>NW_027466069.1:6657500-6920000 GCF_046127955.1 Nelusetta ayraudi | reverse complement strand
GTCCCGTAAAAAGGTTTGTCTTAAAAATCATTCCATTGATGAGAAACTGGGTCTGGAAACTTTTGTCTGCCTTTTTTTCTCTGGTGCTGGTTGATCTGAGTTTGGACCTCTCCAGGGTTTTCCAGGTTGCTGTGATTTCAAAAGACGGCGTGACGGGAACACAAGCTGGTGAAACATGAAATTTTCCACAAATGTGAGTCGTTTTGTGCCTGTCACGGCACCATTTATTTTCAATAAAGTCAGAGGATGAAATGTCAAACATTCGGAGGAGAAAGTCATTATTTTCTGTTTCAACACTCAGTGATTTGTGGAGCCAAGAGTCTCTCTGGCAGAACAACGCGGCACTTCATAAGCAAAATGAATTATTGACAAGTTCCCTCAGCAGCTCAGCAGGTCTTAACATGGTCCCAGGTGTGTGTGCGTGTGTGTGTGTGTGTGTGTGTGTGTGTGTGTGTGTGTGTGTGTGTGTATGCACGTGCGCGTGTGGAAGGAAACACATTTGAGTGCATAAGTGTTTCGAAATGTCTGCCTTCCACCTTAAGTCATCCAAGTCAAAAGTTAAGTTCACTCCATTCATGTACATCTTAATCATACACACACACACAGTCAGTGCACCAACCTTGCACAATGCAGACACGCACTCATATCTCATTGTGGTGTAATCCAGAAAGAGTCATCGTGACCAAAAACATTCAACTAAAATAACACAACACGTTAAATGTTGTTGACCTTGACGTTGACATCGACATCCACGGCTGCAAGCGTTAAAACATCAGGAAACACAAACCGCTTGGGCGCCATTATTTTGAAAAAGCATCTTGACATGTTGTAAACAGTCAGATGGTCGAGATATCGGGTCAAAATGTTCTCAAATCCCGTCTGAATAGTCTTAGCTGGGTGGTAAATGACTGGACCAATTAGCATCTTCTGATGGGGAAAGGGCGGAGCTACTGTCCCCCCAGGGGGTTGAGCTGGGATAGAAACAGGGACACACTCTCTAGTCAAACATGGTGGAACGTTGATGGAACAAGCGTTGTTCCGACACCAATAAGAAGGCGCACGAGATCACCAACGGGCCCCGCTGGTTGTGAAGAAACACGATTGGTCAAAGCTGTCAGGTGGGCCGCCCAGGGGCCCACGAGGAGCGTGAAAATTCCAGGCGGCAGATTCCACCGGCTGACGGACGGACGAGCAGATGAACAGATAGAGGGAGACCCAAAGATGAATGTGGAGAGATAAGGGAAGCAATAACACATTAAGCCAACACAGACAACCCAGTTTTGTTTTCCCACAGGAGGCTCACACATACGCACGCACACACACACACACACACACACACACAACTATAGTCAAAAACACGGAGATCCCATCTGCCCTCGCCGCCTTAATCAGCTTATCACTCTGTGCCAGCGCTGTTCAGAGGGTCTGTATCAAGCTCTGACATACATTAGTGCCAGCGCAGGGATCAAGCAATACACCGGTCCCAACAAACACAACACACTGCTGCACACATATCCATCAAAGAAAATGGTGTGTGTGTGTGTGTGTGTGTGTGTGTGTGTGTGTGTGTGTGTCGGACGGTAGGGGGAGGCCAGGGGTTCCTCTGCATGTAAGCACCATAAAAATCATTAAAACACACACAGAGACACATGTTTCCCGTTGGGGGACTCAGCGTTCGGACCAACAACACAAACAAGGCTGAGACACGCAACAGAACACGCATATGCCTATATAAACTGTGAGTGTGTGTGTGAAGCAAAAGCCCAGCTGATCTCTCAGTGAATATGGACATATGGCGGGCCGCTGGTGGGAGAGAGGAGGACGTTTACCGTAGCCGTGTTTTCCCTCCTCTGTCCACAGCAGGCAGAGAGATCTTATCCTCGTAGGACATGTGTTTGTTTCACCCCCCGAAGCTTAAGCGTTTAGCCCTTTAGATTGTTCGCGTTGGGGGTTTTTGCAGAGGTGTCGCGGTTACGTAACGAGATGTCGCGGGACGACGAAAAGAAAAGGAACAGCCGGAATGAGTAATCTGTTACGCAACTTCCACGGATCGGCGAGGTGAAACGCTTCGATCACGGCATGACACAAGTGAGTCCTTTACAAAACTGACCGTCCGCTGCAGGGGGACAAGGGATGCTGATTGACAACTACTCAGGATTGGCTAGGAACCTTCCTCCTGTGGCTCTGCCAACGAGATTGTCCCTTGACTAGGTATCTGATACCACCTTCTTGTTTAAAGCAATTCGCCAATTTTTAAATAAAGTTTCCAAAAACTGTGGTCCGTGGTTGTCAGGGACTGTGGATGAAAATTAGGTTGGATGCATTGTTCATATCATAATTATTGTCCCTCTCAAATGAACACAAATTAATAAATACAATAAATCAAATGCAGTTCTTCGCCTTTGGAAGTAAAAAACCAGGCAACACCAAGACCACTGGTGTTAACTTCTCCAACCTCCATGTCCACTGAAGTTTCCTCAGACATGTTGGTTTGGTTTCTACATCCCACGCAAATCCTCTCTCGCATCCAGAATCTTTATACACTGCTGTGATCTCTACCGCTGCCTCTCCACTCTGTGCTACAGACTGTTTATCAAAGCGGTCCAGAACACTAGTTGGCCACTGTCACCGCAGCCCGGCCCTGGTCAGCAATATTTATCTCAATAACATTTAGCGCAATAACAGCCTGTTTACACTCGGACCACACCTCCCCCAAGGCTGATCATGCTTCTTAAGGTGAAAAAAAGACACACTGTAAATCAAAGTTTGGGATGTGAAGGAGTTTGTGCACGCACATGGTCATGAGGTGAAGTCCAGAACATGGAAAACATCAACAACAGCCATTTGATGGGGGGGAGCTCATCAGCGGAGGGCGTTTCTGCTCGGACACCAAGCAAGGCTTTGGAGTGATCACAAACAGCTGGATAGTGTAACCACGGTGATGTCATCGAGGTTTCACCTCTGACTGCGCCCAACAAACCAGAGGCTGCCACACACAAAGCCACGGCGGCACAGTGTCAGACAGATGGTGTTTTCCAGCCTCGAAAGATTGTGAAGTTCAAAGGACGGTGCAAATATCGGGCGGATCCGGCAAATCAAATCTTTAGGATCGCCCTGATATAACATCGTCATAGCCAATGATGAGGCACCAAATCTTTAGGATCGCCCTGATATCACATCGTCATACCCATTTGTGTAGCATCAAATATTTAGGATCACCCCGACATCACAATGTCAGACAGAAGTCCGACAAAAGGTTTCACCTGTGGTTTCATGCCTAAACTAGCCGCGGTAATGAAAATGAGAAGTCGAGAGCAGAACACCTGCACGGAGAAACTGTTCTCAGCGGTGAGATGATACCAGGAGGGTCTGATGAGGAAGTGAAGGAAAACAGTCAACAAGGACATGGTTTCACATTTTCTTTTATTATCAACTGTTAAGAATATACCATGGTAAAGCATTTTGGACCCTTCCCTTGAAAACCCTTTGGGCACCCAGCAGCGGATCTAACAGCACAACTCCCACTGGAGGTCCAATAAATACAAGAGCATCGCTCCACTTTCTGAAGGTGCAGCTTTGCCGGAAAATATGTGTCTTCTGTCGTACTTGCATTATTAATTTCTTCTTTTTTACTGCCGCTATTGAAGTCAGTAAGACGGGATTGCACTCGATAGAAAAGGTTTGGATTTACTACATAAAAATTGTCCAATATCAAAATATACATTACGTTACATTTTCCTAATGAATATTGGTCTGTTTAATTATTTTTTTTGCCAAGATGCCAAAAGAACATCTTCCTGAGACACACAAAAAAAAAAAAGACAGTTGATCATCCGCTGGTTTACAGTCAAGATTTTTACACATCCACTCGTTTTTTTGTTTTTTTTTACCTCAGACGCCAAAAC
The DNA here is from genome assembly GCF_046127955.1 of Nelusetta ayraudi. NCBI lineage: Eukaryota > Metazoa > Chordata > Actinopteri > Tetraodontiformes > Monacanthidae > Nelusetta > Nelusetta ayraudi. The sequence continues at coordinate 6,916,095 of NW_027466069.1, read as the reverse complement.
AACATCTTCACGCCACACCCGCTTCACCATCCATCCACCAGTGACATCATCCCTGATCATATGACTCGCCCGCTCCTCCGTGCAGAGGCACGTGCAGTAAACTGATTTCGTCTCACACAGCGACGGTGGAGCCGAACACCACGTCGTGCACTGGGGACTGTGTTTTTTTCAGATGCAGACGCGCGGCTGGACAGAAGGTGTTCTCGCAACTTAAGACACAGGAACCGTAAAGAAGGAAACTAATGCAGGACCAGTTAGACCAGTGGAACATATACCGACAACTCATGCAGTGCTCCGAGGCTTTTTTTGTGTTTCTTATGCCGACTGACTTCCATGACCAATTGAAAGTGTGTATATCATACAGCTTAGCATTTTGTGAAGGGGAGTAAGCCAAACACAGTGACAATCTTCAGGGTACATGGTTCCTAGTTCCTGTGGTCAAACCAAAAAGAAATAAAACAGTTCCTCAAGTAGCTCGTAACACCTGCAATATACCGACGTTCCTGTCGTGCGAAAACACCTCGTTATGGCCTGAACACCGTCTACAGCTGCAGCCGTATTTATTGCCATTGACCCGAATGTCTGTCTGTAACGTGAAGTGCGAGAATAACGTGCGTCGTGTGTGCGCTTTTGATGCAGAGACAAAACCCCAAATAACTGGAAAACAAAACAAAACATTTCACTCGCATGCTGACAGGTTCTTTTTGTTTGTTTTTTTTGTATAATAACAGTCTTACAGCCAACGATACAAGAGTTGTGTTATGGCGCTTCTTCTTTTTTTTTATATATATATGTATATATATATATATGTATATGTATATATATATATATATATATATATATATATATATATATATATATATATATGTATACACACACATATATATATATGTATATGCATGACATTTCACAGTATCAACGTGGTTCTCTTCATGGCTTCATCAGTCACCAAGTAGTGTCAGAGCTTCCTGCAGGTTGGAGCCAAGTTCCCGTTTGGCTTTGTGCTGCGCAGATCTCTGCCACACTCACGCACTCGCACACAAATACACACTCGGGACAAGTACCTTTGAACGAGGAACCACATACCACACCTTCTGGCTTCATGCTCGACGACATTATTCACGACGGGTTATTATTGCTTTCGAATACCAATATTGTTAAAGAAAAGTGAAGGGAGAGGGGGAGGGGAAATTATCCATCGCGTATTTTTAGGAAGAAGTCCTGGTTTAAAAAAAACAAACAAAAAAAAAAAAAACAAGACCAATGTGCAATCTCAAGAACAAGTGTGAGTTTTCACAGGAACCAGTCCGACCAACTACTGGATTATCCTTAAATGTGACGTAAGGCAGCAGAAGACGAACACGTCCCGTCTTTCAGACAAAAACACAGTTTGACTTCCTCCTCGGTCTATACGTTAGAAACGGCATTGTTGATGTCGCGCGCCTGCCGTATGCCGTACAGCCACTTGATGACGCGAGCGTTCCTCTCAATGACGGAGATGCCGTACGGGACGCGCTCGTTGGCCGCCGCCCGCTCGTCCTCGCGCTCGTCCTCGAACTCGTCCTCGCGCGCTCGCTCGGCCTCCGAGCTGGGCGTGCTGACGCTGCGCATCTTGGAGATGGACACGATGTCCGAGTTGGCCCGGGTGAAGTGCTCCACCCCGCCCATGACCTCCACCTCCTCCGGGTCCAGGCCACAGTAGTTGAAGAAGCGCTCCACGTCGGCCGTGGCGCGAGAGTACCGGTCGCTCAGGTCCGACTTGGAGCGGTGCAGCGTGGGGTGTTTGCGGGACGAGCCCTTGGAGCTGGCGTTGGATATCCGGGTGAAGGCCGGAGAGGCCGGCGGAATCATGCCCGCCCGGACGAGCAGCGGACTCGGGGGCACGTAGGCCGGCGGAGGGGGCGGGGTTTGCGAGGAGGCGCTGTTGACCTGCAGGTGATTCTGAGGAGGCGGCGGCGGCGGGCCCTGGGGGTGCGGGACCTGGCCCTGGGCGGTCTGCCTGGGCCGGAGGGGCGGCCGCATCGGCGTCCGCTGCGGCTTCCGCATCTCGGCCAGCGGCCGAACGTCCACCCGGCGCACCGTCACCGAGTTGGGGGAGCTGTAGGGCGCCGGGACCCCGATGCGGGGCGCTCGGGCCGGGACCGGGGGAGGCCGCCTGGCGGGCTCCGCCGCAGGCGACTGAAGGTTGGCGTTGAGCGGCGAGGAGTTGCTGGACGAGGCGGAGGAGGAGTTGGCCTGGTTCGACGCTTTGAGGTTGTCGAGCGGCCGGTTGCTCCTCTCCTGCTCCGCCGACAGGCTGCTGCCGATGCTCTTGGCCCCCGACGACGGCGACGACGACGAGGGCGAGGTGGAGGAGGAGCAGTGGGAGGACGTGGTCGTGGGTCCGTCGCAGACGTCGTTGATGAGGTTGTTCAGAATGTCCAAGTTGAGGGCCGGCCCTCTCCGCCTGAAGAGTCCCTCTCGACCTCCCCCGTTCTCCACGTCGGCGGGACATCGGGGGACCTTGCGGGCAGTGGGGGTGTTGATTTGGCACTGGAGCATCATGCCCGGGGGGAGCAGGGGCTTGCGGATGATTGGCGGTTTGATGGGCGCCTGCCGGGTGAGGGCCACCTGCTGGCTCTTCACGTATTTAGCCTTGTCGGCTTCCAGGCGTTCCACGGCGCTCAGTTTACGAGCGCCCGGCTCCGCCTGTCGACGGAAGTAGTCGGGACCCTTGTTGAGGATCCTGAAGGGCATCGCCGAGGTGTAGGCCACGGCGGCCAGGCGGCCGTCCGAGGGCCGCAGCGTTTCCACCGGCATCCTGGTGGCGCTGACGGGAGGGAAAGGAGAGAATCGGTCAAAGATAAATTAAAGAACCGCTACTCTCCCAAATCAAAGCCCTCGCAAGGAAAATACATGAGCTGCGTTGACGAGCCGAGGGTACGAGGTGAGTCACGTGCATGTGGGTTTGTGTTAATGTGGCAGAAAGTGACTCATGAGAGCCGCCGCATTTAAAGTTTAACGGAGGAGGTGACAGAAGGAGCGCCGGCCAAAAACCGGAGCTTTAATGGTCAGCGAACATCTTTTTTAGTTCCCGCAAGTCCGCTAAGCTTTGGGGAGAGGAGCTCTTTTGTACTCTTTTCTCTCCGCTCTCCTCCTCCCCCACCTCCCTTCAGCTGCACTCCCCCCCCCCACCCGGCTTCAACTTCCTTACCGGTCGCTGGGCTGCTGCTGCTGCTGCTGCTGCTCTCACTTTTTCGTCTTCTTTCTTTCTCCTCCGTCGCCTCTTGCTGTTTTTTTTTTTATCCTTTTACCAACAAGCCCAGGCTCAGTGAAAGGCTGCTTGTGGGAAAGGGTCAGTTGGGGTCAAATTCCACATCGGGCCCTGGACAAACCACCTCCGATGGCTAAGCGGCAGCCCAGGAGGGGGTTCAGGCTGAGGATCGGGGTCACCGGTCAGCCGCCGAGCAGGAAAAGACAACTCTCGCCCCGAGAGGAAGGTCCTGTGCGATCCGACAACCTTTCGGTCTCCGCTCCAGGGTCCTGGTCCGGGTTTGGTTTCACGGTTGTCTGGGGTTCTGATCCAGCGCCAGTATCTACTAAATCAGCTCCGGATCGTTGCACTCCTGGAGAGGGTCACAAGAGACACGGGGAGCCCCGGGTCAGATAACACTGGAAGTCTCCATTCTCTGGTTAACAAAAGCATCCACACACACACACACACACACCGGTGTAGACACACACACACACACACACACTCACACACACATTCACACTGTGCCGGCTGTCAGACTCGGACTCTCGCTCTCTCTCTCTCTCTCTCTCTGTGTTCAACACTGAAATGGAGCAGACGGGACGGCCTTTAATACCGCCGTCTGGCTCCTCCCAGCTGGGCCAATCACAAGTCAAGCCGGGAGCGTCAGAGGGGCACAGGGGGCGGAGTCCAGAGGCAGGAGGCGCGCTGGCATTGGTCCGCCTCAAAAAGGGGGGTTCTGAGCAATCGAGCCCCCTCCCCCCCCAGCCCCGTCTCAGCACAACAAAACAGCGAGGCAGGGTCTTCATTCAAATGAAAATTCTTTGAAAGGGAGCTGGGGGGTGGCGGGAGGGGCGGGAGGGTGTGGGAGGGGCATAACAGCTGCAATATTTTACATTGACTTGCATCAAGCGCAGGGGGGGCTACAAAAACAGCGTGAAAAGAGTGAAAGCGCACAAACGGACGCACAACTTGTGCTCGTCCTCAGCCTTTTGTCTTCGCGGCAACCGGCACCGAGACAAAGTTGTGTGTCAGCAGGCAGACGCACAACGCAGGCAACAATGGAGGGTCTGAGCATCTCATCAGAAACATCTTCATTCCAGCGTTTCGCCGCCGGAGCGTCAATCGCCGGCAACGATTGGAAATTTGTTAATTCAGATTAAATATATATATATATATATATATATATATATATATATATATATATTTTTTTTTTTTTTTTTATTTAACCACCCTAAGTTAAACATTTTCAGTTATTTTGCTCCCATGTTTTCTCACTTTGCAGAAGAACAGCTGCTTCATATCATTAACCACAGTTCACTCCCGATTACATCACACCAGTGCGGGGGGCCCGTTTCTCCTCCTAGCCACCTTCACCTTCACTCAATCCATCCACACATTTTTTAATTAGTCTTTTTATAGCCGCCTTCCTGCCCGTCTCCCTCAAACATGTGACCCCCCCCCCCCCTTCCTCGCTCATCCCTTACACGGCCGACCAGCAGCTATGAGAGAGAGCAAAAGTAACCATGACAGCTTAGGCATACACAGACGTAGACTGGCTTTCAGGAACTAAGAGAGGTTCAAAAACACCAGCACACACACACACACACACACACACACACACACACACACACACACACACACACACACACACACACACACACACACACACACACACACACACACACACACACACACACACACACACACACACACACACACACACACACACACACTTCTTGCTTTCATCTCGGCCATGTGACAAACCAAAGAGAGTCTAAAATAGTGCAGCTTAAATTACAGACGCATTTGCATCACAGGGAGAGAAAAAACAACAGAGAAACAGCAAAGCCGCTGGGGGCCTCGAGACAGAACATGAAAATATTATAATGGGAAATTACGTACTGTTGCTCGCCATCAAACCAGGACCTTAAATGTGTCATCAGGAAAATTGTATGCCGATTGTATACCAAAGTAAGTGAATGTGGAGTTAGTATTGTGCAAAATAGGTGTAAACTTGTAGTTTTTTTTTACATGTGAGAAAAATGGTCGCGTTTAAAAAAAAAAAAAAGAAAAAAAAAAGAGTAAAAGCTCAGAGTTGCACCGTGGGACATGGAAAACCAGTCACATGATGAAAACACCAACCGCTATAGGTAATTACAGCGTGCACGTGCCCATTCATGGGAACACACGCAAAGACAGGAGTCGTCAGTCTGCTGCAGAGAAACGACAGAAACAGTCAAACCCAAAAGGCCCGAAATAAGTCGCCATGTGCTCATCGGGTTCCTCCACAGCGGCATTTTCCATAATGTGCCGCAACCTCAAGGCACGATGTGATCGCTCCTAACGTGGACCGGTCTGGGAATCACGGGCTGCATCTTCCAGCCACCACTTTAAAATGCCAGGATATGAGAACTGCTTCAGAGCCGTGCAGATGTTACAGTTTCACATCCAGAGGAATCCAAGCGCTCGACGCTCTAACACTCCTAACCCTTACAATTGCAGACGCGGGCGGTAGAAAATGAGCTGCGCTCATGTGCATGCGATCCGCCCGGGTTGTTCCCACTCCTGAAAACAGCAGCCATTATCATTAATGGCCTCACGGTCCAGAGTTAGGCGGCAACAAGGTGTCGTCGTACCGACAACAGCCTGCAAACAAGGTGCGAATTGGTCCAAGCGCGCCTGGAAGGTGCACACAAGAGTGTGTAAATGTCGTAGGAAAAGACAAACACCACTACTCTGCCTTGTTTTTGTTTTTTTTTTCTTGTCCGCTTCTCCTCTGATGGCTGATGTCTCCACCAGCGCCGACCGCAGCAACAGACCACGGAATGATATTTCTATTATGACATGGAAACTCTTCTGGTTCTGATTATTCTCAAAGCACGGCCGGGACTCTGCCGCATCGCCTTCGCATTTTGAGCGACTGCGTTATTGAGCCACGACACGGCCTCTGATGTCTGCTGGGTGTCAGAGTGGGTTATTTTGTGGGGCCGGAGCAGTGGTACTGCAGGAGGATATCAAGAGAAAAGAGACAGGACGATAACAAAGTGTTTTTGGATTTCCCAGCATCAGCAATGTGTGGCTGAGGAAGCTCCGTCGGAAAAGGGGAGACGACTTTTTACCACAGCTGACTGTGGCCGCAGACCAACCAGCGAGCTGCAGGCTAATTATAGGCTGGAGCTTCACGACTGGGAGCAATTTTACATTTTCTAGAACCAAAGTCACTGAGTTGTTGCCAAACAGAAATATGCACAGAAATCAATTTGGTTGAGGAAAGTGCAGAGATTTCATGTTCGTTGTAAGGTCCAAACACTGGAGCGCGCGCACACACACGTGTTTGCGTGTGTCTGTGTATGTTCTGTGACGCCAGCCAGCTTGTCATATCACACTGGCCTTGGTTTTTGCGAACATTGGCCCCAGTTTGTGTCGAGACAACAGTGACTTACAGAGCCAGACACACAGTGAAGAATTTCTCCTTCATAAACACAAAGAATTAAGCAGTTTCGGTCAACGCCACCTGGTTAAACTGTAATCTCACTACACTAGATGGGAGAGTCCTCTGATGAGTCAGTCAAGGTGATTTCACAGGTTTGGAGCTCACTGGAGGGACGAGCAGGGCGCAGTGACGCATTCTCGACAGGAAACGTGTGTGGACGACAGCAAAACAAAGACGCTCAGCTGGACTGTTTTCCTCTGACTGTGTGTCCTTGTGTCACTGCGACTATTTCTGGCCACTTGGACTGGGTCCTGTTGCCATGTAGCCTTCCTTGTCGTCCAATTATCCAAATTCTCATCTCAAGTCTTGCAAGACTCTCATTACAAGCACTCTAACGGAAACAAAGTGGACGCAGGACAAGCTAGCAGCTCTGTGATGATGTATCTTAATGCAAATAAAAGCATGCTGAGAGAAAAGAAATCCTTTGGCAGAATTTGCATTCACCAATGCAGAGATGAAATGACACAATTGGATCAGCTGTTATTTTCACTTCTTGTTGACAGGCTGGTATTGACTTCAAGCTTAGCTTCTTCCTCATTCATGTTGGGGGTAAATTGCAGTTTAACCAGATGAAAAATGGACGCCATTCACCAAGTTTATGAGCGACAAACCGAAGCCCTGAGCCCACACCCCGGGGCTTCAGTTTTTTTAGTCAATACAAGTAGAGTTCAAAAGGTTATCAGCCACTCCCCCTCAGGCCTGATTTGGGGGAACTCCAATGGCAACTAATGAGGAGAGAGAGAGAGACAGCAGCAAAGCTCAGGGGACATCGCCCCTATTGCCTAGGCCTGAGCCCAGAGAGGTGTTCAGCTATCCTACTCAAAACATTTCTTGGCCGGGTGGAGAATTTGTCTGACATGCATGAATGAAGTGTCTGGATTGCAGGGTTATGCAATACACTCGCTCCAGGGGTCCAGTCTACCGCAAAAAAACAGCCATTCAACCATAAGCAGACAGTTATTATAGCATCTCACTTCATCTCTTCATACCCCTCTCTCGCTCCAGCCATCCGTGGGCCTGCCCATTAAAACCCCTCCTCTCACACCCCTACGGATCATTGTCTGAGGCCCCAGGACATACCCCGGCCCAAATACTCCCAAGGGTGAGATGAGGTGGGATCCTTTCACATTTGTACATGTAAAGCTGTGCATCCAAAAATGTCAACATTCGCCTTTCTTTGACGAGAGGTCCAAAGGCAATCAATAGAGAGCAGGTGGCCGAGTCTCTCAGGGACAAGCGAGTCCACGGACCTTGCTTTCACTTTCCTTCTCGGGCGACGCCAAGACAAAATTAACAAATAATGGTGCGCAACCTCCCAATCCTTTAAAATCCAATCAGCAGTTCACAATGGAACCAGAAGTAGCATTTTCAAAGCCTCGAGAGAATTGTCCAATCGTTGCACGCATGCATTAATCTGTAGGTTCCCGTTCCTCGCGAACACAATGGATAAAGTGAATATCATTTTAGTTTGAGTGCAGGACAACTTATGCACCACTCAACTTAATGCCACTTAACATACTTGAATGTCACAGCAACCTAAAAGCTGTAAAAAAGAAAGAAAAAAAAGAAGGCTGTAAACAAGTAAAGAAAGTCTAATATGCAGGAATGGTCTCCTCCACTAACTACAACTACTGGCATATCATGAGTAGAACCATCTATTAACATCACTATACCATCTTCTGTAGGTTTGTGCACCTCTAATTATGCGTTACTGGACCTATAATACTTACATCACAACTTCTCATTATAGAGGAAGCCGCCCTGGGTTTGGGGGATTGATTCTTCTATTATAACAGTTTTGTTTTCACAAGAAGCAAATTCTGTGAATTGAGGAGGTTTTAAGTACACTTCTCTGAAACATTTGTCAACCTTTTTCATACTTGCGGGTATAAACATTTGAATAAAACCAAGGTAAATGTGGAGGCAGACGACAAAAAAAGATTATTACTATTATTATTTGCCTTAAATAGATCAAACTAGTGGGCGTTCCTCACAGTTCTTGAATTCATAGTGAGCGGATGATATTAGAACGACGCACACGCAGCCTTCAGCTTGATGAAGACATTTTAATGACGCACAGGCAAAAGAAGGACACCCCGACACACGCACACACACACACATACGCACACAAACGCGCGACTGGTGCGTTAGTGGTCACTGTGGAGTCGCCTCGATGGCTAGGCCTCAGTGTTGGCTTGGATACAGAGCGTGTTTCACTCACTTACTCACAACCCTGGATGCACTCACATGTACAAACACAGACCCCCCCCCCCCCCCCAACCCACACAAACACACACAACTCATTCTCCAACTATTAACCCCTCACAGTCTGTTTACCTCCCCATCGATGGCAAGCGTGGCTAAAAGTCCAAAGAGCAGCAACATAAACGTGCCTGTGTTTGTATGAGGCCCGAGACAGTTTCTTCGGCATGCAAACCAAACGTGCAGATATTTTTGCAAAGCAGGAAGTGGAGCGAAGAGACAGGGGAGCTCGTGAAACTGTCAGATCTCCGACCTAAAGTAGTCACTTTGTGAGATTAAACCCCCACAGCAGGTCGAGCACGATAACATTTTAAAATGAAAATGACAAAATGAACGGGGAACTTGTTGCTAGCTGGCCGTGCAGCTTCTCTCTATGACACAGGAGGAAAATAGTTGTGGGCCAGAGCTGCCAAATGTTTGAAACGAGATCAGTATTTTTAGACCTGGCATTCCACTGCAGGGATGGAGAATGAGAGTATTTTAGTTGCTCAATGAGGTATTGAAAAGGGGTGCTTTCTCTATCGCCATTAGTATTTTTTAGCTGGAGCATCATCATTGTGACATCATTTCAAGACCGCAGATTACATGCATTCGCATTTTGACATTTTCAACTTTAAACAAAAGGATCACTAAGAGACTAAAATCAAACACTACCCACTACAAGTCCAAACACTCCACCCTCTGTCTAAACGTTGTAAGTAAGAGAGAAGTTCACTTACATGATGCATTCAAGTCGACAGTCAGGAAGAGCAGAGAGCCGAGAGGTGGGCTGGCGCTCTGAGTGTGCCGGCACTGTGTGCGCTTCTGTGAGTCAAGTGAACACTAACCTGAGCGTCGTCTTGCTATTTGCACTCACACGCTTCCCTCCTCCCACTTCTGCTGAGACAGACTCCGCCCCCCTCCTTACACACAGGGAGGGAACTTCACAAAGCAGGAAGCGGCAGCCTGTTTCCTCGCACTCACGTGATCTTCCCGGCACTTTGACAATACTGTGTTTAATGCAGCTTCCAATGGAAATGACAGCTACACTCATAATGCAGGAGGTGGGAGCTGTGAGTCACTTTCTGGATTTGGGATCACATGGAAAGTAGAAATGCACTTGATTCTTGAGAGTTGTTCTAAAATGATTCACTTTTTTTCAGTTAACAGGATTGCAAGATTATTGCAGCCTTAGACTACAAAGTAAAAAAAAAAAAAAAAAAAAGGGTTTTGTTGCAAAAAAAGTGAAAAATGTAAGCCGAGACAAGAAATTTCGACCCGTTTTGACTTTGTGCTCAGGTAAACATGTGGAAAAAAAAACAAAAAAAAAAAGTTTTGTTAGTGGTGTTTGCCTACCAGCATCTTAATTCACTGTGGTCGATATTACGTACTCTGAGAAAGTCGGACAGGGGATGTGGGACAACAGACAGCTGGTAATCTAACAAAAATGAATATCATTATGGAGGAGGTGTGGTTGAGGATATCCTGTTATTAGGGCCTGGAAAACAGCGCTTCAGAGGACGCTTCAACCACCAGATTAACAAAAGGGTAAGTTCGGAATTCTGCTGTCGAACGCACACAAAAATATACGCTGGCTACATCCAGCCCCATGAGCACTTTACTTCCTGCACCAAGTGGCTTCTCCCCATACGGTCCAAACACTGCGGTACTTATTTAAAGTCAACAGCAGGGTGGGGTGAACCACACGGGCGCACGCGCACTTACACGTTAAAACCCACGGGCACACAATCCAGCGCACAGATTCTCGACTCCGACTAGAGCCCAGAAGCACACGTGCGGCGGTCAGTCCTTTCAGCGGGCAGCGGACTTCAAGTCAAGAGGGGAAGGGAAACTGCAGCAGCAGGAGTCCATGGTGTAGCACAACAAATGCTTCTGCTGGATCAACACCTTTAGCGCCTCCGTCAACACCATCAGTCACACTCCTCCCTTCCGTCAGTCCATCTCGGGCCCGTGCCTTGCAGATTATAGCACGTTTGTTTCTGCCCGTAAACATCGCGGCTCCCGTGCCTAGATCCGCTCCAAACCTCCTTCTGCCTTCGCGATAGTCTCCATTCTACTCCTCAAGTCCCTTAATACAGCTACCAAAGTGTTGGTGTCAGGAGAAGCACTTTCAGCTGAACACTTCCTGAGCCTCCGAGCAGGCCACCTGGCAAGGACGAGCGACGCACCTCCATGAGAACGCAAACCTTCTCCCACAGACGCAGAGGAGGCGAGTGGATTAAGAGCATTAGTGCGAGTGTGGTGCCTACTCATTTGGCCAAATGCTCTGATCCAGGATACACATGCAGACAATCATGAGTGCACCGTCATCCTCACTGGAGGTTCATCAAGTACACAAAAAAGCCCACATGCGCCACTAGCTCCATTCCCATTTGCCAGCTAAATATCGGGGCAGGGGCTCCTTCTGGGCACACCAAAAATCGTAAGCGCCTTCATTTGGCGCATACGCACACATTCCACGAACGCAGTTGGCGTAAGGGCTCGCATATCACATTGCTGCTCATATTTCACAGCAGCATGCCCAGGCAGGTCGTATCTCTGTCACCCTGCATCCTCTGCAGTTGAAGACAGCAAGCTGGAACCAAATCTCCCGAGGGCCATCACGCCAGGCTGACCCGGAACCACCGCGGGGACTTCTGTGTGAACTCTTTTAGAAATGTTCGGCTGGAACAACAGGTGCAGTTAGTACGGGCAGTTGCTGAAATGTCACGCCTTCAACGGCGTTAAAGTAGGTTACGAACCAACGGCAGTTGAAAACAAAATTGCCCGAGGGATTCCATATCAGGGTTGGTCAACACAACAACGTGCAACGTTTGGCGACATTCCCACTGCAAACGTGCGGCTCAAAGACTGAGTAAATATTTTTGACTGGCGCTGAGACTTTAAGCCCCTCTGGGCAACTTTCAACTTGTTTGACCGTCATCAAAAATTTGAATAATAAACTAGAACAGACATTCTTCCTTGAAGAAAAGTAGTGCGGGTAATCTACCTTCTCAATCTTTACAATTCAACCTCATCTAAACCATGAGGTTTAGATGACTACAAGACAATTTAGAAGATTACAAGACATCCTTGTAAAAGTAGTAGTACCTCGACAACAGTGAAACACCACATTTATGGTAATCACACAGCGGATGTAGCAACTGTGTAAGATTCAGTTGACAAAGCAACGTCCTAGTTCAGTCAGCAAAACGCTAGCTTTCTGCTGCAGCACCACAATTGAAAACTTGTTCCTGAACAATGCTCTTGGTTCATCCTCACTGCGGTGCGTTCACAAGGAATCACATCGTCAAGTGATCCCAGTGTGACACTGCAACAGGGACCTCTTTCCACTCGGACACGTAGAAAAGTGTTTGTTTGAGCTCACTTGATTAGTAGGTCAGTGGGCCTGGTGCAGAGTAAGGGGGAGGAGCAGGGCAAACAGTGGCGGGCATGTTGATAATAATAACCTACACCAAAAAAAAAAAACAACCCGCGGTGCTGAGCAAAGCCAAAGGCCAAGGCGTCTCACGTGCAGCGAGCTGGCACGGCTTTCTGCAAGTGGGCCGATGAAAGACAGGTGTGCACGTGGGCTCGTTTGTCTGGTGAGGGTGGGGCAAAGGATTGGCTAAGCACATGTGACAAAAACACAAGGGCAAACACACCCACGTACATGCGCGCACAAGCAGGCACTTTCACCAGCACACATGACGTGGGGGCGAAGCCACACATTAAGAAAGACTAATGAGCTTATGGGAAAAAACACACAAAACCCTTTCAACCAGACATCACACTTGTATTGCTGCCAGTGATTCAGCTTTGACAGCCCGACTTCCAGCTTCTGACCCAATTGTGACTGATGACTCAAATCTTTATTTGGATGGCAGGTTCAATAACAGTGCGACGTACCAAACCAGACCGAACAAGAAGCGCACATTCCCACACAAAGACAACAAAATCCCCGGTTATGTAGGTCAACAGCGACACCAACATGCACTTTGAAGACGGGAAAAATACGGAGGGCGGCTCGGTTGTCAACTGCAGTCAAACTGCTTGGATTGGGACCAGGACACTCTCTCTTTGCTACATCAAACGCCAGACAACATAAACTGGTTTGCATGTAAACCATCTCTAACGCGTGAGCTGCTGACCACCAGAGCACAGCACAATCACAGCCAGACACAAGCCTGTCAGGACAGGAAGTCACACTGACCTCATTCCTCCGGGGGAACTTGCACCAACCGGGAGCACCCGAGGGCCAATGGCAGAAGGGAAGCCGAGCCACATGACTCCCTTACTGTCTAGGATATTTGGGTTAGAGAGGACTTAACCTGACTGGGCACTCTAAGGAGGGAGGCATCACATCCCGACGGCCAAGATTTTAAGTTTGGTGAAACGTACAGCAAAAGGGAAGGTCGCGACTTGTACTGTGGATAATAAATGTAATCTACAGTAAGTCATGACATCTGTATATCAAGAAGTCGAAAAAAATGCCTTGAAAATGGCAAAAAGAAAAACCGATAAACACGGCACAAAAAACTGTGAAAAAGTCATGGATATATAACATTTAATGGAGACAACTATGCTCAAATAAACCTTCTTTAATCTGTAAATTTAGACTCTGGAATTTAGTTCAGAAAATCTCATTCTCAACACAGTTCTCTATGAGAATGCATGTTATATAATGATGCATATTTGACAGCGGCATGTAGGGTTTTGCAAATTTCCCGCAAAGGTTTGTTCCCCCCTCAAAAACTTTTTGCCTGCGTACGGTCTCGCGGCACACGTGCATTTGCATGTGTACGTTACTCAGGGGCACATGATAAGCAGATACCTACACGTGATGGCTCTGCATTAGTGTGCGTAGGGAATATGTTCCAACTCCCCCTTGAATCAAGTATCTTGCTGCAGCGTTGCATAATGCCAGGCCGTGTCTGTAGCGCTGCAAGTATGCGTCTGTGTGTTGTCTAAGAGCCAAGTGGAGCAGATTATTTAGCCCGCTGTGAGAAACGATGGCACCATAGGATGACCTCGTCATCTCACGGCGGTGCAGACAAGTGGCACCGGAGCTACGTCAGTGCGAAGACGGAGGCCAGACACAGATAGGAGGCAGAGCTGACGACGGCCAAACACAGTTCTCGTGTCAGAGGGGGTGCAGGAAGTGGAATATGGCAAGAGAGCAACACTTTGGCAGGGCTCCGATAGCGAGTGCGAGAAGCCAGGCCACACAGATCTGGAGTCGGTCCCTGTGGCACCGTGATGAGTGTGGGACCCGACTGTGGCACCATCCTACCCGGCACTCGGGCTAAACTCCCCGTTTCAGCCATCCTGGAAGGACGCCCAAAACAGGCCACAGTGATTCAGACAAAAATTTAATTGTACAAAATTCAATAATGGCCAAGTTTCTCCATCCCCAAACACACAACTAAAAAAAATGTGCTTTGTTGCTCTGCAAAAGCAATGTGGGGAATGAAACTACAGCAGGCCACAGCCAGTGGAACACAATCCCAACAAATGCCACAGTATGATTGGCTCAGGACATTGTGGCGGATGCCATGTATGTCTGGTAAGAGGAGAATGATATATTGCAGCTAATCGCAGGCTTGCCGTCATAGAGAAAACAAAAGAGCAGCAGCCGTAGCCTCAGCGGTTAGCTGCTCTATCATGCATGCATTACAGCGGGCTGATGTAACAGCTGTGATTAAATGACTGACTTGTTAATAACCCTTCTGTAATCTAGATCACATTGCGATAAAAAAAATGGAAAGGAAAGAAGGGCTTAAAAAACAAATGCCCAAACTTGAAGTTATTTGAATTCACATGTGGATGTTATACCACTAGGAAGTATTTACATTATTCTGCCAGCCAGCGCTGTGAAGCTGCTGATGTAGCTAATCCAGGCTCCAGAAATAGACAATAGGCTCCGCCGGCAGTTGAGCATAAATTAGCCAACATCTTCTAAATGCATTGTGTCAGCAGGAGCTTGTCTGGGTGTAAACGTACATCCCACACAGGACACCATTCTGGGCTGTGGCAGCAGTTAGCCTTCAACTCTGCCCACAAGTTTTTTTCCAGACACTTGCAAATCCATATTATTTAACCGGGTTTTGATGTTTTTCTCTGGTCTAAAACTCAAGGCCGTGGAGTCTCTGCAGACAATCTAAAAGACAGCTGTCACAGGCTAGTTCTCCGCTTCTGCACCCATCACAACGTGTTATTAATATCTTAAAAGATTTCAACTTTTCTCCATGGAGTTCAGATGGATTGAAGTGCAGTGTTTTTGTTTGTTTTGACGTTCACCAAGGGGTTTGACTGTTGATTAGACGAGTCAGACTGCAGGATGCACATTCCCAACCTGGGAATGATTAGGCATTGAGATTACAAGGTGTTGTGGCTGTTTTTGTTGCCCAAGGTGAACAAATTTTAGGAGCATTTGTAAGAATGAGACAATTATGTGGTCAACATACTGTGCAAGCCAGTTGTTTTCCTGCATATGTTTCACATTAAGGTAAAAACATATACAGGAAAGCATTTTTTTTTAAAAATCCCCATTAATGAACAGAATGACGCTAAATTAGAGAGTGCATCACCAAGCCGGACGCAAAAGGCGTCTTGCTCTGAAAGACTGAAAACTTTGTGTTTCTATATCTATAAAGCAATTCTTTAAAAAAAAACAAAAAAAAAAAACAGGAGGCACAAGCCATTTTGTAAACTTAGCACACATACTGTGAACTGAAAAGGTGGGGGGTAAGGAGGGGCTATCTGGAGATAATACCGCCACCTGCTGCATTGAAGTGTGTTGATACTAAAGAGTTGCAAAAAAAAAAAAAACAGAAGAGCTGTATCATTTGAAAGACACAGATGAATATGCTACAGAAAGGATATTTCTTGGAAGTTTACAAACTGGAACACATTTTTATGACATTGTTCATGGCCACATCATATTGTATTCAGTTAATACATTTCTAGCTGTCTCTTGGTAACTTGCGCAACAGCAATGATTACTGGAGTTATAAAAACACCAAATACCACAAACATGTCAAAAAGGAAAACATGGTCTCAAATAGACAATTAAAGCAAATACTTTTCTCATTATGTGCTCTTGTCATTAATTTCATCATGGCAACAACCAATGACATTTTTCTTTTAAATGTCATTACTACTTGCTTGAGGACCATTAAACCCTCGCCCCCAGCTTTTTTCCACGGTGACGATCTCATGCAAACACAAGAAAAGTGCTCCATCAAAAGCACTTTCTTGGCATCCATTTCCTCACTCGAAGGAGAAAGCGGCACAAACCTCTTAGTGAGAGTGTGTGTACTGTACATCAGCAGCCGAACACAGTGAAGTTACGTGGCCTTTAAACCACTAGACCACTCTCACATCCGCACTCGAGTACGTACGCTTCCTCTTTTTGTCAAAGGGCGATTATGTAACCCCAGTCCTTTGAATTCTCACCTGAGTGACCTTATCGGGCTGCTGTTTAAATAAATAATTAACACCAGGGAAATTGTCCTTAATGTTAGTTAGTTAGTTAGCATGGGCCGTTTTACTGACCGAGTTGAACATTTTAGCTGGCTAATGTTCGAGATGCTAACGTGCTTTTCTTTCAAAACACAGGTGCAACATCCTTCACGAAACGAGTACTTCACAGACAACAACGACAGAAAGGTGTACCAACCAGCTACGGAGGCTCCTCTCCCAGTGTGGGGCGATAAGAAAAATACATAAAATAAAATGAAAATAAAACAGTTAACTTCAATAATAACAACAACCGCGTAGTCTGACCGGAAAAAAAACTGACAGAGTCGTGTTGAAACATGAACGACGAGCTGGGTCCAGTTTCACTGAAACTTTCAATGTTGCCGCGGTAGAAACCACCTGACGTCCGGACGGCAGGGCGTCAAATGGCAGGCGCGCTTATTTCAACCGTCTGCTGACAATGATTTACTTTTATTGATTTGGAAAACACCCTCGCCTGATTCTATGTCATTTTACTTTGTCGGACGGACTAAATCGTTGTAACACCGCTATTTGATAGTCGGATAAAAGAGTCGGCGTCCCCCCCCCCGCCCCTGGAAGCGACCCCTCTGTGGTACGGTCGGGGTCTCCCCCCATTGGTCAACCTCTCCCGGCCCTTCGCAGAGTTGGGGTTTTTTGGAAAACGCAGCGTACTTGGTGCCTTGGCAACCGAGGTGGGGGGGTGGGGCGGCCTTTTTCGATTGCGAGAAAAGCATGTGCGGTAACTCGATACGTGTGGAGGCGCACGCCTGACCGTTAAATGGGCGTGTTACTTCTCCTGGGGCGTTCCGCCGGTACCGCCGAGGTTTTCTCGGTCTGCGTCTGTCTAATGTGTCTCATGTTGGCATTGTGTTGATGAGAAGATCCACGGAACAATGAACATTATTGAAGGTCTATCGGAGGCTCGCAGAATTGCTGGAGAAATTCACTTTTTGCAGCACATGATGGGAAAAATTCACTTGCAGCTTGATATTTAACTGGGGAAAAAATCACTTTCTTTTCTATTTTCTGACAGAATATCACAGATACAATTTACACGACAATTTCAAATAATTTGGGCTTGAATTTCCTTCTTTCTTTTTTTTTTAAACAAAAGCTCATACCGTCTCATACTTTACACATGTTTAGACTTTAAATGTACCCTGTTTTGTGAAACATAATCTGATAGATTGCCTGTCATTAAATCACCACAATCAACTTTCCCCCCCGTCTTTGAAAACATGGATATAGAAGGATCACATTGGAGGGCTGTTATGTAATCTTCTTAAAGTCTTACATCATTTCCATCAAGTACCTAAAGCGATAATATTCTTAATCCAAATATTCCAATTTAAAAAAAAAAAAAAAAAGACTTAAGACTATGACCTGTAGGACCATGTCTTCAAAGTATAATTAAATGGAATAAAGAATAATGATAGGGGGCAGATTGTTGAGAAAACCATGATGTGCCTCCTTCATGTTCTCTCCCTCCAAGTCTGGGGGGCCAGCTGAGGGGCCTCGCGAGGTTCAGCTGATGACAAAAACAAGCCGGGCGGTGAGCTCATGTGTTGGCAACAGTCTGCCTTCATTAACTAAATCAGGATGACCTCAGACTAAAGCAGAATTGAATATCATTTCCTCCCGCGTCCTCCTGTGAGAACGCCGAGACGTGGATGGCAACGTGCTGCAGCGTTCCCAAGAGAGCAACCTATGTTTTCTCTGTGTTCTGAGCTTGGAAGTTTGTCTTTTCTTCTTTTTTTTTCTAATTGGAAAAACAGTATTCTATTTTACCCACGATTTATCCTGAAACTAAGAATTGTGGAATCTGAGAACACAGTTGGGTTGAGATTCTCATCTGTTTGGAAGAAAAGGTTGCAAGTAATTTTATACAAAACTGTTGGAGAGTTCAGAGTTTCCGCTCAAAGACAGGGGTGAGTCGGGGATCATAACTCTGGCTTTAAGATAGTTACCTCATTGGAACAAAACAAGAAAGCTATTTATGTTACGTTATTTTAGATTATAATAAATCATACAATTTTGCATCGGCATCAGTGTTAACAAAGGTGCAAAAGTGTGATTGCATCTTCACCAAACAAAGGTGTTATAGCGATTTGGCAGGTCTTAATTTATTCTTATGTTTTTCAGATTATATAACCATCCTATCTTTTGTATCTGCTGCCAACCAAGCACACCCACACTTCAGGAACACAATCTTTTAATACCAAAGGTGTTCCTCAACTGGAAGGGCTTTTGGCTCCATCATTGTTCATTTCAGACTTGTGCAAAATATCCAGAGAGCTTGCGGCTTCACTTCTTATGTAACACAACAATATTTACCACACCGACAGACCCCCTTTTTTTTCCCCACCTCCGCAGATACAATTGACCTGCAGCTCCACCACGGCTGCTTTCCTCTCCGCCTCTGCGGGGCTTGATTGTCCCATTCAAGGGTTCCCGCCAAGGGCCGGGAAGTGGACGAGGCCTCAGACTCGCCGCTGCACTTCAGAGAAGAGGAAGTCATTAACCTGGCAGACAGCAGTAGCAGCATCAGGCCTTTTACAGGCAGTGAAGTGGGCGGCAGTCAACACAACAATGGTTAACGGTAAGTGACTGGCCGAGAGACGATCTTACCAAATCTTTTGAAGCAACTACGCAGTGTTTTCCCCACTTCACAAAAACAATCCTCCTCGAAACAGGAAATATATGAGAGGTCTATTAAAAACCTCTCACAACAGCAGAGGGAAGCCGACAGAGTAAACATGCTTTTCCTCAGAAGAGTTCCGACTTGGTTCTCAGAATGGAGGCAGCAACTTCGCTGCCAGAAAGAGCACTTAAGTTGAGTTGCTTTGAAAGGCAACAATAGTTCAAGTCCAGGAAGGTTTTTTTTTTGTTTGTTTGAATGTTGTTGTTTTTTTTTCTTAATCTGCTTCTACATTATTAAACACAGAGTCCATTTAGCTTCTATTCTAGCAGCTTTAGCTTCCCCTACAACTTCAGCCGCATTTCTGATTTTTTTATTGGGTTGGGAAAAAAAAAAGTCAAATGGTGACCCACCCCTACCAGCCTGCCAGCAGCGATTCCAACCAGCGTTATTAAGTGTTCTTATGAAATCTGTTTACACAAGCAAACTTCCTGCTATTCACACACCAAGCGGCTGCTTTCTACAGAAACACCTGATCTGCAATCAAGCAGTACCTCGGAAGACTCGGCTTCACTTAACAAACCAGTTGCCTTTGTCTTTTTTTTTTTCCAAACAATGCTTGAGCAATTTGAGAATCATGGAAAGATTTGATCGCTCTGTCGGGAATCTTCTGGAACACCAGAAAGGGATTATCTATGTTTGTTGCTATTGACTGAAGGTCCAAATGGTCAGAAATGAAGCAGCAATTCACTTTCAGGACAGAGAAAAAGAAAAAGAAAATGGTGATTTTATAGCGGAGGAGCGCTGGAGGAAACAAGGCCGGGGTGAAGTCTGGCTCGCCTTGGCACCGCCGTAGAAACGTGATTTTTACAGACTGGGCGACAGCCCCAGCAGTGGCGGCGACGGCTGGCGGCGGACGAGGCTTCCAGCGGGGCCGACCACATGTTCCCCACGGCTGCCCAAATGGCAGCGTACAGCCCAGTTACCTTGGTTGACTGGAATGTGAGGAAGAGAGGGGGAAAAGAGAAAACTGGAAAAAGTGAAACAGTTGCTTCCAAAACATTAAAAGCCCTGCTTGGGCCGAGCGTACAGTCAGCACATTCAGTGGACCGCTGCACGTCGAGCCGAGCGGCGTGTAACAAGGGCGCCCCCACTGGTGGTGAAACAGATGTAGCATTTGTAGTATTGATGTAGTATTTGATAAGCTGTCGCCCTGTGTCATAACACAGTGTCATAACACCGGTGACATAACTGTCATCTGTCACCAGCTGGTCTCATCAACGCAGGACTGAAACAGGGAAGTCAACACAACACAACGCAACACAGATGCCAGGTCGTTCCAACAGATGTTGCAGACTGAACCTCTCGTGCAGCGTCTCAACCAGCAGGTTTTGGTTACTCAGGTTTAAAGTACCACCGAGACCAAAGGGGAGAGTCCTGCATAATTAATTAATATGACACAGAATTTCCATTGCCACTGGTGCTTTGGACTTCTTCCACCCTCATCTGCTCACATTACTGAGCTCTGCTGTCTGCAAAGTACATCACGCCGGAGACGACGACTGCTTCCCATAAATACGTTTCATTCATTTATTTACTTATCTGCATGCGGGTGTGGGTGAGAGCGCCCCCTTGGCTTTTCTGGAAGCAATGACCTACTTACAGCAGGGTGGCTGTACATTTACACATATGATCATTCCTTTGACAGGAAGCACTTCTGACACGACAGAGTGAAGACTTAAGTGCTAACAGCATGTATGGAAACGTGCTGTGTGTGTGTGTGTGTGTGTCTGTGTGTCTGTGTGTGTGTGTGTGCGTGCAGGGAGGCTGGGCTGCAGCACCTTCCCTCACTCCTGCATGAATATTTAGCATCAGACGTTTTCCACAGTCCAATGTGGAACACATGAGAAACGACGGAACATTGAGTGTCTTATTTAACTTGCTAGTCAGTAATGGTCATTTTGCATCAGGCAAACCTCTCTGAACGTTCACACATTTATCTGAGCGACTGCACTCTAAAATAGAAAATTGCACTCAATATTTGGGAGCTATTGTGTTCGGGCCATGTTCATATCTATTTTTCTTTTTCCAGCCAAGGCTTGTGGCGCGTCATGGCGGCCTCACATAATTAATTATCCGCCAGCTCTCCAGGCGTCCAGAAAACAGCACACTTAGCCATCTGTTTACAGCCTCCCGCTGGATCGCTGAGACACTGACGCTCAGCTGGAACCACCGAGTGTTTGGAGAGAATGAAAACAAAGCGGATCGCTGGTGTGCCCTTTGAGACATCACATGGGTTGATGTTCAGGACTGAGGTGTCTTAAAAAGCTGTGCAAGAAATAAAGGAGTTGAAGGGAAATTTGCACGATTTGCATGATTTGCGACTGGGCAGCAACAGACGAGGAGGCATCAGCATCAGCAGCAGCAGCAGCAGCGTGTGGGAGCAGGCTGGAGGTCAAGGCTGACTATTTCAGGTCAGGTGATCACAGAGTGGAGACAGATGGTGATTTAGGAGCATTTGGCATGGAGGTTCCCTCTGGGTCGGTGCTGATGCTGAGGAGGCAAAGCGTCTGAGAGGCCTACGTGTAGGAAACAGAGGGCAAAGAGCCGTTCAGCCAGCAGGAGGAGTCAAAGAGGAGCAAGTTTTGCCGCCACTGCGGCAGCCAGCCGTGCCTTCTCTGAGCCGCTGTATATATAATCAAGAAATAGCGGCGCAGGGGCTAATGATAGCTGCTGCAGTTGACAAAATAAACCAGGCAAAGTGGACGTATCTTTATGTACGTCGGTCATGTGGAGCGAAGTGGAACTCTGAGGATGGGGCTGGGACGACGGGGGCATGGAAGGGACTTCTTCAGGAAAAGGTCCAGGAAGTGCGAGAGTTGACTGGAACAAGTTGCATCGCTGGTTTTGGCACCAGAAACTCAACTGAAGATTCACTGCGGAACTTCAGTCAGGACTGCTATTTTAGGCCGACGTGAATTACAAACGTAAAAAAACAAAGTCATTGTCAAACTTTCCGAGGTATCAAAAAGAATCCGAACAGTTGTGCCTTGTCTGATTCTTTTTTCTCTCTCTTTTTTCTTCTTTTACCGACCTTTTATCTTTTTTTTCTCATCTCACCTCTTTCTGACTGGAGCGTCAGAGAAGAGTTGAACGCAGCGCGGTGATGCATCCTCGCCCGGCACAAAGTCAGAGGGTAAAAGAAAACTTCCATTTCCCTGTTGTTTTTTCCATCCTTTCTTTCCTCCCATTTCCTTTCTCTCTCCTCTGCTGGGCGAGCGAGCGAGCAGCTGCTGCTGTTCCTCACCTCCACACGAGCGAGGGATGATCCCCAGAGAGGAAGAGAGAGAGATAGGGGGGGGCGCGAGGGAGCGGATGGGTGCGACTAGACGATGGGGGGGGGGTCAAAGGTCAGGCCTGCATGTGCCGGGGATCTTTTGTCATCAAGAACACCGCCCCCCCCCTCTTCACCTCCACCACCGCCGCCACACGTGCAGCGCTCGTTCAAACCTCTGGGGGGCCACAGGACACACGCGTCCACTGGCCTCACACACACACACACACACACACACACACACACACACACACACACACACACACACACACACACACACACTCTACTAACAGCCTTTGGAGGTCCCGGTCCCTCAGACCCCCACCCACACATTCATTATGAGATTTCACCGTCAGTGTGCGTTGTTGGGTCTTGGGTTTAACAGCAGAGTGGAGGTCAGAACCCTGGGGAGTGAACCCCCGACACACACGCACACACAAGATAAGAGCTCCATTCTGTCATTCTCTCCCTCCACCAGAAACACTCCTTCCTCTACTTTCCCTTCTATTTCCCCGTAAAAAGAGATTATTTTTAGAAAGGCGCCGCCTCCGACGCATTTGCAATTACAGAATAAGAAAAAACAGGTCACACAGTAGCAGTGGTGAACAGAAATAACATTGCAACAAAAAAAAAACCCTGAATACCTCGACCTGGAATTTTCCATAGGGCCTCGAAAACAAGCGGCCCCTCAGCTTGGAGGTGCAAATGAACTGAAGGAATAAAGTTTATCACTCTGTTGAGAAAAACTAGTGGTGTGGACAAGGAAGTCTTTATCAGTGATCAACTGGCTTCAGTGGTGATGAAGAAACTTCACTGATATGTTCAAGTGGCAGCACGCCAGTTGACTCGTCAATGGAAACACAGTTGAAGGACTGGGCCAGTATTCCATTCCAGCAGCAACTTCACTGTGATGCCACTTTTTTTCTGCCCTACTACTACAAAAAACAAAAACACAGAAACATGTGTTTCCTGGCGGAAACGATGCGGGAGTGCAGAAGTATGAGGGAAAAGTTGGAGGAGCCTCAGCTGGGACCGTTGGCCTCGTCTCAAAATGTCAAATCACGCCTCTAATCTTTTTTTTCAGGCCGTCTCTTCCTCCTCCAGGACGTCCTGTCTGTCTGTGTCTCTCTCCCTCTCTCTATGGATCCCAAGGCTGCCACACTTCACCCCTCCCACCACTGAATCAGCACACTCGCTCACTCCTCACCCTCCTGTTTCCTCCACCTCCTCACCCCCCACCCCACCCCTAATATTCTAGGACCACATGATGCAGGGGAAACAAAAAAAGAAACAAAACCCAACAGAACCCTGCAGCCTCACAGCTGAGCGCCACCGCAGTGACTTCACTCACACATGAATTATGGATCATAAAGAGATGAATAATGGAGAGACGAGTGGCGGCTGCTGCTGGAAGCTGGTGAGAGCAGAAACAAACAAGGCGAGGCGACTCGTCCCCAGGGAGAGTCGGCGCTGCATTCGCACTCGAGTGTTCACACGGATTCATTCGTTGTCATGGTGACAGAGGCGTCGCTCTCAGCTGTTCTCACTAACAGGAGAACGAACCACTAGCTTGAACGGCGAATGTGATTAATCAATTAATCACTTTGCGATTAATCAAATTGTTGATCGTTCATCACTACCTGTGACTTCGGAACGGACCCAGCCCAGACTGCAGGCGCATACAGTCCACCTGGAAGTCTGAGAGAGGTTCCAATTTATATGAGTGATTAACCACATTAGAAGCAAAGTACGTGGTTAACCCAGGGGTGGCCAAACTTTTTGACCGCTGGGCCACAATGGGTTCAAAAATTCGACAGAGGGGCCGGAGCAGGAGCAGGTGGTGGAGTGTTTTGGTGACCCACCTCATATATCATGGGATATGTAGAAAACATGTGGTTTAATGTCTATTGAAAATGAACAAAATATCTCTTTGACGTTCCCTTTGCTGACCCTTTAAACTAATTTAGAGTTATGTTAATCTTCAGGATATCATCATCATCACTGTAGCACAGGGAAACTAAAACATTAATAAGGTTTGTTAATATTGTTTCAAGTTCATCGGGCCAGATTAAAAATCTTAACGGGCGGCATATGGCCCCCGGGCCGTAGTTTGCCTGAGTTAACCTGATCTCTGGCATGACTTAGTGTAAAGTTTATTTGCAGGCCTTCGTCGGTGACGTTGTTCCGAGAAAGTCGTGGAAAAAAAAAAAGAAATGGGGAACAGGACAAGCAGCATTCCTCCGGCTGACCTCCCTCATAAAAGAAAACTGTTAGCACCAATTACGCACGTCAGGAGCTGAATCACTCCTGTCACGTTCGGCCGTGAACTCGCCCCCCCCCCCAGCAACCTCAGGAGTTCTTGGAGAGAAAGAACGAGGCGAGTCGACGGAGGAGGAGGCAGACTGCCAGCGGATTCATTGGTATTAAGTTTAATGAGGGCGTCGCTGGGTGGACCGCGAGGGGGGAGGTGGAGGAGGAGGAGGCGGGTGGGACCCCCCGGTATTGTGTCTACAGGTGATCCATCAATGGGCGTGACACACGCAGGAAGAATCACAGCTTTCAGGACACAGACTGAACCGGCCCCTTTCCGCTGCCGGGGTAACAGCAGGACCACTGTTAGGAAGACTGGAAGGTTGTTGTTGGTCATTTCTTACAGAGAAGGACTCAGAGTTTATGAGTCATAAGGTAGGTGAAGGTTCTCAGTCATCCAGGTCATCTTAAGGTGGAGGGGTTGAGTTAGAGCAACTGGACTTGTTCTTGTGAACTTGAAGACATTTGGAAGCCGAAAGGCTTCTTCAGATCTGATCACAAGATCGCAAGATCACGTCCAGTTGCCCTAACTTAACCCCTCTACCTCATACTTCACTCCTTTCTCAATATGTATTCTACTCTCTCTGTTCTTATGTTTATACCTTTTTTTCTTTTTTCTTGTCCTTCACATTCAAAATAAGACTAATCGAAACCAATACTGCCAGGCAGAGAGAAAACCCCGCCCACCAATCAGGCAGCCTCCTGGAGGAGCCATCAAGGTTTTCACAGAACTGCCAGCGGAGGATGAGATAAAGATTTCAGTGGAAACGGGATCGGGCCGAGGCCAAGGAAAACAACGTTATCACGCTCTGTCCAAGAGCTGCTCTTTAAAAAGTTCATCAGAGGGACGAGAAGAGGAGTGAGACTGGGTGCGAGCGAGTGGGGGGTGGGGTTGAGGGAGGCAGGGTCAGTGTGCTGATGGAGCACTTTTACCAGGTCAGCAGTGAGACTCTTTCACTTGGCCCACTGAAAATCTGCAGTGTTGGTCGTCTGCACTCGACCAGGTGTGATATTACATATTTTTTTACTTTGTTGTCATTACTGATTGAAAATCTTCCCATAGTTTATTGTTGAGGGCATCATGGTTTCTGTTGGCTGCCCTGACTTAGAAATAGATCGAAATCTCCTTCTCACGTGTTGGTGGCTGCAAGAGGACGCATCACTCGTACATGAGGAACTTATCTCGGAATGTGGTTTTGTCAGGTTTTTTTCTGGACTCCCGCACCCAGAAGATGGAGGAGGTGTCGACGTCCGGTTGGGACGGGAGACACAAGTCAGAGGTCAGCGGCTGAAGAGAACAACAGTCGTTCGCTCGCCACTTTGCCTGGTTTGGTGCATTTGCTGAATAAAGAATGTTGAAATGTTCTGGATTCCACGGCGAGTGAATAACAAATTAAAATGTAGGCTGCGTGTTGTGATGGATTATGCATGGAGAGAGGGAGGCAGGGACGGAGGGAGGGAGAGAGAGAACTCAATCATGGCCTCTTACCAACCGCTTTCATCCTTAGTCATGCATGGGCTTTTTGAGGGGATGCCAACGAGAGAGGACCCACCGACACAACACAACACAACACAACACAACACAACACAACACAACTCGACACAACACAATACAGAAACAGCTGAGCGGAAAAAAACAAGGCTGAAGCAAACTGGAGGAGGTGGAGGAGGAAGAGGAGGAGGAAGAGGAGAGGAAGAGGGGGAGCGACGTGATGAGCAGGGGGGACGATGGGGAGCATGACCCAGATACACACAATGCCTTCAGGCCGGGAGCAGAAGCGGCTGTGCAAATTCACGTGCCGACACACACGGACACACACACACACGGACTCACACACACACACACACACACACACACACACACACACACATGAGGTCCAGGAAGGTTCTCCACAGACAGGCTGGAGGAACAGTGGAACCATCTGAGGCCGCGCACACACACACACCACCAGACCCCCGGTGTGGCGGCGGGTGACCTACATTCACCATTGGCTAACGAAGAACACAACGCTAGCGAGCCAGCTAGCGAGGGCTAGCTCGCTAGGTTCCTCTCATCCAGACCGGCTGCAACATCTCTGTGCCGGGAGATGAGAGAGGGAAAACGAGAGGATGACGAGGAGGCCGAGAAGACGAGGTGACCTCGGAATCACTGTCCTGCAGGCGAAGCTGAGTTCAGTTCACCACCACCACCACGACGTGGCGAAGCACTTGAGCAAGACACCGGGGATGGCGAAGCTCCTCCCACTGGCGCTTCTGGATGTCACATGGCGTCTGTAGCTACCGCTGGTCAATCGGTAAGTCCACGCTTCAAACTGATGTCAAAAAGGTACGTTTATTTTTTTTGGACTGGTTGATGAAACCTGTGAATGAATGAATCGGGCACCATGAAAACTAGAATAAGAAAAATACAGTACAGGTTTCAATGAATAATCACGACATACTGCAAATTCCTACTTTAAATAAATTTAACTCAATTAGACTTCACATTTATCACTAAACTCAAAATAAATCGACAAAAGTTTAAAACCTATAGTTAATTTAAAATACATCACTCAATCCAAACGCATTATTAAAATTCATGCTGTAGACACTTAGCTTACAAGATCGTTTGTAATTTATTCAAGCTCTTGTAGCAAACAAAACCGAAACTTCACTCTCCTTAACTGTCTGTGTCTCCCATCGATGCATTACATGACGACAATTTGTCCCTAGTGGCCACTCGAGGTACTGCAGCATAAAAATCCCATGGGCCCAAAAGCATTTTTCCCATAGACCGCAATACAAAAAAATAAACCAGAAGAGTTTATTCGACGTTGTATGTGCTGGTGTGTCTCAGCACGTCTCTGAAGTGCCGTTCTCCAGAATCGTTCTGATTGGCCACATAGATCATGCGAGTTACAGAGGCATGATGGGAAGTGACACGACTGCGCATGCTCTATGGGCCCATTAATGCGGAAGTCAAAAACTTTTCGGCGTATGCGCTGGGCGAGCAACTTCGTTGCAACGAATGGGCCGCCATCTTGGACTCTGGGGGCCTGGTCTCTCCCTTGCTGTCTCTTCTTCGCTCTCGTATGTCTTGCTCTAAAAACTGTTTCCGCCTAGCAGACATCAACATCCGGGTTAGAAAATAAAGGTGAACCTGAAACACATAAATGCAATATTTTACAGTGTCAAAGAGCAGATCCAAACAGGGCCTGATTCAGGCTTGTCCGTTAGGGATTGGGAGGAGGAGGAGGAAGAGGAGGTGTGTCCCGGACACCTGGACGTCCCGCCCTCCTCCACATCTCCTCATCTTTGATGCATTAATGTGACAAAGAAAGAAGGGGACACAATGGGGCGTCGGACAAAGGGGCAGAAGATAAGTGATGGAAAAGGTTCTGGTGGGGGAGAGAGAGAGAAACGTCTCCAACTGTCAAGGGACGAGCAAGGGCAGAGGGTCAGAGCGGGTGGAACCCAGCAGGGGGGGAGGGGCTAAGTGGAGGAGGAGTGTGAGGGGGGCGAAGGGCAGAGTTCAGGGATTATTTGCACCGTCACGCTCCAAATCTCATTTGCATCAGTGAATCGGAGGACGCGTGTCAAGCTGTGTCGGTGCGGCACCGGCAGATGTTGTGTTGTTGTTGTTGTGTCAGACTGAGCGACCGGAGTGAAGCATTCTGGGAAACCAACAGCATCACCTCTGCGGGACTCAGTCGGGTCTAATTCTCATTTAAAGCTGACACAAAACACTGGGCTCATCGTGACGCTCCGGCAACAAGCGGTCTCCTGCTGGCTTAACTCCCTTAATATTGTGTCACGCTGCCCTCTAGTGGAGGAATCTGTTTATGTCAGCGCCGTGGTACAAGACGTGCGCGTGGCCTGTCATTTATTTTAAATCTTGATACCCTCTGAGGGAAAATCCACCGGTCTGGATTTTCAAAAATTTAAATCCATTGTTTAAATTATTTTTAGTTGAGATTAAGTATGACTTAAAATCTAAAAATAAAATTCCACGTCACTGATATTGATTCATATGTATTTAAACATTGAGCTGTCACATATGCAGCCTGCCAAAAATAATGTATACACACATCAGGAAAAGGTAGCTTAGCATTAATATTTCAATTCCAAATTTATGCAGGCAACACACATACAACTTACCTTTGGCCGCTACAAATATATCACACATGACATTTATATGTACGGCGAACTACTGCTTGGGTTAATGTTTGTTACCTCAACACTTGTAGATGCTACATTCACGGGTGATGTCATCTGCTGGCAAAACATTGTACAAAAGCACACAGTGTTGTAATTTGATCAAACTTCAAGAGGTATCTATATGAATAGAAGTACTTAAACAAAGTGTTTATTTTCCTTATGTGTGTATACATTATTTTTGAATGACTCTATATATAAACGTCTACCATAGCATATGTTATCTCTTAATAAAATACATATACAGTAGTTAAGCAAAATAAACAAACACTTTTTTTTACATCGAGAATGTGTGAATTATGTGCGTAAAATCTGAATGCGGAGCCGCTTTGCCAGATGCAAAAACATGCATTATTTGGCTTGTTCATGACAATATATTCTGTATCTCATGTATGTACATAGAACAGGCATGGGCCAACTGCGACCCATGAAGCTTTTTTTATCCAGTCCATCGAACTTGAAGGAATTACATCAATAGTGAATAAGTCATAGAATAGCTATTTCATCCATTTCTTAGTGTTCAGTCATTTCAATAAAGAGCGAAATACCGCGGGGCTTCAAAGACACACAGTTTGTTAAAACGCTTTTGTTCATTTTCAATAGACATTAAAGCACATGTTTCGGCATATCCCATGACATATGTCTCTCCTATGAGGTGGGTCACCAAAATACTCCATCCATTTGCTCCTGGTCAAGCCCCTCTATCAAATTTTAGAACCCTGTGGCGCCACCAGTCAAAAAGTTTCCCCACCCCTGATATAGAATCATTTGAAGGTCAGGCAAAATATCCAATGAATATTCAAGCATAATATCAGTACCTAATTTTCATAAGAAGCAAATCATATTTGTTTCTTTCCACCATCCAAACTCCCAGTTTAAAACCGGTTGATCAGCACAGACAGCGACAGTTGGGGACTGAACCCGGCAGCACACCAGGGTGAACTGCTGTGCACTCCGTGCGGTCTCAGCTCGTTGAAACCGCGACAGGAAGTCGCGAGCAGCTGCTTCTCACCAGCGCAGGTTGTTTATTTTGGCTTGACAGGCGCCGCCCCTGCCGCCGCTGCTGCTTCTGCTGCTGCTGCTGCTGTTGCAAGGTGACAGCGAGCGTATCCTGTCCCCGTCCGACCCTTCAAACTCTTCACTCATTTGTCTCCGCCCATGCCGCCCAACCATTGGCTGCTCCGCAAACACCTCCTACAAACCGTCGGCCCCCACCCAGGCTCTCGGCCAGGAGGCTCTGAAGGAGGCGGTGGCCTCCACCAGTGTCCAGTTATGGTAAAAAAAAAAATCTTTGTTGCGAGTGAGCTGCCTGTTTTCTTTTTTATCCTCCCCGCAACACAGCAGACGCAAAAACTCTACGTCTCGTGTTTCCCGCCTCCTCTGCATGAAAACAGAGCCTCTGTGTGAACTCAGCCGTGTCCTGAGGTGAACTCTGCTGAACGGTCACCACGGAGCCTCTGCAGGGAGGAGGGAGGGGAGTGGAAACCAGGAAATAAATGAAAGTGCGGCAACAAGTCACTGAACTCCACCTTCTCGTTCATATTTGGCCCTGATCACATGACCGCGGGCGACTGCTTACTCGACGACGATCTCTTTATGCCGAGCGTCCCTCCCTCTCCTTCCCCATCCCGTCTCTCTCTCTCTTTTTTTTTTTACTCCTCTCACCCGCCCACCAGTTGGTTCCTGCGAAGTGTTTGCTGCCGTCCGAGAGCCGAGGAGAAAGCAGACCGAGTGGCCTGAGTCGCCCCACTTTTCCTTCCTCCGGGATCAGATTGTTGTTGTTTTCTGCCGTTGCTTGACGCCCCTCCGACTGAGAAGTGAGTATCTTCCCCTGCACGGACGGGTAACGGGGTAGTGGCAAGCTGCACCTCTCCTCCTCCTCCTCCTCCTCCTCTAAACCCTCGCACATGCAGAGAGAGGGTGGCGGACGTGCAGGAAGGACAGCTAACCATGACTGATTGACCTGAGAGATTAATAGAGCCGTGTTTGCGTTAGAGGAGCGGGACCTGCGAATTGCTCTGCAGACAGTTTCAAGTGGGTCAAGTACGACCTCACGGCGCTATAAATACTGCGAATCTGACGATGAAGGTGAAGAAAAATGAAATACAGCTTTAGGTTGGGCGTAGAATGAGCCCTGCATCGAGGGGGGGGGGGGAATCAAGCTTTGGCCGTTAAACAGGTGTTTGGGGCGAAGGTCCGTCCGTAGTTCTGTCCCTCCAACGAAGGTCAGACAGGACTCGTCCATTGAGTCCCAGCCAAAATCTGCCATTTTAATTTGCTATGCGCACACGCGCATGCGCTTGTGTGTGTGTGTGTGTGTGTGTGTGTGTGTGTGTGTGTGTGTGTGTGTGCGTGTGTGTGTGTGTGTGTGTACGAACCACAGAACAGAGCAGAGGGACTCTGAAACTGAAACTGAGAGATTTCACAGCCTCACTAAAGTCCTGGACACCAGAGGACGACACAAAGTTCCATCTCACCGACGCTTGAACTCAACCGGCGCTTTCACCCAAAACAAATGATTGCATTTGTGTCTAAATGCGCAGCCTGATTTCCACAACCTGTTGCACCTGACAGCCTTTTCTTTGTTGACCAATGCTTGAAAAAAAAAAAAAAAAATGCGTCCAAACTGGTTTTCCTTGACATCAACTGTGTGCCAAAGTTTGGTTGAACTGGCTGAATAAAAATAAAGTTTGTCGCAGTTCATCAAGTTCTCTCGCGTCCAGCGTCACTGAAGCAGCGTGCGTGCTCACGCTGACGTGCCACGCAGGTGCACAGTTCTCCATTAATGCCAGAGTCCGCTTGTAAAGGCGGACTTGGCACCAGTTCCTGTGAACTTGGGCTGGGTGCAAAAGAGGTGTGATACGGACTTCAGCTGTCGCGTTTCAACCGAAACGAGGCGGCACACAGATCCGGGCTGAAGGCTGGAGCATCGATTCCATGGTCATTCTTTGGCTTCTTCCAGGATTAAAACAATAGACTCAGCGACAGGTGTGCAAATGTGGTGCAGAGTCATTCGAGTTGTACACACACTGCCCCCTACAGCAGTGGCCCTCAAACTTGTCACTCAATTGACATTGTTCAATTCAACTCTCCTTTTACGACTACATTTAGCTTTTTTGTACGTCCCTTCCTACCGTAGCTAAACTTTATCAAATGACAACATTGACGGAATTTGTTGTTTGTTTCATTACAGATGAACGATTAAGTAATTCCATACCAGCGAGATATATTCATCGAATACACACCTGTATCATTATTTAAAAGTAAGGATGTAAATATAAAAAAGCGCAAACTCTATTATTGAAGAAATAACAACCACATAACGTAGCCAGCCATAAATGAATCTCTTGTACTTGTACTTTGTCTAATGTACACACGCTGTTGAAAACATCCATCCATCCGTTTTTCATTTATATATTTCAGTTTGTTTTTTTTAATATTCAATGTCTAAATAACATAATTTTCTAAGCCACATGCAAAAAAAATCCAAATATTATGTAATTATCTCGAGGCACCCCTGGCCTGCTGTCATGGCACCCACGTAGTGAACCCCTGCCCTTTAGTGTCAAATTGTTGTAATCAAAGGGATTATTAAATAGATCACACATTGACAACATTATAACACTGAAGTAAACATGCTGCAACGATTCCAGTGCAGAAAACACTGGGAGCTTGTAAATTTACTGTTACGGTTACAATAATCTGTTTCTAAATTTGCACGCGGTGCAGCCCAGGGTAAAACCGCGCAATCTTCTGAGGAGTCGCCAGCACAGGGGCATCCAATGGGTTTATGGGAAACAGACAGATTGTGTCAGAGCGGCCAAAGGTCGCGATTCGCAGCCTGAGCTGTCTGCTTTTTTTGCGCAATGCATTGCCGTGGTGCAGTACAGTTCCTGTCACAGCGAGCGCTAAGAAGGTGTCCAGACGGACCAGAGCAGGGATTTGGCCTTTATCCAGAACGCTGCCGTAGCTTCATGCGACACAGGGGGATGTTAACACAGAAGCCGTTGGCTGTGAGAGCAGAATAAATGGCCAAGAGTGCGTCAAGGCCACTTGGACATGAAACATGACGGGGCGAGAGTTGGAAAAGATTACATTGGAACGGCGGGCGCAGATAATTGCGTGTGTTCCGTAATCAAAGCTGACCCATAAAATGGCTTCAATGAACTGGCCGCTCTACTAACTGCCACTGACTCACTTCTCTGTGGTTCACAAACACAATGACATGCTTTCTCCTAATCAGCTTACAATGCACAAAAAATAATACTGCGCGTGAGGTAGGCATTTACAGTATTGCCCAAAGAATAGTTGAATACATAAAGAGAAAAATCAATCTTTGAGAAAACCAGACACACTCAAAAAAAAAAATTTTTTTTAATAAATAAATATAAAATGTTTTTTCCTGCAACGATCAAGTTGATATTTCACACAATTTCTGAAGGACATTTTATGTCAAAGGGAAATAACAAAAATAATTGGATTCCACTTTTCAAAGTTTTCTCCTTTTTTTCCGGTTCAAGTACTTTTAAGGCCTATTGTGATGAAGGTTGCAATGCAGCATAAAATGCCTGTGCTTGATCATGTCAGAATATAAAATCATATGGGAACATATTGTGTGCCATCAGCTGTTTTAAAAGTTACAGTGGTAATGGCTAACAATGAACCACTTACCTATTTGCAGATGCTCCACCTGAGTGCAGGTCTCCTCGGAAGACATGCGGCCAGGCGCGCCACCGCGGCCTTCAGCACCGCCAGCGCCAGAATGTCGAGCCACGGTCATGGTAATAACTGCAACACCGCTGATGTATCACTGCCGTGTGCACAACAATGCCGGGGGAGGTTTAAAAATAAAAAGTAAACGTTGTAAGGCCGCAGGTCTGATCTGTGGTCATTGTTGTTATGGACATGAGCTAAAGGAAAAATGTGTGTTGAGCTCACTTGCTTGCACCATGAGAAAAGTAGTTTGAACTGATAGTATTTGTTCCTATTTAAAAGCAGTGTATTGTTGACATGCTATAGAAATGAAAACATGGGGGGAAATGGATCGATATTATTGTTAAAATAATTAAAACCTCTCGTTAGAATTGGTGATAATTTAACTTCAAATGTGCAATGACACATGACCAGTTTGGACGCATTTTTTTTTTTTTTTTTTTTTTTTTTTAGCAAAGTTATGATGTGATAAACTGACGTTAAAACCTTATTAATTACATTCAAGTGAGAGGGAGCGGAATATGTGAACGGTGACACTCACTTTTCATCACACACAGTAAAGTTTAAACGTATGTAGCTGCTAGCTCAAAGGTCGCTGGTGAGCTAGCAGTCATGCTCAGTCCTACACGGTGACGACCGCCACGTTGCCTTAGGGACTGCCACTAAAATAATGTCTGAAAAATGTGTGTATAACATACATGAAATGCCGTCGAAATACTTATTTATTCCTTTCTTTGGTCGTATTTTCCTACAACTTTTTGTTTTTCTTGGGAGTCAATAACTCGGTGGGTCATGCGACATGATAGCTACTCGCCTCTGCGAACGGCAGATGGCGCCGTTGTGCCGTCACACACAAACAGTCTCTCTGACTCTCTGTTCTCTCACCCAGAGGTGGCAGACTCCGTGGACATGTCCAAGCCGATGTACTGGGACCGCAGGGACACCCCGTGGCCGGACAGGGCCTACAAGGACGTGCTGACGACGGCCGATACTAGCCTCAAAAAGAAAGAGAAGGGTCCCTGGGGACAGCTGACCAAAGAGGAGAAGATCGCATGTAGGTCCCTCCTCACCGCAGCCTCATATACAAAGGCTTCACACAGTGGGACAAACAAAAACATAAAAACCTGTGACCTGAAAACCAGAAAATAGCTATTTAGCTATTATTAGCAGTAGTTGCAAAAGTATTCACATTCTGTACTTCAGTGAAAGTACAGGAGAAAAAAATTCCCATTAATGCATCATCAACGAATGCATTAGTTGATAATCTTTCAAAAATGAAAGACCTTTCTCTTTCAACTGCAGAATAACCAAACTGTAATCTGTGATAGTTATGCCCAGTGAGCTATTATTAGAAGTTGACATTTTTAATAACAATAACCAATGTTATTTTCCACATTTTCTTTTAAATATAGAAAACGTACTGAACAGTGACTAAAGCCGAGGTACTCCAAAATAATATCATCCACAAAATCAGAGCTCAAATAGCTCGGCTTCGAGCAACAACAACAACTACAATAAATAAGAAGTCAATTACTTAGAAAATAATCTTTTAAACACAAGCATGTGTTTGGAAGAACAAGCATGTTCTTAATGCGTTACCGCCCACCTCGAATTATCAGCCATGCTTTTATACCTCTATACCAGTGCAGCAGCAAAGACAACATCTATTAGAGGTAGTTTTAAAATACTTTGTGTGTAATGGTTCTTTTCTTTCGGATTTTTCTGAATTTGCACAAACACACAACTTATCTTTCTGTTTCAGAACAGACGTTAAAACTCATGGATGGGTGTCTCGCTTTGTTGCTAGTTGCCTCCAAGGACTTCGGGAATGTGGCCCAGATGTGATGTAATGAGAAACTTAACTAAAACGCTAAAGCAAAATAATATGTGGTTGCTCGACATTCCGTACCTGCGTCATGTCTGAATATTTACCCCTGGAGGAATTTGGAATGCGTCCACACACACACACGCACACGGGCATGTCCTTATCTAAGGGCAAATTTAAAAAAAAAATTCCATTCTTTTGCAACCTAAGCCAAACCTTTCCAGTAACCTTGACCACAAACTGTCAGACCCTGACCTCAAATTAACCTCAGTTCAAACCGTTCATCTAAACTGAGACCTGAAAGCTGAGAACAGGCCTAAATTTGTTCACTTTGTTCTCAGAAAAAAAAGAAATAAAACGTTCAAATAAAAGTCGAAATAAAACACTGTTTTTTGTCAATATTGGCAGCACAGGTTTCGCACAGGAAGTGGGCGAATTGCGACTGAACTCTTGAACTCCATGACTTCCTCCTGCACATTGAAATTATGTTTGCATGTATTTGTGACACACACACACACACACACGGAACAAAGAAGTATAAACATTCCGGCTACCCTTTTCCTGACCTATGTGTCTGCTGCGCTTCACTCTGTGCCAGTGTACCGGCTGGCGTTCCATCAGACCTTCCCGGAGATGAAGCAGAAGTCAAACCAGTGGAAGACCGTTGTGGGTGGCATCTTTATCTTCATGGGCCTCACCGGTTTACTCACCTGGTGGCAGAGCATCTACGGTAAAAGTTCCCCTCCTTTTTTTTTTTTTTTTTGCACATCAAAACTTTCCACAAATTTCATGGATCTTATTTCACAGTTCCAGTGCACAAAATAGCCCTTAGAAATAACTTTGAGAGGGAAGGATGACGATAAACCTTCTGTCTGTCACGTGTTAACATTGGCTTTGTGACTTTTAGCAGTTACCTTTTGCTTTTGCTTGGTTCTTTGATACCTTGACAAACTGAAAATGCTTTAAATCTGAGCTTGGATGCGAGAGGTTCCGGCCATGAAATGGCACCATCAAACTGCAGCTGCGGGGTTAGCTGAAGAGTCCAGGGATCAGAGTCATCTTCTCAGGCTTTATTAGGATCAAACTGTCGACGGGGGGAGGCCTTAAAAAAAAAAAAAATGAAGCAACATCATCCCGGCCGTTGCACAGTATTGATCGAGGTATCGCCCTCTGCCTGTCTCCCAGTCTACCCCGAGCGGCCCAGGACCTTCGACGATGACTGGCAGGCCAAGCAGCTCAAGAGGATGCTGGACATGCAGGTGAACCCAGTGCAGGGCTTTGCCTCCAAGTGGGACTACGAGAAGGGCCAGTGGAAGTGAGGACGCTGCCCCCTGCAGGAGGGTTTGTCTCCTGCAGTCCCCCAAAGCCTTTTCTGACCGTCCTGTTGTACCTGCTTGTTGTTATCTAGTAATAAACGCACGCGTCTCTAACCAACCTGTTTTGGTGTGTCGTCTGTTCACTTTGGCATGTGTCCAAACCACCAAGGCTTGCAAATTAATTGTTGAAATGATGGTTGCGTACCTGATTTGATTTGAAGAGCAACCAAAGCTGTACTTCCAGGCTTTACGATGAGGACGTACAGGATGAAGCATTTGTTTTTATTTTATTTTATTTTTTTACAGGATGTCAATTTATAATCAGTTTTTTTTTTTTAATCTGCATTAGATCTGGACCAGATACTCGTAAAATACACAAACTGATGCAGGACGCCATGAATGTTAAGACAAAATTATGCGGAATGCTTTTTTCAATATTGCCTTATGTTGATGAGATTAAACGTGGTGCTTTGTCACAAACGTTTTTTTTAAGCGCTTGTATTACCTATTCCCTCCACTAGGAGGCTCATACGTGCAAGCTTTAGTGTCCTGGTTGCATAGGAGGCTCTTTGGTGAAGGGTCACGGCTGTGTGTGTGAGATGATGTTAATATTGATGATGATGATGAAAAGCAACATTTTAGTGTTTTTGCTGCTGTGATTCACGTTGGCTGCGTTAAAAAGCTGCAGCCGAAGCATTGTTACAAAGTAACAACTGCCAGAATTTAAATTAGACAGTCGTATTATGATATTAATCGACAGTAAAAAAAACAAAAAATAAAAAGTTTTTATTTTTTAGTTTCAAATTAACATGTGACTCCGTCCAATGGTAATGTGAAACTGACGGGCAAACAAAACAGGTTTAAATTAATTGTTAGCACGCACGTACGAGATTTACATGGGGATTAATTGGATTTTCTTTTGGCAGCC
The DNA here is from genome assembly GCF_046127955.1 of Nelusetta ayraudi. Taxonomy (NCBI): domain Eukaryota; kingdom Metazoa; phylum Chordata; class Actinopteri; order Tetraodontiformes; family Monacanthidae; genus Nelusetta; species Nelusetta ayraudi. The sequence continues at coordinate 6,878,365 of NW_027466069.1, read as the reverse complement.
GGACGCAGTCACGAGCCTCGGACACGTCAGTGCGAAAGAACGGACTCACAGTCACACAAACACACACACACACACACACAGGTGACAATACAAACACGTTCCGGGAGGATATATTAATTATTGTTGGTGATTCTGGCTGCATCATTTCGCACAAACCAAGTCTAGTAACTATCAACAAAGCAGGAATATTTCATCCCTTTTTTTCTCATTAGTTTGCAGCCTCTTCTGCCATATTGTCTCCCGAGTCGTCGCATTAATCTCAGGTAATATGCTGACAAGGACGACGCAAAGGAGCAGAAATGAATTAAAAAACAGAAGACACATGAAAAGAGTGAGGAAGAATCTAAAAAACTAATTTAAAAAGAGCAGAGTTAAAAAATAAGAAACTCACGACGCACAGCAACGTCTTTTTGTTTTGTCGTGGAATTTTATTGGGTTGTCATTTTAAACTTTACACCATCATTCTAAGACACAAACAGACCATCGCACATTGTGTTGTAGGTTTGTCATTTTTTAAAAACAAAAACAAAAAAAAACATTATCAACAACAAACCATCAAAAACTTAACATCTGGAGAATATCCGTAAAGTTTTGCATCTTTTTATTAAAACAGCAGTCCCATAATCCTAATTAACAAAAAAAAAAAAAAAAAAAAACTACGACCAATTACAAATTTACATGGATGCAAACATGGGGTTTAAGGCCATTTGAAGGGGCACAAAGTATGTTTATACACTAAATATAAATAATGTTTAAAAGCCATCAGTTCTGTTTTTTTTTATAATTAAATATGTTTCTAAACTAGCATACTAATCTAATCAGTTTAAATACCTAGCATATATATATATATTTCAATATATATACTTATAGGGTCTTGCCACTGCTGTCACACATCCTTCATTAGTGCCTCCTTCAAGAATTTTTTTAAGACAAGCACACACAAAAAAACCCAGCACGCACACACACACATACATACGTACACACATTGACGTATATGGTGTAAAACAGGACCCTTGTTAGGTGTGTGTGTGTGTGTGTGTGTGTGTGTGTGGGAGCGAGCAGCGTCTTGAGGGACTCACACTACAAAAATAGATTTCTACGGTATTGGAATGTTTGACTCTTGGCGAGTTATTCGACGAGCTTTAGGGGCGGATCGTTCTTTTATTTGGTGACCGATTCAGGAGAAAAATCAGATTTTTTTTTTGTTTTTAAGGGAGAAATCAGTACGTAATACATCTGCAGACAGTTCTAATGAAAAACAGAAAGAAAAAAATCCACGTGTTCTTTAAGAGCTGAAAACAATCTGAAAATAAACACTTGTCGGATCTGACGATGAGGAAACGGCGCCCCCTTCAGTCCTGCACCAGAGCTGTGCTCCGACTCCCTTGAAACTGACTTTTTAACACTTTGGCCTGAATGCGAAATCCATTTCTGCCTCTTCCCTGCAGTTTTAGTCACGCGTCTTGGTAGTTTCACTGTCTTAAACTTAGATGCCATTCATAATTCATCAAAAATGATCCATGAATCGAGTCGCCCGAGAAGGATTTTTCTGTCAGCCCCTCCCAAACGGGAGATTTTCTCGCCAACCGTGTCAGCGGATGATGAGTGAGGGTCACTGGATCGGGATCTTTAGAGAATCGTTTTGGATAAAAGCTACTGACAAGAACAAGCGCAGGGAACGAAAGAAGCACATAGACGTGTGTGTGTGTGTGTGTGGTTGGTCTTGGTTTCTAAGGACGTGCGGGACTCCGCCTCTCACTAAATAAATCAAGGCGGCGGTGCGTGATCCGCCCGGCGACAGACTCCCCAGTTTCACTCTTAAATTAAAGATGTTTAGAAACAAAGAGGGGGAGTCGCTTCTTCCTCCTCCTCCCCACTCCCCCTCCCCCTCCCCCTCCCCTTCCTCCCGTCTCTGATGGACTGCATCCGACAGGCAGGTGTGCGCGATACTGGCGAGCGTGTGCGCGTGTGTCTTGTGTGTGAGCGAGAATGTGAGAGAGCAGCAGCAGGTGGGCCAGCTGTGACTGACACACGTGACGAGACGCGGTGACAGCGGCGAGGCCGCCGAGGAAGGAGGCGGAGCCTGATGTAGCGGCGAGACGGGTGGAGGTTTGACAGGTTTCTGGCATCTGGGGAGGGTGTGTGTGTGTGTGTGTGCGCGTGTGTGTGTGTGTGCGTGTGATTGAGCGAGTGTGAGATGCGATACTCCACGTCAGCTGCTGATTGGCTCGGGATGGTGAGGCAGCGGGCTGCGACGGCGCCGCCGATCAAATCCGGCCAATCGGCCATGACGTTGGAAACCGTGTCAGAAAACACAGAGTGATGTTTGCAAATGCGACGGAACCGATCTCAGAACAGTCGCACACAGTATTTTAACCCTCCTACTCCAGCAACAAAACACGGATACAGTCGCTGCTAATTCTCTGAAAACAAAAGACCTGTTTATTTGTATACTGCCGCATCAGAAAGTGCCAAGAACTGCACGACATTATTTAAATGCATTAAAATTGCCCTCTTTCGCCCTCTCTGGTGGGAACGCGTCAGTGCACTAAACGAGGGGACTCGGCGGCTAGCGGATGGAGCGTCGACTTGCGAACATTGATTTCGGGTTAAAAACTCGACTAATAGCGCAAGTATCACACCGAGACCTACCGCAAAAACAACACAACTTTGTTATCAATCGACAACGACGACAAAAAAAAAATGTGCTGTCTGAACAATTTGCAATGACATCCACTTTAAATATCGCAAAGTTATCATGGTCGTAATAATGATAAGCACTATTGGAAGAAGGAAAAATCAATGCTGCCACCTGGCTGTCAGGGGTTTAACTGCAGCAGAGTCGGGCAACAATTCTGACTTGCAGATTTTTCCAGGTCATTGTCAATAAAACACAGGAGGGTTAAAATAAAGTGACGGCAACACACAAACAAAAAAAACATCCTGACAACCCAAAACCGTCTGCTGCCGCACATGTGAGTCTGTGCGAGTGTGTGTTTGTGTGTTGCTACAGTGTTTGCTGCATTTCTCAGCTACTGGAGGGTGGCACCCTGCTAGCATGAACTGCACTCAGCCAATCGAACACGCGCACGAACACGCGCACGCACACACACACACAAACACACACACACACAGATGCAACTGTCCGCGGACACGAAGGGGCAAACAATCCAAAACACACTCTTGACGTGGAACAGGGGGGAATTTTTTTTAAGCATTTTTGTTTTTTTTCCGCAGAACTAAAATGTGTCATCAATCACACCAGACGACAGGACGGCATGGATCAGGTTTTCAGCACGGGGGTGCAGCGGGTCCGGTCGGATCGGGGTGGGGGGACAAAAAAAAGAAAAAGAGAAAAAAAGTTTGGAAAAAAATTAATAAATTAAAAAAAAAAAAGGTGCTACACTGCCCCCTGCTGCCACGTTTCCTTATGGCACGTATAATAGCAGTTAGTTGCTGAGCGAGTAAACGCGAGTGTGGAGCAGCTCCGGTAGAGCCAGGTGGAACCGACGGGTAGAAACATGGAATGAAACGCACACGGAAAAAAAAAACTGGAACCGTGGACGAACAAACAAACAAACCAAAAAAAAACAGGTCGGTCCTAAAAAAAACAACACATTTTTCAAGTGATGAACAAATCAGAGTGACTCTTCTTCCGCCTCCATGTCTTTTCTCCAACAAGATGCAGAAGTCTGAGTCCACCGTGGGGGGAGGGTGACGGGGGAGGGGTGAGCCATCACCATCAGCAGTTGCGACAGGAGCTTCACGCACCGGGGCGGCGCGCCACTAGAGGGGGTGCTGCTGGCGAGCCGCCGCCACCGCCGCCGCCAGCGGACGAGGCCCCGCCCACCTAAACGTCATCACAGCCGCTTCTGGGCGAGCAGCGAGCCCACCACCACGCCGGTGACCAGCGTCATCCCCGCCAGCAGCCACTTCTTGAAGCTCTCCTGCGACCGCCGGCTCTCGGCCGCCGCGTCCTGGCCGAAGATCTCGGCAAAACGTTCCTGGAGAGGAAAGAGAAACAGAGAGAGAGAGAGAGAGAGAGAGAGAGAGAGGGGAAGACGAGAAACGGAACGGGGGTTAGCGTGGTTTCACTCTGGGGATGAGTACAGGTAATAACAAAACCACAGTTTCTGTCTCTGAAGCTGCTCAGGTGGATTCCCCCAGCTGGGAAAATCTCAGGTGTGGGGGGCAGGCGCACCACTAGGGGGCGCCCCTGCGACCGAGCTACAGAAAAATCCCAGCCTGGGAAAAAAACCCGCAGAAATGTCAGCCGTGCCGACGAGTAACGATGAATGAAGAAAGAAAACAAAAACCAACTTGCAGTCGTTGAATGACACACGACAAGTCGTTGGGTTTTTTTTTTTTTTTTGGACCATTTGGTTTTCAAAGAACAACAACACATTTTATGGTATATTGACACTTGGTTGGCAGTCGGGACTTTCTGGTGCAGGTGTGGGCCAACTTTTCGACTGGTGGAGCCCCAATGGGTTGTAAAGTTTGAAAGAAGTGCCGGAGCAGGAGCAGATGGATGGAGTGTTTTGGTGAGCCATCTCGCACGAGGAACAAATGCATCATGGGGTGTGTACAGTGTGCAAAATACCCATCAAGATTTAGGAGCAGGGGTTCCCCATCCTCCTCTCGATTGTTACTCAATAATCTAAATTTCCCTGAAAATTCAGTCATGTCAATTGAAAACAAACAAAATCGTTACAACAAAATCTGTGTCTTTGAAGTTGATTTTATATTAATATATATATGTGTGTGTGTGTGTGTGTGTGTGTGTGTGTGTGTGTACATTACACACACACACACACACAAACACACACACACACACACACACACACACACACACATATATATACATATACATATATACACATATATACATACATATATACATACATATATACATAGAGAGAGAGCGAGAGAAAAAATGCTGGACATTTATTTTGCAAGACACAATTAAACTGAATAATTTTAATCATTTATTTAGACATAACAGAAAGTGGGCTACCGTTGTTATCTTTGTGGAATAAATTTGGGTCGCGACTTCTCGATAAGGTAAAAAAGTTGAGCACCACTGTACTGTAACGTGTTGGTAAAATGTAAAGCTTGTGCAACGTTGTAACAAGATTTAGTAACAACACAGTAACCGTCTGATCCCGGAGACACGAGGCTCTCACAGGAATCTGGACTCGTGGCCAGAAAACTGAGCCAGCTCCTCCCGTCTCGCATTCCTGCCTGGTGAAAACATTTCCTGGAAGTTGAGATTCACAGCTTGTACCCTTGTTTAAAAAAACAAAAAACAAAAAAAAACAAAAATCGGTGTGGCAAAAACCGGAAGGCGGCTGGATCGAATCCAATCCCAAACACATGGAGGTCAGCTGAGCCTAGTCAGAGGAGGACAGGTGGCCTCTGTCTGCGAGTTTTACTGGAAGAGCGGCTGCTCAATTGGACAGGAAGTGCTGTTCGAGGGAAACGCAAGTCATCAGTGACAGACTGGGGTGGGGGAGTTGCCGGTGTTTAGCCGGAATTCATGAGTCATCTGAGCTGAAGCGGATCTTGTTAAAAGAAAGAAAAAAAACAAAACAGTCGCCACACTGTGAGCACAAAAGGGCACAAGTTTCAAATTTGAACGAGGCTGAGCCGAGTCATCGTGCCGCCCCGTCACCCCTCCCCCGCGACGCCAACTCCCGTCTTCAGCCGAGTCTCCAGCCACCCTTTGATCCCAGCTGCTCTCCATCCACTGACATGGTAAGGAAGCAGGAAGTCAGTCAGGACGGTTTAACGAGCCGCAGCTCCCACTTCCGGCCTGCCGACGGGATTGCGGCGTCTCCTCTGGGACAGCCCACCCCCCCCCCACCCTTCCCATCCTCGTTATCACCCTTTCTTCTCTGTTATGGCCGTGCAAGAGTGAACTCCCGGTGCCACTCTGCCGATCGCTTATACATCATGCCGCTGCCAACACAAGGGAGGACCGGAAGTGGAGGGGCGTGTCCGGGCGGGCCGAACAGGAAGTGAAGGTATTGTATTGCATTCTAGGGGGAAAATGGTTACAACTCACAATGCTTTAAAAAAAATACCAAACCAACCAACCATACGGCCAACTGACTTCAGGAAGTGACCTCATTACTGAGGCAGATGTGACAGGAAGGGGCGTGGGAGGGTTCCAGGTAGTCTAGAACAGCGGGGGGGGTTCCTTTAACTTCTATGCGTCATGGTACATTTTTACATTGAAAAAAATCCCATGGCTCACCACCTCCCAAAAATATTATAAAATGACCTAATTTTGCATAATAGTGACAACGCAGCCTCTTCATTTATTGATACTCACTGAGGGTGAAACCTGGGCCTGCTTAGATGCACACAAAGCTGATATCCTGAAGAGGAAAATGGGCTCACATTCCAGTTAAAGAACAGTCACTCCACAATCAAATGTTATAATTTTTTTTTTTTTTTCACGGCACTCCTGACATCATCTCACGGTACACCAAGTGTGGCCGTGGCACAGTGGTTGAGAAACGCTGGCCTAGAACCTCTGACTGCAGCTCCTTTCTCAGAAACTGCTTGAACGTGACACCGACGCTCAGATTCGAGAGTCGGTACACAAGTTCCTCGAAACACCGCACAAGTTGAGGCAGCAGCCGTGGGACCGGCGGCCGTCGACCCGTCAGAGACCTCCCTCCACTGGGCCTCCATCATCCAACCAAACACAACCTCTGAGATAACGGTCGACTTTTTTCCCCCTTGATACCGACGATGAGTCACTAGCATTTTTCACATTTCTTGGACAGAATCCCAAATGGATCGGCCGCAAACCAAGTTTATTTTAACAGCTCTCACGACTAGTGAGGGAGGTGGGGTCAAGAGGGTGTGGCTACTGAGACGGCTTCGTATTTTCAAAGACGGACGAAACATAAAACTTTAATTTTATTGTTTAAATTGTCGTACTTAGTCGGCAGCACCAGTAGATTTGTTTTTTTTATTACACCTTTTACCCTCAAAGCAGCAGATAAAGTCCGGCACCCCCTTGTGGCAGGGAGGGTGCACACCCCAGTCTAAGAACCACTGATCTCACCAACCCAACACCACCCAAGTCCAGCAGGTGGAAATGTTCAACTGAAAAGTCAATGAGCGAACCTCCCCTTGCCTGTGTGAGTCACATTTGCTTTGGCGATTCCGGTGCTGATAACAAACCAAGAGGTGCAGGAGTCCGTCAGAATGGAACCGACACTCCCAGAACGGACCAGCAGGGTCACATCTCTCAGCCGCCACCCTCCCCGCAACCTCCATTCAGGGGTGGGTGGAGATTTTCAATCACGGAAATGAATCTCTTCCTCCTTCCACCCACGTCTGCAGGGGCCTCCGTGCAACCGCGCGCAGGCCGGCGAGTCTTTGTTTTTTTTTTCCGACTTGGAAGGTACGAAAAGTTACAGTTCAACGTCGGAAAACATTAACTCAACTCGTCTATCAGCCGGAGGAACGGAGAAAGAGAAATAAATCAGTGTCAGTGAGGCGATAAGGAGCCATAAACTGAGAGTCGCAGCGTCGACTCGGGTCGAGGCTCCGTTTGACCCCCGGCGAATCCATCAGACGGTGCTTTGCTCGATTGCGACGAATCAGCGGTTTAAGAGTCAGCTGATTAATTCCCTCCTGGCATGTGAGGAATGTGGGCGGAGCCAGCAAACAGGAGCGGCCAGGGGTGACTGACGTGACCTCCGGGACGGACGTGTCCGGGCACGTCGGCGCTCTGCTCCGACGTGTCGCGGGTCATTCGCATGGGGATTAATGAGGCCGCCGCCGCCGCCTGTTTGGTCGGGACGGCACAATTGAAAGTGTGGCACGTTTGCGTTCGGGAGTCTCTCCAGAAAAATGTCTCGACTCCTCACGTCGGCTCCGCTGCGCGTGCTCGGCTCGGCTTCCCTCAAAGCCGCTCTGATCCTGCCGCTCCCCTTCTTGCCTCTTTCACACGGCCGAGCCTTTATTTCTCGATCTGAGCCAGAGTTCCCCCTCCTCTCTCCACCGGAGGGAAATCAGCAGCTCGCCACCGCCCTGCAGCGCGCCTTCAGGCCTGGTCGGGACACATTTATATTTATTTATTGCGCATCTCTTTTACGACTCGTGCTAGCCGGGGAGCTGGAAAATGTTTGTGTGTGTGTGTGTTGGAGGGGGGGGGATTAGCTCATGAAAGGAAACGTCTACAGAGGAAATAACAAAATAAATAAATATATAAATAAATAAATGTGACTCGTCGCTACGGCTAACTGCTGATTAGCGGCCGGGCGCCGCGGCTCGCGCAGCGCTAACAATCATTAGCCGCAGCTTCCTATCCGTCTACGGCGGCGTGTCAGTTGCGCCGCTGTTGCACCAGTAATGGCGGGCGGGACTCAAATGGCCCTGGGTTGCGAAACAAGCAGCAGCAGTAGTAGAGACTCACTTCCTGGTTCTTATCGGCCAAAAAGAAAAACCGCTGCTGGAGATGAATTGGAATCCAATAACTTGGAGACGCTCGGTTGGAGGGGAGGGTGGGGATGGCGAGGGGTGAGAGGAGGCATCGATCCGACACTGGGACCAACGCTGAAGGCACCGCGATGTCTCAGGCACAGAGGAAGAGCAAAGCGTTGAGAGCTACACTTTCACTAAAAACATTGAAGACTTATCATAACGTTAAAAACATGTTAACTTGCTAGCTGGCTGTGACGACCGCCTATGAAGGCCAATAAAACGCGCAAGCTCAATGCAACAATAAAAAAAGTAAATACAGTTTCAGTACTTTTTCAGTACAGTATGCTCTTAAATGCAACACCCTATTTCAAACAGAGGGGGCGCAAAGCTTCCTACCAGCGACCGTCAGATCAGCTTCTGCATATTGAAATTCTAGAAGTTATTTCAGCGTATTTGGCTGCGACACGACGCCGTCTGGCGCGGAACGCGACGTCCCCGTCTGCTGCTGCTGTTGCAACACTCCGGATTGGCTACGTGGGCTTGCACAACACACACACACACGTGTGCACAGAGACACGCACGCAAAGGATGCACGCCACGCTGAGATGAGTGCACAAAGTGGACGTTGTTGTTGTTGTTTTGTGGGGCAAAAGCTACTGGTGACTAATGACCTGCTGATCAAACAGGACGGTGATGATGATGATGTCACACATAAGAGTCCATGTGCAAAGTGCAAGTGAGAGAACGTGTCTGGGAGTGCATGTGCGTGTGTGTGTGTGTGTGTGACCTCAGCCTCACACACCGGCAGTGACGGTCAGCCCTGGAAGTGATCACAGTGACTGGGCAACATCAGATGAGCGAGTCCGGGAAGGTGGTCACCTGACTCAGAGGTCAAAGGTCGCCGACCACCGAGAACCGTAACTCGACAACTTGCGGCTTTAGAGAGTCTGCCGAGCAGCAGGAGGCAGAAATTTTTTAACTTGATACCAACTCACGGGTTCGCTGATCCCACTCCGGCAGGAGAGAGAGAGAGAGAGAGAGAGAGAGAGAGAGAGAGAGAGAGAGAGAGAAAGAGCGAGAGAGGAGCAGCAGTAGGCCAGTAAATATTAAAATGAAACGGAAAAAGAAAAAAGACGCAGACTGTTCTGTGCTCCCCGCGGTAAAAATATGAAAAATACATATTAGGGGTGGCTGATGCCTGGAGACGGGAGCACCCGTTTGGATCGCGGCGCTTAAAATGTGCATGTTTAATATCTGGATATATACCCCCCCCCAGACACATCTTCTAGTTGACGGTTCTTCTTCACTTCCTCCGCTCCGCTCGCTGCGCCGCTGCTACGAGACGAAACAACGCTGAATAAACTAAGCAATCCGACAGGCAGCGAGACTCATTCCCAGTTGGAGGGAGAGAGAGAGAGAGAGTGAGTAGGCGGCTCGGTTGAGGCGACGGACTCGAGGTCGAGGACGTGCGACGGTCACGCGCGCCTGTCGAGACCTTGCGGCGGAGGCCGGCGGTGCCGTCCGTCAGAGTCACCGCGCAGGAAGCGGAGTTGAGGAGGAAATGATGCATCAAAAACAAAACTTCCCCATTCTGGCAGGGACACTTTCTGCGCTCTGTGTGTGTGCGCGCTCCGGTGCACGTGCGTCTCTCGCCGGCAGTGCGAGCATGAATTAAAGAGGAGATTAATGAGCGAGGAGGCGGAGCCTCGGACAGCAATCTGTTCCCTGCTCCGCCTGCAGGGGCCGCCTGTCCCAAGTCCTTGGCCTTCCTGCCGCGCCTGCAGTGTGTGTGTGTGTGTGTGTCTGAAGGCCACCCAGACTCTCTGGCGGCGTGCCCCCCTCAACCAACACCCCACCCTGGAGGCCACGCCCCCACCCAGACACCTCGCCATGACCCCGAGACGCACCATCTGTCTGGAAAACGAAACCGGGGCCTTCAAGACGCTCCAAGAAGAAGAAGGAAAAAACCGAAAGTGCCGAAAGTGAGAGTGCTAAACAGCAGCGAGCCAAAAGGACGGGGGGGGGGGGGGGGGGGAGTAGACCGTTGCCAGGAACCAAACTGTCGCCGTTGTTGTGTTTTCAGATGATCATTTCTCTGTTTTGAGGCCAATAGGAGGCCTCCGCCATCATCATCATCATCATCATCATGCTCTCTCCCCGTGCAAACCATGGATGTATTATAAGAACTGGATACCAGACTGGCAATATGGTGGTGCGCCAATTTTCCCCCCGTGGCCACTTGAGGTACTGCCGAAAAAAAAAAAAAAAAAATCTCGTTGGGGCCCAAAAAGCAGTTTTCCCCTTGGACCGCAACACAAAGATAAAAACAGCTGCGAGGACAACTGAGACGCTGAAACTCGGCTCATAATAAATCTTTCCATTGCAGATTTCACAGTCACGAGTGTCTTTAACCAGCAGAGTTTAATCCCAGCACGACGTCACAGAGTCGTACGTGCCGCTGTGTCTCGGCTCGCTCCGATTGGCTGATGCGTTCCCCATGCGCGTTGGATCCCGGGGGCCTGAGCGAAACGACGCCGACAGTTTTTGGGGGAAACACAGCGGCGAGGCTGCGTGACGCGATTCCTGGAAACTCCGCCTCCATCAGTGAGGGGAGGGGTTCAGAGGGAGGAATGAAGGAGTGGCGGGGGGGTTGGGTCGGCTAATTGATTCAGAGAAGCCAATTCCTGGGGAATCTCTGCACTCCTCTTCCCTCGTCTCCATTATCTCCGGCGGGGTCCTCATCCGTCAGCGCTCGTCACGCCCTCGGCCAATAAACACGGTGTGATGAAGGCGGCCGCGGCGGCTTTATCTTCATTTTTGGTGGTGGTGGTGGGGGGGGGCAGCGTGCGAGCGGAGTGGGCGCTGCATTAGCATCAAACGCTCATCAGCGGCGAGAATCAGCGCCTTTAATAGCAGCCACGGGAGCGGCTGGATAATCCCGTGGTGCGGGGGGGGGATTAATCTGATCACAGATATGAGCAGGGTGGGGGTGGGGGGGTGATGGGATGGGGGGGAGGAGGGGTAGAAATTGGAAGGGGGTGGAGGCGGTGCTGGAGCGTCCATGCAATTTCCTTTTAGGAGGAGGAGGAGGAGGAAGTGCCTCAGAAGGAGGGGGAGGGGGTGAAGTGGGGGGGGGGGGGGGGGGCAGACGGGCGACCTGGTTTTTCGTCGCCGAGCCTCCGAGAAGTGGAGCAGCAGCAGCAGCAGCAGCAGCAGCAGCAACACAACCAGCGTCTCGACAAACTGCACCACAACCTGCTCACCGGCGGCGGATAAGCTCCGCCCACCTCGGCGTGATCCGCCCTAATGGCCTCCCGCACGGCGCCGACGCTACTGTTGCGCAGCTGGACGCTGAGATCACACGGTTGTCCCACTGCAGCAACACCAGTGTGTGTGTGTGTGTGTGTGTGTGTGACTAAATGAGAGAGACAGGGAGAATCTGATGCCTGAAATGCAGCAAATGTCATCATTAGAGACCGCATTGATGTTGTGTCACTGCGTGTGTGTGTGTGTATGTACGTGTGTGTTGTTGTTTGTTTGAAATGGGAAAAATGAGTGGAAAGGTTTTGGTGTTTTTTTGTTTGTTTTTTTTCAAAAAGGCAGAAAAACGTGGGAGTGAAACAGTCAGACGCCAAAGATTTTGTTGCTTTAAACTGCGGCTGGATCGAGGTTTGACAAACAACTGCTGGTTTTGTCGATTGTTTTTTTTTCTTTTCTGATTCCCCTTGTGGACGTTCTGGGTAACTGCGCAACCAGTAAACTTGTGCTGCGTTTCCATTTGCTTTTTTTGCACACAAAAAAAACCAAACAAAAAATTGTCGCACACAAAGCGGTGAGCCGACCAGAGCGCCGCGGAGCAGGCGTCGCTCGGCCAGAGGAGGACCCAGACCGGCAGCCAGGGGGCGCCGTGGGGACTCGCACAACAACCGCCACCACGAGCGACCCGCCGAGGCTGCATAGCACAGACGGTCTGTCGCAGCCGCTTTCAACACACACACGCACATGCACACGCACATCATGAACAGCTGCAGACAAAAACATCGCAGACGTCTGCAGCTTCGTCTGCGAGATCAATTTGCAGCACAAAAGAGCCGTTTTATTGACAGGCGAGACAAACGTGTCCACCACTGACTCTACCCCCCCCCCCTCCCCCCGCGCGCCACTTTCACCGCATACAATTCAGCTTTTTGTCTGTGGGACGACCACTGTACCTGCAGCCGCAGTCGAAAAATAAAAAAAGCCAGAAAAGCACATTTCTGCACTCGTCTTTGTGTGTGTGTGTGTGTGTGTGTGTGTGTGTGTGTGTGTGTGTGTGTGTGTGTGTGTGTGTGTGTGTGTGTGTGGCGGGCCACGGATCCTTTGTTTCAGAGCGTCACATGACCAGACTGACTTGGCGCCGTCCCCTCCCCTTCGCTGTAGCACGCTGCCATACAATAAAAACACAACGTCGGGACGGCGACGTGTCTGTGTGTGTGTGTGTGTGTGTGTGTGCGCGCGCATGCGTTTGTGTGGGCGCGGCGTGTGTGACGGCGAATCCCAAACACGCAATCAGCTGACGGCAAGTTTGTTTACGGGGACGAAAACGCAGAAAAACAACATCCGGGATCTGTTCGGCTGCACGTTGGGACACTGGCAAGCGGAGGATGGAGGGACGGAGGAGAGATAGAGGAAGGGGAACGGAGGGGGGTTAGAGGGCTGGAGGAGGGCTGGAGGAGGCATAGAGGAAGGATGGAGGGATGGAGGAGGGACGAAGGGATGGAGGAGGCATGGAGGGATGTAGGAGGGATGAAGGGATGGAGGAGGGATGGAGGAAGGCTGGAGGAGGGATGTAGGAAGGATGGAGGGATGGAGGAGGGATGGAGGGATGAAGGGATGGAGGAGGCATAGAGGAGGGATGGAGGGATGTAGGAAGGATGAAGGGATGGAGGAGGGATGATGGATCTATGGAGAAGGGACAGAGGAAGGATGGAAGGATGTAGGAGGGATGAAATCCAATAAAAGGTGAATCGATGACGACGACACATGCAGCGTATATATATATATATATATATATATATATATATATGTGCGTGTGTGTGTGTGTGTAAACACAACATGTGAACAAGGGGTTAACAGGAGACGAGTCGTTCGGGACGCTGTGGTGGGAGTCAGAGGGGGAGGGGCATAAAAAGAGGGGAAAAAAAAGATAAATAGAGGACGTAGACAGAGGGGGAGGAGGAGGATCTATCCATCAGCTGTGTGTGTGTGTGTGTGTGTGTGTGCGTGGGAGGAGGAAGGTAAGGTGGCAGTGGTGGTGGGAGAGTCCCCAGGGTGACATTTCCTGCTCTCCTCTGGTTAGGGACCGCCTGACAGACGACACGGCCGGGCTTAACGGACGACCCTGTGCGCATGTTAATTAGCTGTGTGTGTGTGTGCGCGTGCGTGTGCGGGAGGGAGAGCGAAAGAGTGAGTGAGTGAGTGAGTGAGTGTGAGAGCGAGAGCGAGGTAACGGCACAAAGGAAGCCCAGGTGTTTCCCTTCGGCCCCCGGAATCGGAACCAGCAGAACCTTCCCGTAATCGGGGCCAGGAGAGGCGGGGGGGTGGGGAGTGTAGGTTCCGGGGTGGAGGGGGGGGGGGGCTATTTTTAGCACTGGCCGCGACAGTTAGCAGCATGCTAATGCCGCTCGTCGCCAAGGACGCCGCCGTCAAGGGCGTCGAGTCGAGTCTCTCGCCCCCCCCCGCCCCCCGTTTGGACGAGTCGTCAAAGTGTTTGCTTCTCAGGCGGAGACGCAGGTGATTCATGACAACAACAACAACAACAACCCGACTGCTCCTGCCGGTGGTGATTTAGGGGACAAAAGAAACTAACAAGTAAAAATCCCAAGTCGACTTTTCTGCTGTCAGAGACTCTTTCTTGACCTCAGAGAAGACAAAAAAATAAATAAATAAATTTAAAAAAAAAAAAAAAAAAAAAAATCATACCTGCCCCCTACTCCCCCCCCCCCCCGACTGTGTCCTTGTTCTGCTAAAACTCATTTTGCCTTTATTAGTCCGTCGGTTGACTGGGGGGAGAGAAAACATTGTTGTACCCCCCCGCTCCCCGACCCCGACCCCTCCTCCCACCAGCAGCAGGTTGAGATATTATTCATCTCTAATTGGTAATAACCCCTCCCCCCAACCCCAACCCCTGTGCCGCCCCCGAGGCGACTCCACGGTCTCTGCGGTAATCACCGTGGTGTTATTAGGCGGATAGCAGCCACTCTCGCTCGCCGCCTCCCGTTTATTATCCCACCCCGGATGGCTGGAGCTGCCGCCGCAGCCGCCACCCTCCTCCGCCGGCGGCGGCTGAGCGCATTTATGTCACGGATTACAAAATATCCGGCTGGCGACGGCGGCCGAGCCGAAATGAGCTCCGGCGAGAGCGTTCAGGCCATCGGAGCTTCTCTACACCGCTCTGCAGGACGACCTTCTGAATATTCACCCTCGAGGTCCTCACGCACCAGGCCATAGGAGAATAAAAGACGCGAAAATGCGAAATTTTCCCTGCACACACCTTAGCGCGTGGCGAATATGTGTATAAAATTCGGCAATCGAATAAAGTTCAGCGTTGTGTGCGTCAGGTGGACACGTGGGTCGGGCGACGACGCAGCGGGCGCAGGTGGAAGATAGTAGCGGTAACAGTTTTTTTGTTCCTGATGCCGTGAAAGATTTTCCAGTTTTCCTTTGGATGCTTATGATAGGACTGTAGGCTTTACACCGATCATATCGGATTGGCCCATATTTGGCATTTTTTGAAATGTGATCGGCCGTCATGTCATAAATCTCCGATCAATGACGTCACGGTTGTGTTGAAACCTTTTTAATCTGTCTCATTTACTCCAAAGTAGTTTCACAGCATCAACGTGTTTATTTCTTTGTATCCGAGAGCGAATGATTCATGATTAAAAAAAACCCCGTCATTTTCGTCTTCGTCCCTCTTCCTGTTTTGAGTACCGTCGCTATGTGACGGACAATAAAGTTTCTTTGAATCTTCACGACGGCAACATCCATGGGGCGACACACAAACAAACGTGTCGGAGGTGTGAAAGTTTTTCAAAGTGAGAGAAACAGACATAGCACAAGCTATCTGCAATATATGCAACGCTACAATACCTCGCGGGGTTCAACGCGACAGATTTAATCAGGCACTTGGAAAAGATGCACACGGAGGAGCATGTCGAGTTCAAGAAACGCAGCGCGGAGAAAGAAAAAGAAAAGCCAACGGATGCTAATAGGGTTCCCACCCGTCCCGTTTTTCCCAGAATTGTTCTCTTTTTTCACCACCTGTCCCGGGAAAAAAAAAATCGCTCCCGGAACACAATTTGTGCCGTTTTTTAGGGAAAATGACAAAACCTCATTTGATTTCTGTCTGTGGTCTAGACAGGGTTGCCAACCCTCCCATAAAATACGCGATTGTCCCATATTTGGCAACTAAAAAACCTGTCCCGTAATGAACTGATACGGGACGCACTTCACGTATATTTCGGGGACACCCCCCGTTGACATAAACAAGTAATTTAAATATTGCTCCTCACGTGATCGGTGATCGGTTTATTTAAACTCATTGATCGGTGATCGGCCCAAAAATCGTCATCGTGTAAAAGCCTATAGGCCTGTCGAGGTTTTTGCCGAAATTTCCCCCCTGCTTTAGAATGTCCGTCGGACAATTTGCGGAACCGCCTCGTCAACCGGCTCCCCGTTTGCAGAGAGAACAAATTACCGAAGTTTTGATGCGACGTCATCGACAAGCCAACATCATTTTTGATTGGTCAGAGGTCCGGCCGTTCGCGTCTGCAAAATTCGATGCCAGAGCGAGAAGAAAATTAACAGCCGCCTTTTGGAAATTCGCTCCGGGTGTGTACGGTTGCGTTGACCTTACGACTGGCGGGCTCGCTGCTACACTTCCCTCGGACTCCACCCTGATGGAAAGCAAACAGAACACCACACACTGGAAGTTCTCACTTTGCCGTTGCTGCTGCCGCTGCAGTAGTTCCTGCAACTGTTCAGCAGTTCCTTGAACTGCTGCAGGAACCGGAACCACCACCGCCCACACCTGCCTCATGTGGTCGCAGGCACCGTGGCTACCAGAGAAACGGTCCCATTACCACGAAATACAGCTACCAGGAAATTTTTTTTTTTTTTTTTTTTAAGTTCCCACCTCCAATTACAGCGTCTGACAAAATGTGACGACGGGTTAATCGAGAACCTGAAGAGCTCAAAGGGGAAACTTCTTTTGGGGGGGGCGTGAAAATTTGGGACCCAAATCCTGGAAGTCTCCGTCTCCACTTGAACTTCCAGAAAGAGAGAGGGAGGGTGATGGTGGAGGGCGGGAAGGAGAGAGTGACCTCAGAGCCGACTCATATTTCATCAGCTAACGTGAAGGAGGAGAGGCGCACACCTGCACACCTGCCTCACAGCTTCCAACATCTGCCAACGGCACCGCAACTCATCCCTGCCAGGGGGCGTCGCCGGGGAGAGGGGGAGAGGTGTGAGGGGGAGGGGGAGGTAGGGGGGAAGAAAGGACGAAATGAAGTGAAAGAGGGAGAAAGAAGGAGGAGGAGAGGAAGAGGGGGAGGAGGAGGGGAAACGACTGAAGCCTCCTGTGGGTTTTTGTTCACTCTGAGGTTTGGTTCCACTTCGGGGAAAAGGTGGGTGGGGGGAGAGAGAGAGAGAGATGGCAGGGGCGACCGAGGAACAAAGAGAAGCGACGGAACACAACCAGTTCAGCCTGACTCGGGGTAACAACCAGTTCAGCCTGACTGGAGATAACACAACCAACGCAACCGCTTCAAACTGACTTGGGGGCGACTGTGGCTCAGGTTGGCGGTTCAAATCCCGCTCCATCCTAGTCCGTCGTTGTGTCCTTGGGCAGGACACTTCACCCTAAATTGCTCCCACTGGGGCTGGCAGCCACCCATTGGTGAATGAGTGTGTGAGTGAAAGGGTGAATGGGTGAATGAGAGGCCATTGGAAAGCGCTTTGGGGTACCGTAAAGGCGCTGGAAAAGCGCTATATAAGTGCAGTCCATTTACCATTTTACCATTTGGGGGTAACACAACACAACCGGCTGAGAGTGAGTGGGGACCAGCCAGAGTTTTAAAGCAGAAGCAGGAAGGAAGTGGTGTCGTGCGCTCGTCGGGAGAAGTGAAACCAAACCGCCGAGAAGAAGCAGTACACGCATCCATTCAACACACAGGGGATGTGTGTCGATGTCACTTCCTCCAGGGACCCCCACCCCCCCCACCCCCCCGGCCTCCAACCTCCCACCTCCCAACCCTGCTGGAACAATCTGCAGCATAGCACGGGGGAGTGACATGGATGTACAGCATCGCCCCAGCCTCTGAGCTTTTCCATTGGCTGCTGGTTCCTGGTTCTATTTCAGCACCGACAGGGCGGGTCAGCACGCAATAAAACACCGTTGCGAAAAGCTGGGAAGAAAAACACAAACACGTGCCACCGCTGACGTAATACGGAAACAATCCCCGAGTACGACTCGGCCCACGTTTGAGCTGCTGCTCGATCGCCGTGGCCAGCGACCAGGACCAGGAGTCCAGTGGATGGAGGAGGGTTGTGGGAAAAGCAGCCAAAGAGAAGATTGGCGCAGCTCGACGGTGCTCGTCTTCTCTCCAAACAGGCAATAAAAAACAACATTTTTGCACATTTCCCCACAACTTTTGGCGTTCAGACGAGCCTTTTAGGACCGAAAATGTGCCGGAAAAACAGCAACGACGGAAAACCCCGACACGTCGTCCATGAGTCAGCGTTCATCTACACTTGAAACACCCTGGAAAACTCGACCGACAGGCAGAAAGACCAGCCAGGAGAAGGTCTAGACCAGTGGTTCTCAACCGGTGGAGTCTGAGACCCACATATACTCCAAGAAAAATAAAAATGCTCTTGTTTCAAACGCATGTTTAATGAATAAACTACTGAAATTATTGAATGGAATTGTGTGTCCTTCAAAATAAATCCCCAACATTTTATCTTGAAATATATTTTAAAATCACTGAATTTTTAAGAAAAAGATAAGCTCGGCGACCCACTTTTGGGTCACGAGCCACCAGTTGAGAAACACTGATCTAGATGGCCAGATCTGTTGTTTGCACGAAGGGGATAACGAGGTGCCGCGTCAAACCACTGGGGGGCGCTGCAGAGGTCGACTCGAGGGAAGCGCCGCAAACCGCGATCAGGAGACATGCTGCCACCAGGGGGCGCAGTAAACACACTTCCATCCATCCATCTCAGCAGCTGCTGTTTGTTTTGATGCTCTCCTATAGCACGGCACACACACACACACACGGCCAAATGGATTTTTCCCTTTGAGGCCGCTGGGATGTCAGTTTCCATAGGAGTCGACCTTTGACCTCCTGCTCCACGGAGCACAGACCTCAAACCCCACCGCCCCCCACCACCACCACATCACATGGCGACCACAAAGGAACACGGCTGACCTTAACTGTCCAGCCGGTGTGCACCAACACACACACACATACACACACACACCTAGGGTCCGTCGGCACCACTTCCCTCGCTAACCTGGGAAGAAAATAAAAGTGCTTTCATCCTCCTCCAGCTGCTGAGAGAGGAGGGACAGCGGGAGAGCCAAACATGTGGACGGACAGCGCGGGAGAGAGCCAATCAGCTGTGGCCAGCCGAACAAAGGGCGATCTGTAAACTAAATAAATAAATAAATAAATAAAATCCCCTCGGATGAGGGGAAACGTCGATCCCGGCGGTCCCGTTAGAGCCTCGGCTTTGATCCAGCGGGCCGGACTGCAGCAGATCGATCAGAGAACAGCTGAACCAGCAGCTGACCGCACAAACACCCCGGAATTTACCGCTTTCATAATCAGTCTATGTGTGTGTGTGTGTTGATTCTCTCCATTATATCTAATCTAAACCCCCCCCGTCCCCCCCGGCAACCCGCCTCCACATGTTGTCGCGGAGGCGCAAACAGCTGCAGCGTTGGCATCATGCGCGAAAGTCCGACGGCTCAGTGAGACTTTTCACAGAGGGCGAAGACGCTTCAGTTTTGTTTTTTTGTTTTTTTTTTTATGTGCAAGTTGGTGCGCAGCTCGCTTCCCATTATGACCTTTTCTCCTCCATCCTGCCAGTTCAACACTTTCCATATTGTTGGTTGATCTCCCTTTTCCCCACAAAGCGGCGTGATGAGATCCCTCCTGCCCAGACTGCCGCTAGATCCCTTCGGGACCTCCACGGTGAGACGCTGTCCAGCAGGGGGCAGCAGTCCCACGACAACGCTGGTTGGGAAAATTGTTGCAAAACCCCTGGTGTGACGTTACAGTCGGACTTGCATGTGTTCGCCAACAGAAACGCAGTACAGATCAGAGTTCCTGTGCCTCAATATGAACAAAAAAAAACCTGATTCCTCAAACTGTGTCCCAGTTGTTCTGCCCACCGTCCAACGACGTAACGACGCTTTGCACCGCAAGGCTGATTTGCATCAAATCGCTTTAATGGAAACGCGTCCACTAGAATTTCTATTTGGATTTTTCTGTTTTGATTTCAGGGCGAAATTCCAGTTTAAACTCACATGCCATTAAATTGAAAGGTGGCGTATGACAAAAAAAAAAGTATGTTTAATGCCACTAATGAGATTGAGATGAACCTATCAAAATTTTTAAAAAATATGTTTATGTCTTCATAAATATGCATGTTAAGGAAATAGATATTCCAGTATTTTGCACACTGCACACAACCACAACAGCACCGCACCCACAACAACCAATAAAAGCGATGCATGTTCACCAGAAGCATTTGGACCAATAACAATAGGATTCAGTCAAAGTTTCCACACTGTGTGTGTGTGTGTGTGTGTGTGTGTGTGTGCGCGTGAAGGGAAAAAAACGCCGCTGGCTTTTCCACGAGCGGGGGCGCGAGAGACTCACCCATCCTCCTTGGCTCTGGATCCACGGCTGGATGTGGTTGTCCAGGTAGACCGTCATCCACTCCACGATGCGCACTACCAGGTTGCTCATCTCCTTCTCCACGCACTCCACGCACAGCGCGCCGCCGAAGGCGAACAGGCCCACCACGCGGCCCCAGTTGACGCCGTCCCTGAACACCTCGTCCATCACGTTCTCGAAGCTCTGGTAGGCGGTGGCCGGCGTGATGTGCAGCTGGTGGTGCAGGTCGCTAAAGGCGCGGGCGTAGCGCAGCTCGAACTCGTTGGCCGAGCACTGCAGCGCCTCCTTCACCGCGTCCAGGCTGCCGGCCGCCGCCGCCGCCGCCGCCACCGGCTGCTGCTGCGTGGACGCCGGCAGCTCCCCGGCGCCGGTGCCATTCACTGTCCCGTTGATGTGCGTGGCCGCCTGCTGCTCCTGCTCTGGCCCCTCTCCCGACCCCGCGTCAGTCCGGCGGTTCGGGGAGGCCAAGAGCCCAATGTGGTGCAGGGGGTAGCCTCGCTGCGACAGTTTGTAGTTGATGTAGAAGAACACCAGCTCTCCGTTCACAGACATCCTGCCGTCCGGCGCCCGCGACTCCTCCGCGCTCTGCTCCCGTCCCTCCATCCGTCCGTCCGTCCCTTCGTCCCTTCGTCTCGGCTACTCGCTGGCTGGGTGAACACACACTCACTGCGCCGGGGATGTCCGCCCTCCGGCTCAGACCACCATGTCCGGGGGGGGGGGGACACGAGTGCGGGTGAAAATGGGGGGAAAAAAACCTACGCGAGGCCGACAAATCAGCTCAGGTCCTGCAGAGAGACAACAATGAAAGGTCAGAGTCTGGAGAGTCCGGAGAGACGCTGGGATTGGACAGGCTTTCTGTGAGTGTGTGAGAGTGTGTGTGTGTGTGTGTGTGTGTGTGCGGGCGGGCAGGCACGCACATGCACACTCAGTGATGGCTGTAGAGTTTCAAATTAAATGTGGACAGGTGGGGTCAAAGTTCAGCTCTAATTGGGCTGTTACATATGGCACAGATGGCATTAATGAGACATTGTACAGTGTGTGTGTGTGTGTGTGTGTGTGTGTGTGTGTGTGTGTGTTTGAGAGAGAGACAGAGCACCAGAGAGAGAGAGAGAGAGAGAGAGAGAGAGAGAGAGAGAGAGAGAGAAAGAGAGCAGAGAGATAAAGGGCGGGATAATTTGATGAAGGTGAGGTTGAGGTGGGTCACAGGGACAGTCAGTCACCTGATCAGTGACCTGGTGGAGAACAGTGTGTGCGTGTGTGTGTGTGTGTGTGTGCGTGCATTGTTTACACTCTTGAATCCAGCAGTTACAATCATCTATTATCTCCCCATGAGTGTCAGTAAACACTCCAAGGCTCACTAATTGAATTAGAACAGAGCGTTTGAAAAAAATGACAATGTTGCAACTCATCGGATATTGAAATGTTTGCAGACGTTGGATCAGTTGCAACATCGCCGAATGTCCCTTAAAACGCTGGACTCTGAACAAATTGAGCGTTACAAATAGTATTGGCAACACGATACATTGTCTGGGTTTGTTTTTTTGTTTGTTTTTTTTAAATAACATTGATGAAATAGCATGACACATTTATTCCAGACAGCATGTAGAAAGAAAAAAGGAAAACAGATCAGAGGTTTCTTCACATAGCTCTTGACACATAAGAGTGCAATAACCATACATGAGGACAAAGTGACTCACCTTCCTTCTAAACTGATTGTTTTACCACATAGTTAAAATTTTAGAATGAAAATGAAATGGCAAAAAAAAATTGACAAATTAATTAGACTTTTTTTTAAAAAAACAACTGAAGTGCAACAAAAGCTGCTTTTGCGATGAAATATAAATCCATGATATCAATCAATGGCACAAACAGGGGCAAAATGCTAATTCCAGCGTTAAAATCGGGTGAATGATGAAAACGTTTGCCCGAAAGAATGCGACGCATCGGACGTCAAAAATAATTGGGTCGGCTATTGTAAACTTTTGACAATAGATTATCGCTCATCTGATGTTTTTTTCATCCATTCAAACAGGTTTTCTAACCACCATCATGTTGTGCAGTGTTGCACATTAGTAGCGGATGGCGTGTCAATAACCCCGCGGCTGAAAACAAAGGCAGTGTGAATGCAACACGACTGTGTGAGTAAAAAAAAAAAAAAAAAAACCCACGCAGGTACACAAAGACGTGGCGGGATTTTTTCCGGAGCTCCGCAACAAAACGCTGACACGCGGGCTGTTTGTTGGCCGCTCGGATTGGACGCTTTCAAAGGCGCTAAATCCAGGTTCTATTTCGCCTCATCCACACAGCACCATGACAGCAACCAACGACGGCGAAGCGCAGGGTCCAAAAAGACAACAACAACAGAAAAGCGCAAGTGTTTACTACGGCCACATGTTCCCGAGGCTCCGAGGGGGGAGCACGTGGCTCGAACTGGGTTCGATATAAGATGTAAACAGCACGCGGACGGCGCAGTCCCAACAAACGAGTCTCGTGAGGGGGGTAAAAGTGGCACGAGAACGCAGCGGTTTATGGCAAAAGCTATTTCTGTAAAACGTAAATAAAAACACGGTTGCGGTTGTGTTTTAACACGGTTTAACACGGTTTCATCTCGACTGTGCGACCCACAGAGCAGAACAAACAGGCTGCGTTTTACACGTTCGAATCCCGCGAGATTTTGCTCGTGGAAATTGGCTTTAAAGTAGAATTTATTATATATATATATATATATATATATATATATATATATATATATATATATATATCGGTTTACTATTCCTAGAATAATGCCAAAACAGAAACAGTTCGTGAACTACTCACCAGTCGAGCTGATTTATTTCAACAACAAAAAATAAGAACAAGTAGAATCCGCTGGTCCTCTGTTAGCGTCGCGCTCCTGTTGTGCAAACGTTCTGAATCCGAATCAGTCGCTCTGTGGTCCGCAAAGGCTGGCTGCCTGTCTGGACAACGAGCTGTCAACCTGCTGGCGTAACGTGTTCCGTGAACGCCACTTTCTGTTGTGAGGTGAGCGAGCGTGTGTGCTCCCTTTCTCCCTCGCCTTCCCAACGAATAGCCACCCCCCCCAGATTACGTAACACGACGCCTTCACGCATCGCAAGCACGGATCACGACTTGAGCCTTCCAAACCCTCGCGGCCAACGCGAACACACACGCACGCTGCCGTGCACTCACGATCAACCCAGAACTTTCCTGAACAATCCTCATTTAAAAAAAAAAAAGGAAGAAGAAGAAGAAAAGGAAAGAGTCGCTTACGCACGGCGCTCGAACATGCGCAAGCTGAGAGATGTTTGATGCTATCGCCGGGCGTAAGCCTCCTGACGACTAGCAGATCGAACAATATTTCGACCCACCTCTGATACTTGACGTCACGACTGGCGTATCTTTGACGAACGTTCTCGTCGTTACCGGTCACAGCTCACCTGGTTAATTTGATTTTCTGACTGACGACAGGAGCACCTGAAGGCGGCGCAAGGGGCCGTCCCACTCCGGCAAGGAATGAAAGACTGTACTGTCTATGTGTGGCAGCTTCATCCTCGACGCATTAAAAAGGGGGAGGAAAAAAATGCCGCTTTACAACACCTCCGCCCGTATGGGTGCGCTTCACACAAAAGACTCCCACCACAGCTGAACGTCTGTTCAAGCTAATTCTTTTTTCTTTTTTTTTCGGAGCAGAAGGCTGCGAGCTGCCGGCCGGGACTGACGATGCTGTAGGCGGCCACCGAAACATGGCTGTCGCCGTCACTGTCACACACAGCAGCTGGAGATTTTGCTCGTTACAAAGCCAACAAATCACCGATTCCCGCATGCAATTGTTCAGTTCGAAATCCAGCGGGTGTTTTTAAAGAAACACAAGGCGACGTTTGGAGTTTAAACACGGCAGGGAAATGTGTGAATAGCTCTGTAATCCGCCCACCCCTAAATCCGCCGATCCGCTTCCCGGTGACGCTGAATTCCGGCTGGAGACGGAGACACCATTTCCGTCTTTGCGTCGCCATTTTTTTGAAAGCACAAAACGCAAAAACCGCGTCCGCCGAGTAAAAATTTTATTTAAGTAACAGGTGAAGCAACGAGCTCGACTTACTCGGTAGGGCGGACTGTCTGCTGGCTCTCGACCCAGACCCCGGCACCCGCACCCCCGTCCGTCATCTTCGCTGCTAGCCGCCGAGGCTAACCCCGACCGATCCGCCGGTCGGTCGCTACTGGCTGCCACGGATCCGCCCACGCACCCGACGTCAGACTGTCTCTCGTCCTGTCCGTCCGCATCGAGGACAATGCCGAGAACCACATTTTCTTGTCATTTAATTAATGTAATTTTTTTTTCCACCTCCAGAGTTATAGCTGGACGGCCGTGATGACCGGTGAATTTCATTCTGCTCACAATGTGGCTCATTATTAAACCTAACGGTCATATAAGTAGTAAATGGTTAAATCAGGAGCAACGTGGATATATGGCACTCATTGTTTCAGATTGTTTCCAATCAGTGGTCATTCAGTTTTGTTAAAACAAAAAAAAAACTGTGAGGATGAATTCCCCCAATTCAAATGAAACATCTCCTAATTCTTAATCATATACATACTTTTAAAATAATAGCTATTTTCTGCGTGGATGCAGTGATCCGTTAAGTGAAGGAAATTAAATGAGAATTGATACTTACAAACTGTTGTTGGAAGGAGGGGGAACATGTGAAGATGAATCAGCATCAGCATCTGTTTTCCAGGCAATCACAGACAGAAATGACACGTCTGTGAGTGGGAACAGCGCAGAATAGAAGCGTGTAGAAAAGGTCGAGGTTTCCTTTCATGAAACTATAGTGTCACGTTCGAGTCTTTATTGTGACAAATATCAAAGTGATTTGGGACTGCCACGTTCGAAGTAGGCGGTGGAGGGAGCCCTGGTTGGTTATTTATTAATTTATTTATTTGGGTCTTCTTTGGCTGCGGTCACTTCTCAGCACTCGTCTAGAACTCAGAGTACAATATGCAACATAGCAACTCACGTAGCTAGCTGTTGCTAACGTTTGCCCACTACCTGTTCTGGTCCAGTCCTGGACGGGGGTCAGGGTTACAACCCCTTACATTAATGTGTAAAATATATATATATATAAGATAAAAGTTGTTTAATTCAGTCCTCCAGCTACTTGTCTGTCAAATATATTTTGGCTTTATTCTGTATTCGAACACCAGAGGCACCATTCTGGAAGGTCTGTCTTGGGCCAACGGGGCCAAACACAAAGCAGGCCGGTTAACCCGAAAATCGGACGCGCTTCTGAGCTAAAGCGTTGTGGCACAGCGCCACCCTGCGGACACATCTATACAGGACTCCTGGTAATTGGGTAATTGATGTCCAGCCGCAGTCAATACGTAATACCAAACTTAAAAAAAAACAAAAAAAACAAAAAAAAAAACCACTGAGGCCCAATTGGGTCAGTAAGCTTGAACCCCCCACCATTCACCACCACTAGCACCACCAAATGAATACATAGATAATAGATAAATATTACCGCTACAGCAGTTACCTACTCTCATAAACTATTAACAAGACAGTGCTAACACTGACCCATTACTCTTAAATCTGTATTACCATCAGTCATCATACATCACACAATCAGCTTTGCCTGTAACTCATGGTTGACATCTGGGTGAATAGGCCAATGTCTTTTTTTTTTTCTCCCAGTCAAATCAATTAAAAATGTAGAAAAAGTAGAAGTAAGTAAAGCAAAAGTGCATTTGGTATTTGCACTCGTAACAGTTTTTCTACCTTTTTCAAATTGAGTGAGAACACTCAGGGTGTACCAGGAGGGACAACCAACAACTACGGGGAACATTCTCGAGCCCAATTGAAAATTAATTATTGAGAAGTATTCTTATCTTTTAATGAATGTGATTTGCATTCACTTCCACATACATTGGGGGGAAAGTAGGCAGAAGTTCCACTTTTTCAGAAGAACAAAAAAAGCATGAAGCCGAGTCGATGGAAATGTGACTGGATCAAATTTCATGTTTATTGATACTTCACCAAATGCCTGCAAGTTTACATCACAATGTCATGTATTGAACCGCATAGCATTTTGTATTTCTATGTATCTTACATTGAAAACTTTACAGTCGGCATTTCCCCCATTTACTGTATACATTTTCATATATATATATATATATATTTATATATATATTTATATATTCCCTGGCGTTGTAGGGAAGAAACAAGGGCATCCATAGTTGTGAAGGAAGGAATGCTTCTCAAAAATAATATTTAAATGCACTTTAAATTATTACATACATCCTTCTGTGATAAAAAGGCATGGAATACACGGTGACACGGCCAGGGGGGCAGACTTTTGGGGCCGCTCCGCTCCTGGATGTCCCAGTTTTAGTTTTGCTTGCTTTACCTCTGAGGATGACAGATGCTCAACACTGACGGGAATTTAATGAGGTGTTGTTAATACATCAGCAGAGAGCTTGTGCCGACTCTGCAAAGAATCACGACCGTCTCCGAGGTTCGACTGATGAATTAGAGTTCTTTAAGTTTGGGACCCTGCGGTGAACGGCGACAACACACAAGGGAATGAATAACAGTTGTCCCACACACAATTCATTGTAAACCAAAGATTGTCCCAAAAATGAACAATAATCATAAAACAAATTAAAGGAAGAAAGCAAAGAAAAAAAATAAATAGGTAAAAAATCTCGACAGGCAAGAAATGATCAAGTCGACGGGACGAACAAAGACAAAAAGTATCAGAAGACGTTTTAAATTGCCCACATGGAATAAGTGAAAAACAAACAAACAGGTTAAAGTGACAAACTTTGGGTTCCAACATTTAAAACATCGTCTGACCAGATCACGCAACCCACACCGACCCCGGCATCATCACTTTCCTACAGGCACAGGTGGCCAAAAGAGAACATCAGTAAATTTAACACCATCATTCATTTGCTTTTAGCATCTAAATATGCTTGACAGTTAGACGCTCTTTAAAAAAAAAAAAAATCAAAGGGAGGGGTTTGCAACAATAACAATAAATTATTATTTTTTTAATATATATATATTTTTTGAAGTCATTGTTTGAGATGAGAGTTGGGAGAGTTGTGATGAGTGACTAGAGCCAGCAGAGGCAGCGCTCACAGCCCTGTCCGTCCCCTCAGCACAGAGAAGGGAGGCAGGACAGGGCGAAGTCTTCCCCGCCAGCTGGGGGCAGCAGACAAACACTCAACTCAAGACGCAGAGGGCGGGGGAGAGAAAAGCTACAAGTCTTTGTCGACTTCACTGTGACGTCGCGGCTCCTCCAAAAATATTTTTTCCAGCCCAAGAGGAAGAGGAGAAGAAGAAAACTGTTGTCCGTCCTCGTGTTCACGAGTCTCCACCTTCGCCTCTGTCCCTACGAGGCGTGAGTCCGGCCGGGTGCCGGCGCCAACGCCTCGGGCGCGGCGATGTGGAAGACGGAGCCGATGCGCAGGAAGAAGCGTCGGAGCACGGCCCGCAGCTCCGGGATCAGGTCGAACTGCATCATCTCGCACAGGTGGGGGTAGTAGCAGGAGGCGTGTGGCTTGAACTGCACAGGAGGAAACAACAAGTCAGAAAAAACGGAATCAGGTGTCGACCGCTGGCTGGACTCTGCTGCTACTGCTACTGTTGTTGCTGCTGCTACTTCTGCTACTGCTACTGTTGCTGCTACTGCTGCTGACACTGCTTCTGTTGCTCCACACATTCAAGCTTGCATTTCAACCTCGAGGCGTAGCAACTTCACCACAAACGTGCCCTGAACTTTTGAATTTTCCCTTTGAAGGCTCATCTTTGACTCCTGCGACCGATGAGCCTCGTCGGCGGCTCGGGTGGAGCTGCAGGCAACCCCTTGGTCACGTGACTTCAACCCAGGGCTGAAAAAACGACGTTAGGAAGTCGTAGAAACGCTGCAGCGCCATCTACGAATCAGAGTTCTCTTTACTGGCAGCAGGAGTCAGAGGGCATCCTGGGTAAAAACCTCCGAGTTACAAAAGGCCTTTCAGGCCAACCCGCTTCAGCCCTGCACATAAACTTGACCGTGCAAAAGCGAGGGGAAGGATCAATGTGGGAGGGGTAAAACTGCAGCAGCGGGCCACGTCGTCGGATTGTCAACTCAGGGTTGCGGAGCGTTGCTGAACTCAATGACTTAAGGCAATAAACACACCTCATTGAGACGACACGGCTGGCGGAATTACGGAGCAGCGGTTTGGTCCAAACACAGTCTGAGATAATGGGAGGATTCTGTTCTGGGAGGGTAAATAATTTACAGCACAACGGCTAAACATCCAGGGGGGGGGGAGGTGATCATTATGGAAGTGCACGTAGGCGAATAAACACAACCAACGGCAATCACGCTTAACTGCACGACTTTGGTGGCAGCAACAAAGAAGAAGAAGAAGAAGAAGGAGGGAAAAAAAGAGCAACCTCCCAGCAGGCCCTGCACAGAGAGTTCAGCCAGTCGGCGAAACAATGAGACTTGTCGTTTGTGTTGACGTGGAGGTTTGTGCGGTGCAGGCGCCGCGGCGACGCCACCAGATCCAGGTCGACTTCTGACTAAAAGAACAGTTCTGGTCTCAAATGGCTCGGGGTGGGAAATAATAAGAATAAAAAAAAAAAGAATAAAGACCGGAGTCACAGACGTGGTGAGTCATCGGTGAATCACACAGAGCGCATGAGTCATGTCATGGCAGGCGGCTCAGCGAGCAGGGTGGCACCCGTGCCAGAATGTGACAGGGATAAGAAAGGGTGATTTGCAGCGGTTAGAGCGAAATAATAAAACTGCGCGGAAAGATTCCTTTTACCAATGTTTCCGGCCAGTAGCGAACCTCCATCGCCTCAGACGACTTCCCACAAATGAGGGGGGAAAATAGTTAATCTCATGAGCTTTACTTTCCAGTGTGTCTCCCAGGTTAGTGGCCCCGCCCCCAGCCAGGTGTTGGCTCCGTCCTTTCGGAATACCGTGTTCTAGTCCATTTCCAAAACATGTGGAAGCATTAGTTTCAGCAGGAGGCTGCAAACAGAGGGCTAAATATGCAGCTTTCTGGACTTTGGGAGACCCGCATGAAAAAACAAAGATCTGAAAATAAGGAAGTCTCTCGCGTTTATTAATTTTTTAATGCGAGATGCGTTGCGTTTACTTTGTTTTTTGCTTCTTTTGTTTATGTTGCACGCAGAGAGCAGTTTGTGTTTCTCTTCCCTCATCTCAGTCCTTTTTTTACACATCGTGTGTGTGTGTGTGTGTGTGTGTGTGTGTGTGTGTGTGTGTGTGTGTGTGTGTGTGTGTGTGTGTGTGTGTGTGTGGTACCTTGTCGTCGGGCAGCCGCAGCGTCCTGGTGAGCAGCAGCATCAGCAGGCTGTTCCAGGCCTCCCGGTGGCTCTCCGAGGTCAGGCTGATGAAGTAGGCTAGCGCTTCGCTGCACACACTGACACACACAAACACACACAGAAGCATTGTTAATATCACGCCTTCTCTTTCCAAGACTCAAAAGCAGACTCCCTGAGCCACCAGATGGACTGCAGTTACAAACACATGATATATGAGTCAGCTGCACGCCACAACAAAAACAAATGCAACAACACAAAGCGATTTGCGAAAACACACACACACACACAAACACACACACTTACAGCAGGAGGCGTGTCTGGATGTCCGTCCACGAGTCCTGCAGCTGCGGGTCTGAATACATCCTGAACAGGATCCTCAGGCTGCAGGCCAGACTGCTGGTCTCCTGCTTCAACAAGTTGGGCTTGGACTTGCCTTTGAAGCCTGGAGGGGGGCAGGAAGTATGAATGTGGATGGTGCAGCAACGAGGAGCAGCAGGAAGAGGAGGAAGAGGGGGAAGAGCCGTCGCCGCTCACCTGCCCGCCACAGAGCCGTCCGCTGCTCGTTGTTGGAGTTGAAGTCCTTGGCGAAGGTGTGCGACTCCAGCAGGCAGTCCAGCAGCTTGAAGAGGTGCGCCGAGGTCATGTGATGGTACATGCCCTGGTTGGACACCGCCTCCCCACCCTCGGCCTCCGACTCGTCCAGGGTGTCGCGCTGCCGACGACGTGACAGCGTTTTTTTTCGTTGTTAATAAAGTTCTGAGGAACTTTGAACGGCGGCGACGAGACTCACCTGGGCGGCGGCCATGTTCTCCGCGTCCTCCTTCTTGCTCGTCGCCGGGTAGAAAACAATGTTGTCTATCGTCTGGATGAGCTCGAGCTGCACGACGCATTTAATCAGCAGGCCTGCAAACAGCTTCTGGTCCGAAACCCCTGCAGAGAAGCAAAAAGAAAAGAGCTTCTCAGTGTCTGAACGTTGCTTCCTTGAAGCGAGACGTCGAGTCTGCGCACGTACGTGCGCTGGATTTGCCCTTCCATGTGTCGTCGCTGGACATCTGGCTGTGGCCTCTCTCGGACAGGGCGCGGTCGAAGCTGCTCTGCGATTGGCTGTCGAAATCCGCATCCTGCAGACAGACAGACGCACAGACACGAGTTAAGAGGCTTCAGTTTCAGGGACGACAACATTATCGCTGTTGCTGTGTGTGTGTGTGTGTGTGTGTGTGTGTCTGACACTCACAAAGTGTCGTCCGTCTCCAGCTTCTTCCTCCTGTCCTGTCGGCCGCCAGGTCAGCAACCTGAAGGGGGGGAGGGGTTACAAGTCAAAGTCACCACTAAATCTTGTAACACGTCCATCTGGTGAAGAGTAGGTGGAGAGTCAGTCACATGCCATCAGACAAGTCTGGGTTGCCAGGTTGGGTCAGTTAAGAGGACACCAGCTAGTTTGTCAAGAGAAAGCGTATATCTGCAGTAACATTCTTGACTTGATTACGCTTTTATCTGCAGCCTGATAAAAAAAAAATTTACTTCTCCAATTCTCCTGTATTTTCTTCTTCTTCTTCTTCAGTGACTAAGACCAGCTGAAAACACTTTCTGTCCAGATTGCGAGAGATGACGGCTCTGCCCTCCGCGTCTTCAACTCACTGTGCTTGGATTTTGCATTCCATTGTTTGCAACAAATTATATATTGTATTGCATAATACTTCAAACACTCTTATCTGTACTTGCCACTTTTTAAATCTTCGACTTTGTATCTTCTAAAACTGTTATTAAACTTGACACTTTTGAAACTATTTTTTGAAACTTCACACAATTTTGACAAAAAAAAATATCTTTGGATCTTTCAATCTTGGACTTACGCGTGAGGGCTGTTGCTCTGGAAGATCTCCAGCATGCAGGAGCAGGTGATGTTCCACACCTCGGGGCTGAACTTCTCCCCGTTCAGGATGACCAGGTTCTCCAGGCAGTTGGTGCCCGAGCGGGCCAGCTGCTCGTTGTCTGCAGAGGGGTAGAGAGAGAGGGAGGGAGAGAGAGAGAGAAAGAGAGAGAGGGAGGCGGCGCCACGATGAGCGAACCCTTTGGGGGTCGACGGCGACGGCAGAGCGGCCTGGCGGACGCCACCCACCTTGCCGGACGCACCACTGCAGCTGCGTGAAGATGTCGGCCAGCAGGATCTCGCTGAGCGGCTCGTAGAACTGAGTGAAGACGTCGCAGATGGCGTAGAGGGCGTGGTTGCACGTGGTCGTCATCCACTCGGTTTTCTGGAGGCGGTTGGAAGACAAATGACAGACGTCAACGCCGACTAGTTTTGATGATTTCCGTGGAGGGGGTGGGGGAGGGGCGATATCAGCGGTGACCTCTGACCTCCGTCTGCTGCTCAGGCAGCTTCATGTTGTCGAAGATGCGGAAGACGATCCTGAAGAGGTCGTGCCACCAGTGCTTCTCGAAGGTGTGGCCGTAGCTCTTCATGATCTCGAACATGACGGTGAGGCCTCTGTGGGAAAACACGTCCATCGATACCAAAGAGTCCCCGTAAAACAAAGCGACGGCTCTACAATTGCACTCAGGAGACGTTTTCATCCAAAGCGACGTACTACACAAGAGCAAGAATTTAAACTGGAGGGAAAACTTGAGCGAGTGCGAATTGTGATTAGCTGCAAGTGCTGCCATCTAGTGGCAGAAGAAGTGTCAGGGTTTTTGTTTAAATATAATATGACCACAACTAACACAATTAACAATTCAACATCAGAGTCAACAATATGAACAACATTCGATAAAATTAAGGACCCTGAATTTCAAAATATTCTCAAAACTATTGAGGGGGAAAAAATGCTGATGCAACTAGCTGGTTGTTCAGCTGTTTTCCATGAAGCTCCACAGATGCTTTTGTGGACAAACAAAACCCTTTCATAGCTAAATAAATAAATGACCCAAGATTCACCATTGACCCCGACTGCCACAACAAAACAAACAAACAAACACAAGGCTTTCCCCGCTGTACCTGGTGCGGACGTCCAGCTTGCAGCGGTTGATGATGCAGGAGAGCTCGAACAGGATGGGGAACCAGCCTCGGACCCAGACACGGTCCCCGGGGGCCACGTTCATGTCGTCGCTGGTGTACTCCCTCAACGTCTGCACACACACAGTTGAACAGGTACGTTAAAAATGATCTGCAAATACCTTTAAATATGCATGTCATTCAAAGGTTAAGTGTGTAATATTTGGAGTTTTTGAAGAAGAAACAGCGACATGAAGCGGTTACATTTTAGACTGCAGCATCTTTCACGAGCTGCGTTCCCATCACAGTTTTACGCAAAATAAAAGCGATGTTTCCAAAATTTAGACAAAGTACAATTGCTATTTGCAGGTGTTTCCATTGAATGAACAGTAATTCTCGTAAAATCTTGTACCACGAGAATTAAGTTTGCTTACGTTTGTTTGCTGTCAAGAGTGGTTGTTACATTTTTCTATTTGATTACTAATAAATATTCCATCTCCTCCTCCGCCTAAACATAACATCCCATGCTCTTGGTTTGTCCACACCAGGCTTCCTTACTAACTGGAAGCAAGACCCTTGCTCAAATGTATATTCTTATATACATATGAAACTGTTTTAAGGGTAGGAAAACAAAATTAGATTTATTATACTGTGATTATACACCTTCATTCATGTATTTATTGGCAGTATATTAAGCTTTTACCAAGATAAAAATTATAAATCAAGCCAAATATTACACACTGGACCTTTAACTAAAAAGAGAAAAATCAAACAGCTGGACGTGATTACGCCAGCTGCTCAGTGGCGCCCACCTGTGGCCTCTCCGAGACGTATTTGGCGCAGTGGCGTATGAGGCGAATGGCCTCCATGCTGGTGTCGGGGAAGGCCGCATTGCAGACAAACTCTGACAGGCACTTAACGGCATCCTGGAAGGAGTCGATGGCGGACGCAAAGTGCTCCTGGAAGGTGTTTACTGAGGACAGGGAATGAGAAGGGTGGTGAGGAACCAGGTGGGGTCATCGGGTCAGGCCGGCGGAGACGCGGCCACACTTACGGACGATGTGCCCGGTGGTCTGGAAGGCCAGCTCCACGATGGTCTCGTCGTGGTCCGAGGCCGCCTGGTGGAAGACGGAGAAGATGTTCTTCCAGCCGGAGCGGATGTTGGCCGCCTGCGAGTTCACCATCTGGGCCACGCACCTGATCACCATGTCCCTGATGGTGGGGGACCTGCGGGCGGGAGCAAATTCACCGACGTTCATTTTCGGAGATTTCCACAGGGAGGAAAAAAAATTTGGCGGAACCGTTCCCCTGCACCTGTTCTTCTTCACGATGTGCTCGAATGGCCGCAGGAAGTCCTTCTGGAAGCGGAAGTTGGCCAGCTCGCCTTTCTCCAGGAACTTCATGGACAGCTGCCGCAGCGAGTCCACGGCGAAGATGGCCACATCCTCGTTGGGGTTGCAGCCCACCTGGAAGAGAACGTCCAAACGCCCCAACCGCCATTAGTCGGGCCGTCGTTTTGGAGACGGGAACAACAACCAGAGAAAGTTTGTCGGGGACTGGCTCCGCCCACCTTGTTGAAGTGGTCTCCGATGACCTGCCAGATGCGCGACCACTGCAGCCGGATGCGGTTCATGTTGTAGTAGGAGATCTCCACGATCTTCTGCAGGCTGAACATTCGGGGCTGGTGGGCCGAGGCCAGCTCGTCCATGGAGACGGCGCACAGCCACCGAACAAAGTCCACTGACGGGGGGGAACATCAGTGTTGCCATCATCATAATCATCACCATCACCATCATCAGGGCCAAGGCGGCTCGCTCACCAATAGCGTTTCCGTCCAGCCTGGTGGAGCCAGTGAAGATGCGGTCCACCGCCACCACCACACTCTGCGAGCTGGTCTCACCCACCGACTCCTGGATGTGAGCCATCTGTCGCCTGTCCTGACTGCCCACCAGGGTCCCTGAGAGAGAAATAATGTCCCAAATTAATTCATTCTGTGTGTCTACCGCAGCGCAGGGTTGACATGGACAATATAATGTATTAAATGGGATAAACTGATTTTATTTTCTTCCTTAACAAAAAACACAATTAAAAAAAAAAAAGTACCTACAAATATCTTTAAACCCCAATACATCAAAATAAAAGCAGTACAGACCTGTTGTTGTAAAACGTTTCTGAAGTTAATAGATGAAATTCAAAATATGTAACAACAATTACATTAAGTTTTACACTAAATTAAAATGAATCACCGTATGACATGATGCCGACGTCAGCATCAGCAAACAAAGTGTGTGTGTGTGTCTGCGTGTGCACGTGTCTCACCCAGTCCAAGCGGCATGAACTCCTCGGTGTTGGACGGCAGCCCCCTCAGTCCAGTCTGACTGTCTCGAACCACGCCGGAGATGTAGCGCGTCTTTACGCCGGTGCCGATCAGCTGAGCGAGCTCCAGCTGACTGATGCACCTCAAGATCTGCATCCAATACACGCACACGCACACACACACACACACAAAATGACATTTGCAGCTGCAGGTTTCTGACTCCTCTTACATAGCCCAGGAAAGCAGGCGTCACTCACCTCGTGCCAGGAGTGGCCCAGGTAGTTCCCGTCGGTGTGGGCCACGGTGATCAGGGTCTTGATGGTGTCGATGTTCTTCTGCTTCATCTCGGTGATGCTGGAGCTGGCCGTCAGCAGGGTGAACCTGGCCAGGGCCTGCACGTAGGCGTCGCGCTCCAGCTGCGTGCGGGGAGGAGAGAGACAAGACAGACGGTGAGAGTGAAAATGTTCATCTGGGAGGCAGGGAGCAAAGGAAGAGGTCGTGGAGGAGGAAGATGAGGAGGAGGAAAAAGAATGGAGGAGGAGACAGAGGAGAGGAAGGAGAACGGGAGGAAAATGAGGAGGAGAAGAAAGACAGAAGATGAGGAACAGGAGAAGGAAAGAGAAAGAGGGAAGAAGAAGGAGGAGAAGAAAGAGCCGTCAGACCTGCATGCTGAAGATGCAGGCGATCCTGATGGCGCAGCGGATCCCCTCCAGACACAGCGAGGCCACCTCGGGGTCGTCGCAGTCCTGCAGCCCCACGCTGAAGGCCGCCAGCAGGGGCGTCCACGCCAGCTACACACACACACACACACACACACACACACACACACACACACACACACACACACACACACACACACACACACACACACACACACACACACACACACACGCAGTTCAGTCAGTCTCAGCTGACCTCCCACTTCCTGTCAGCTGATGGCGGTGACCCGGCTCCCACCTTGAACATGGGCCTGACGTGCTCCAGGTGTGTGGCGCTGAAGAAGGGCGCCTGGGCGTGGCTGACCGCCTCCATCAGCGCCTTGGCCGTCTTGGCCATCTGCTCCATCTCCATGTTGTACAGCAGGCGGCGCTGCTTCTCACTGGCCACATCTGGGGGGAAGGTGGAGGAGGAGGGAGAGGGGACAGGAAGTCGTTATCACGATCACGCCTTCTTTCTTGCTGCTGCTGCTGCCGCGCACAAGGAAGTGAACTCACTCTGCTTGGAGGACTTTGGTGTGATGGAGAACTCTTTGCTCTCCTTCATGGCGATTTTCTTGCCGGCGATCTCGTCGTAGATGGCCGACAGATACTCCTCGGGCAGGTCCTTGCTGTCGTTGATGCCCCGGTTCATCTTGATGTACTGCTCCTTTGTCATCTTGTTCTTCACCTGCACGGCACGTTCAGGGAAGGTTGGCGGGTGGCGACAGAGGTGAGAGCGAGGCCAGTGAGAGAAAGTCGTTAGAGGGCCGGTGAGCCAATGAGGAGACTGGACGATTTTCTCACCAAACTGTTTTACGCCATTTCTATACCGGTTCATTTGTTAGGGGTAAAACAAAATCTGAAGTTTTAATATTGAACTAAATTAATAAATATGATGTTCCCTTTTATATCATCAGGCATCGGCCGCTGGTCATAGCAATATTGATATGTGGTTTCCTGAAGACATGAAATCAGGAGCAAATTTTGAAGAATCAAAGTCCAATGCAAGTAGCAGTAAAACTTAAAATATGGAGTTAAAATGACTTTATGGGATGTTTGGTTTGACTATTTACATCATTTCAAACCTTTTCACTTCCGTTTTTGCATGCAACAAATGTGCTCTGTGCAACTAAACCCAACCAAAACAACAGAAAAACAAACTAAGTTATCATTCTGCATCCCATCAGCCTGAAGATCCTGCCGTCCCGAGTCTCGCCACCTAAATGACACGTCGACTGTGACCGTGGCGGCGAGCGCTCTCACCTGGGGGCTGTGCAGGTCTGTGGTCAGCATGATGATGGAGTAGGCCAGCACGTAGGCGGTGTCAGCGCTGGCAAACAACGTCTGCCTGCAGACAGTGAGGGGACACCACCGGTTAGCGAGTTGTGCTGCACCACTGACGGGCGGGAGTGTGGGAGGGGGCGTCGAAGGGGCGGAGCTTACCCCTGGTTGCACTCCAGGTAGCGGGCAGCGAACTTCTCCATCAGCCGGTCGATCTTCTGCGCCTCGCCGGGCAGCCGGAAGCCCTCCAGGAAGGCCCTGAGGGCCGAGACGAAGTCCCGCCCACAGAAGTCCAGCTGGTCCACGTAGCAGTACATCACCTCCTTGTTGAACTTGATGTTCTCGCCCAAGAACTCACCCACCTGGGTCTGCGGGTGCATGCGGCAGGAGGAGGAGGAGGGAGTCAGTGTGTGGGAGAGAAGGGTGTGTGCGTTTGGGGACGATGGAGGCCCGGCTGGGGTTCCCCCTTCCTCACCGTGTCCAGCCGGTCCTCCTGGTGCAGGAACTGGGCGATGTCCTCGGCCGTGGCTCCCAGCATGCCCTGGTCCTGCAGGTACTGGACGCCTCGCTTGGGCTTCTTGTTGAACCTGTGGAGGAGAGACCGCCACACGCTAATGACATCTGACACCTGCCGACATCCACTGATGCCTCCCGACGCCTGCCGACCCCTGCCATCACCTCCCGACGCCCACCGACCCCTTTAGAAGCCTGCCGACCCCTTGTAACCCCTTGCTGGCCCCTTTCCCAGGATGTCGCAGCCATCGATGTCCGTCTATGTCATACAAAACTGTCCCCATATGAACCAATTTAAAGCAGTTTCTCCTGCCTGGACCCATAACATAACCAAGTGGCAACAGGTTGAGTGTGAAAGGGAGGCGCCTCACAGGTCGATGCCGTGCTCGATGATGTCCTTCTGCTGCTTGATGACCTCGTACTGCTCGGGGTGGTCGGCCTGCGAGGCGGCCACGCTGGACGAGACGGTGGAGTCCAGCGAGCTGACGCTGTCCCGCCGGACCGCCAGCGGCTCCGGGAGCTTCAGCTCCGCCCCCTCGCTGTCGGGAGGGTGCTCCTGACCTGCGGACACACACGCACGCACACACACACACACAGAAAAAGAAAAACAGACGAGATCTTGAGTTCAATCTGACCTCCTGCTCGTCGCAGGCATCGTTCACAAACAAACACACACTTACCCAGGTTGGCCTGGAGGTTGGGGTTGACGTACATGTCTCTGCTCCACTCCACCATACACTTGAGGATGGACACCAGACACTCCAGACCTTTCTTACGAAGGCTCAGCTCCTGTCACATACACAGGCACACAAACTTAAAACTGGAGCTTTTTGCTATTGAGCTGATGGGAGGAGCAGGAACTCCACTTTTGTTTGTCATCATCCAAAAGAGTGAGTGGAAATTTGGCAGAAAGGTTTGGTTGGTTTTGGAAACAGGAAGGACCACTGTGGTGCCATGATGCCGTTCATATAATCTAAATATTTTTGAGCGATGGTACCTGCAGTGGAGTCATCCCCAGCTCCTGGCCGCTGCGGCCCTGGGCGATCTTGGACAAGTCGTTGACCAGCCGCTCGAAGATGTTGGCGGCGTTCAAGTCGCAGTCGTAGTTGACGTAGATGTCGACCACACACTGGGCGTCTGTGGAGCCGGAAGAGATGGAAGGGGATGTAAGTCAATGTATAAAACCAAATAGCGACACGCAGCTCTGGGGCGGGGCGGGACTGAATGGAGTACCTGCACAGATGCGGGTCAGGGTCTGGATCACCATCCACTTGTGCTCGAAGGAGCTGGTGGACGTTTCCAGGATGGTGAGGAAAATCTCACGGAAAAACACCTGAGGAGGAGGAGGAGCAGGAGGAGGAGAGGCGTCAGCTGCAGGATCGCACGACGGGAGGGAAAAAGTTCTACTGCCTGGTTGCTTCCCCTCTCCGTCACCTCGATCTGCATCTTCAGGTGGACCTTGAAGTGGGACAGCAGCGTGAGGAAGATGGCCAGCGACAGCTCAAACACCTCGGGCACCGACGAGACACCGTTCTTGGAGAGCGCCACGCACAGGTACTGCTTGATGGCGTTGACGAACATCTCGTGGGTCCGGAAGATGGGCCCGGCGCCCTGCAGCACCGACAGCAGGAGCTGCAGCGACACGATCTTGGAGCGCAGCTCGTGGGACCTGCGGGAGGAGCCGGCGGAGCCGCTGTGAGTCTGAATTCATCTCAGAACCGTCTTGAAAAAAAAATCGCAAATCAGCCGAAACCGATTTTAACTGGTCAGAGGGCAACCGGACCAATCAGAGGCCATGAAGGAGGAGAGGGCGGGTCCAAATGGGTCCACAAAGGAAATCTGATAGGCCTGATTTCAATATAAGCTAAAGAGGTTTCACCTGTAATCATGATATCCAGTGAATTACAAGCAGTGGGACCTGTGAGGTCACATAAAGTTGCTCTCATGGGCAGATGAGCATTTTCCATCACTTGTCGAGCCAGGCTTAGTCGGGCAACAAAACATTGTAATATTTCCCCTGTGTGCTTATGCAACAGCAGCTCACTGTGAGTGACAGAGCTCAGTGTTTGGTCTGGTCTGGTCAGTGTTCATCTAATTGCAGGCCGCTATGAAGTCTGTGAGCTTCTCTGGCGGCTCGGTTTACTCGGAACAACTGGAGCTGGAATCAAGGTCTCGTGTTACTGCAACTGGAGATGAAGGGAGCCACGGCAGGATGGAGGAGGCTGCCTTTACCTGAGGTGGTGCAGAAACAGTGGTGGTGGGGGGGGTTTACTTACTTTGGATCCGGGGGTCCGTCTGCGAGGGGCTTCATGGAGAGCTTGCAGAGCGAGCGGAACACCAGGAAGGCGTCTTTCTGCAGGATGTGGGAGAAGCGGGCGGCGCTGTGGGGGCCCTGCAGGGCCTCGGCATCCTGTCAAACAGGAAGTGCATGGTCAGCGGACAGCGGCAGGCGCGCAAATGCTAATCTGGCCACACCGGTGCTGGACCGGGGGATGTTCTGAGGAGAGATGTGCGGCTGCCTCACCAGCATGTCTGTGGAGGAGACGGACGAGCGGTCCTCCATGATGCCGTTCACCTGCTGCCCCTCCGTCCTGACTCGAGGGAGCGGCACTGCCGTCTGCTCGGTGGCCATGTGCGTTTGGTCGCCTGCCAGGGGGAAGGGACGTTTAGGTCCAAAGGTGAAGATAGGAATGAGACACCACATACTGAGAGCGGAGGAGGAGGGGTTTTTAGGTCTCATGTGTAGATCTTTGGTTTTTATCATGTATTTCCACTCATATTTTCTTTTATTGTATTGGAGCTCCCGTGCATCCTCACCTTGATCTTGTTGACCTTCTAGCTCCTCCCCTTCGCCTGCCTCGACCGGCCGGGCTGCTGGACTGGGCTGAGTCTCCACACCTTCGTCCTCAAAAACGGAGTCTGGCAGAGGGGAGAGGAAGCAGCCGTCAGGGCTGAAGACCTGCTGACGGGTGGAAGGTTCTACACTGGCGTTTCTCAACTGGCGGGTCGCGACCCAAAAGTGGGTGGTGGAGCTGTTTTGATTGTGTCGCGGCTTTGTGGGAAATTTCACTTTTTTTTAGGTATTTTAAAATATACATACAATACCAGTCAAAAGTTTGGACTCACCTTCTCACGCAATTTTTTTTTCTTTACAACTGTCTACACGGCAGATAGATACTAAAGAAAGTTCTGCACTGTCTGACTCCTCCCACCTCTGGATGGTGTGACTGGTTCTCCTCCAGGAACGCTGCCGTCCTCAGGCTCCCCGTTGACTGTTGGTGGGTCTGCAGCCTGTTCCCGCTCCAGGTCCTGCTCCAGATCCTGGTCCTGGTTCTGCTCCCGTTCCTGCTCCTGCTCAGGTGCTGATGGAGGTGGTGGAGGTGTGGAGCAGGTGGCTGCAGGGATGTCCGGCGTGCTGGCTGCCGGGGACGGGGAGCTCTGGGGCTCCGGCGTGGGTGTCCGGTCGGACCGGGGCGAGCCGGACCTCCTGCTGGACGGGACCGGAGACGGGTTCTGCTGGGGGAGACGGAGGCGCTCCTTCTCCTGCTCCTGCGCTTCCAGAGCCTGAGGAGGAGTAGGAGGAGGAGGAGGAAGAGGAAGAAGAGGTGGAATCATTGATGGCTGGGAGAAAACTGTGACAAAACTTTCTGACAGTCAGATTGTTCTTTGCGAGACTGCGCCTTAATCTGAATTAATTTATACGACTAACAAAAACAAACACACGAGTGTGACAAAATCCCATCCATTAAATAGTCAGATGCCGGCCAACAGAGAGCCAGCAGAGGTGTGGGGGGCGGAGCTCCGAGGAGGCTCACTCACTCACCGCCTGGTTCTCCATGCGCGTGAAGATGACGTTGAGCATCTGTGTGAGCGTGGCCTTGGCCGTGGTCTGGTTGATGAGGTTGCGGCTGGCCAGGTAGATGTTGTAGCAGGTCCTGACAGTGAGCAGCACCGTGCCCTCGTGGATCTCGATGTGGGGCGACGTCACGGTCGTCAGCAGGGCCTGCAGGGGTGGAGGAGGGTGGGGGGCAGGAAGTGGCAGGTGATTCAACAGCAGGTTACCAGCCATCGACCTCTGCTGTTGACATGCGGCTCACGGATCGGCTCCGCTCGAGTCGCCCCGTGACATTCAGCCCCCGCGCGGCCGTTTAGCAGCTCCATAAATCTTTTGTCAACAGAGACGAATTGTGCGCGTCAGACTTTGGCCTTTCTGCAAAAACCAGGATGTGCGTTTTATTCAGGCAGCTTTGAGACAAGACCAAAAGATAGATAGATAGATGTACTGTATATACTGTATATATATACACACACACATATATACAAATATATATACACAAAATCGCAATTTTCGATTAATCGCCCTCTGAATCGTCAGGCACCGAGCGATTCCCACCCCAACATGCTAACCAGACGTTTTCCTCTCTGAGCTCCAGACTGACTGGAGATGAACGAAGCTTCACCTTGATGATCTGCAGCTGCACGCCCTCGTCCGTCTGCGGGCCCTGGAAGCAGTTGCAGATGGTCTCCACCAGGCGGTCGATGAGCCGCTTGCCGGGGCTCCTGCTGTCGGGGGCGTTCCCCGTGATGTGGCCGTAAGCGATGAGTTTCTGCCGGGAACAACAACAACGGAGTGACGGGTCAGAAGTCGGGAGGCTGGATTTCATCATCAAAGATGTGCTGCAGCGTCACACGGCGGCTGCACCAGGCGGACCCTGTTATCCAAGCAACGCTAGCCTTTGTATAAATCATTTTGTTTTGCGTGATAAAGTGATAAAATATTCGAAATGAAGCTGATCTTCTCTCACCAATTAGGATTAAGTCAAGTCACTGAGGGCTAAACACCGACACTGAAAATGTGTGTAGCTGCGTTTCCATTACAGTTTTTCGCAAATTTAAAGCAATATTTCTAAAATTTTGACAAACCTCGTCCTAAAAGATTTATGAGAACTCCGTTTGCTTTTATTTGTTGAGAATGGTTGTTATATTTTTATGTTATATTTTTTCTCTTTGATTACTTAAAAAATATTCCGTCTCCTCTTCCATCCAATCACAACGTCCCACTTTCACTTGAAGTGAATTGGTCACCTGACCACGACCGTCACGTCTGCTGACGTGTAAATGCGACACTATTGCGAAATACCTCTAGTGAGAAGTTTGAGAGGTTTTTCAATTAAGGCGTTCCCATTGCCACTTTTCTATTGCAACATTTAGGTTTTGCGCAATTCTAGGGGTCACGGAAACGCAGCTTATGTCCAATGCAGCAGCCGCAGAGTGAAGGAGTTACTGTCACAGACGTAAATCAAGCACCGGGCGAGTTGGACGGGAGAGGTGGCAACTGATCCCATCCTCCCTCAACACCTCCTCCTGCTCTACCAGTGGAGCCGGTTGGTTAGAACTCCAGGCTCCCCTACTGGTGGGAGGTGCAGCTTTAATGTGCAACCGCTCTTACTGTAACGTTGTTTAACAAGCCCAGCAGCCGCTCCCTGCCCCTGTCGTAGCCACGCAGCACTGGCAGCGGCTCTGCCTCCCTTCTCTTCGCGCGACCCGGACTGAGCTGAGAGGAATCGATAAAAACCAAAAACAAACAAGGAACCTGCAGACAGTCCAGCGAGGTGCTGACGATCCGCGGCGACTTGGACTGACAGGCCAACTCGAAGGGCAGCACGTATTTGTCCGCCTCGATGTAGTTGGCTCTGGGTGGCACCACAGTTCCATCCCTGCAGGAAGAGGAGCACGAGAGAGAGTTTGGGTTAGAAAAAAAAAAAAAAAAAGCTCTATTAGGGGAAAAAAACAGACCAAGAAGAAATGAAGCTAAACATTAGCAGGATGATGAGGTGAGAAACATCCAGTTTAACGTCCTGTTAACTGTTAACTAGAGATGCTACAACTTTTAACTTTTGAACATTTTTGACACCAGGGGGAGCTCTAGCTAGCCGGCGAAAGCTGCAGGTGCACGCAAAAAAGGGGAGCTGAAACAGTAATTATGGATTTTATTTGATTTTGTTATGATTTATCACTTTCCAGTAAAGGCAGTGACACCACGGGGAGCTATTCAGATTGTCGACGGGCCGTAATATCGGAGCTGATTAACGGCTCTGTCACCGCTTCGTGCAGCAGAGGAGCTCCCGTCGCATCGAGGCGACGCTACTGGCCGAAACCTCGGCAGCCTGCGAGTTGCCTGCAGCCAGTCTGCTGCTGCACCCTCACAGAACCTTTAAACGAGGGTCGGACGCGGCAGCGAGCCACCCGAGTTTCACCTCAGACGGCCCCGGGGCTCGAGGTTTAGCTCTCGCATTGCTGGAAGAGGAGGGAGGAGACACACGCACACACACAGAGCTGCATGATCATCCATCACACCAGTCCGACAGCCACAATACTCACTTCTGTTTCTCCAGCTCCGCCTTGATCTCGTCTGTGGAGGAGAACAGGCAGAGGATTAGATGTTGCTCAGGTGTGAACTTTAACCTCTCTGGGTTATTTCAATGAGCCACTAGTACACCGCCCCCCCCCCCCGGCAAGTCACACTGTGACCAGCAGGGGCTGCGTCTCGCGGTTCCCACGGTGTCTGCGATGGTTCTGCACGACACCGACGTCCGACCGGAACTGCTCGGCTCAATCGATTTCCATTCCGCTGACGCTCGGCTGCACGCCGTCTCATTGACGATGAGATTCACACGCACACGTTCGCACAGCGCCGGCGACTTGTTCCATTAACTCTCAGGTTCTTCCTGTTGTTCAGGGATTTAAAAAAAAAAAAACGACAGCAGGAAAACCTGCCTGGGCAACATTCGACCGTATGTTACTGGAGGACGTCTCCAAAGAAGCAGGACACGGTGGTAGCGTGTTTCTGGTCTGCAGCATCTTATGGAATTACTTTGTTTTGCTCGACAGTACACACGGCGTTAACAACACAAATGGAGCAACAATAACCACTCACTCACACACTCTCTCACACACACACACACACACACACACACACACA
The DNA here is from genome assembly GCF_046127955.1 of Nelusetta ayraudi. NCBI lineage: Eukaryota > Metazoa > Chordata > Actinopteri > Tetraodontiformes > Monacanthidae > Nelusetta > Nelusetta ayraudi. The sequence continues at coordinate 6,833,846 of NW_027466069.1, read as the reverse complement.
CACACACACACACACACACACACACACACACACACACACACACACACACACACACACACACACAGAGTGCAGCATTAATGTAGAGCTGCACAATTTGTGAGTCCCTCCCTCTCTTGACGGCACTGGGACTAATCACACGTTTCGTCTTGCTATTTTCATGCATATTTCATATGCATGTATAATCACATATTTTGCTCGCTACACAGTGTAGTCAAAGTGCTGAAAAGACAATCAACATATTTTTCTCACTGGTTAGCCTGAATGAGACATGATGAAGATTCAAATCCTGTAACGTGTGTGTTTTTTTTTTTTTTAAACTCACTCTCAAAACAAACGTATAAAGTTAAAGGGTAAAAAATACTCACAATTCAAAGGAGGGCATCACTAAAGACCAGGTGATTTGATCAACAGGTTCAGATCCTAGATACTCTACTAAGCTCCTCTATTATCCCTGTTTACATTTGAGCTAAATGACCAACACCAGCCAGGATGTGGGCACGTCATGTTGCGATCCGGGAGTTAAAACACGGGGTTTTGTGTCGCTTGATGTGGTCTAATGGGCATCGAACCAGTGCTGCTGCTTCCAGGAACTCTGCTGTAGTAAAAGACTTAACCAAGGAGACCCAGTTTGGCCACGTTTCACTGACTCTTCAGATGACAAGCAACTGTCCGTCGCCAAGGGAAATCGTTCAAAAGCTAAAGACGTTACTGCAGCGGCAGGTCATTCGGGCACACGACAACGGCAGGAGGGGTTTTGTTTCCCGGTGTGTGTGTGTGTGTGTGTGTGTGTGTGTGTGTGTGTGTGTGTGACAGTGAGAGAAACTATATCCTGTGTTTGTGTTGTGTCGAAACGCTCAGCACGTCACAGGATCCTGGTGTGTGTGTGTGTGTGTGTGTGTGTGTGTGTGTGTGTGTGTGTGTGTGTGTGTGTGACGGCAGGACCGGCCTGTCTGGCTGAGTGACAGTGCTACGTACAACACACGGATTGGTCTCCTAATCTTTTTTTTCTTCACCGACAGGCTAGTTGGCTTAGCCGACGAGCTAAGCGCAGCGCTAGCTAGCTGCTGGCTAACGTCTGCAGCGTGTTTTACCCGCCTTACAAAGGCTAACGGCGATGTTGTGTACACATTGTAACAGAGCGTATCAATTACAAAATGGTCGGGAGGAGGCTCTGGAGGGGGGGGGGGGGCAGCTGTCACCGGGTCGCGAAACAGACGGGAGGCCAATCAGACGCTAACGCTAGCTTCACCTGTTAGCGCCCCCTATTAGAATCCCCCGGGACACCTCGGAACCCCCCCGCCGGCCTCGGTCCACAAAAATACGAGCCTCTGTGACTCACCGAGGGCCACCTGACAGGCTTTGCGCAGCTGGCTGTGTTGGCTCCTCTTCACCTCCTTGTCGGAGAGGATCTTCTCCAGCGCCCTGGACAGAAACATGCTCTTGGTTTTGCTGTCTTCTGCCTTCGAATGTGTGCGCTGCTGCTGCTGCGGTGTCAGCTGGATGTGTTGCTGCATGTCTCGGTGACGCGAAGCCTCCTCTCAGGCCGACATGTTCGGCCCCGGGCTCACCCCCTCCGAGCGAGCAGGTGACGAGGAGAAGCGTAGACGGTGGCGAAGAGAGAGAGAGCGAGAGAGAGAGAGAGAGAACGAGCCTTCGGTCGGTCAGGTCCGGAGTTTGCTAACCTCAGCCCAGCGCCGCCATGTTTGGTTACACGTCACGTCACGTGATTCTCAGCTGTCATGGGGGCGGTGGGGTTCGACGGTTTTTTATATCAACGCGCGTTTTCTGGCAGAGACGGGGTTTAAAAGGCGTCGAAAACACAGGAAGATACAGTTAATTTATATTTAATGCGAGATTTGTGAGTTTAAGTCGCCGGAGTCCGATGTGGTGAGACTGAATCGCGAGAACAGAGCAGGAAGCGCCGACGTTGCGGAAGCCGAGCCGCCCCTCCGTGCTAAGCCTTGCGTCAAATCGAGCGATTCCACGCGAAACTGCGTGAGTTGTCCAAAAGAGGGCGCCAAATCACCATCACGGACACGCACAGGCAACGAAGCGTCACAGGAAAAAAGTCAGGGCGCTACATATTAGTTTATTTTTCTCCAGCGGTTACAACTTGAACGTCAATTTATTCGTACAACTCCAGTTGGATCTTTAAAACAATTTACATACAAGTGAGAAAAATGTACATCCTATATTCATATTTATTTATTTATTTATATATATAATATGAGCATTGATATGAAAATACTGACAATCTTCATTACAAATCTATACCGTAAGATTTATCTGGCAAGCCACAAACATAATAATAACTTCCTTTAAAAAAAAATTGCTTGATCACTTAGGGAATAAAAAGAAGGATATAGGACACAGAGCTTTGTGTTTTGAGGTTAGGCTAATAAAACGTTTTCCTCCCAAACAAAAAAAAATAAAACAGATAATTCACAGTATAAACAAAAACAAGTGTCACATGTTGCACTGTTACTGAAACAGTAAAGACCATAAAATCAACTCTTATTGAGCAAAAAAAATAAAAAATATAAATCTACATAAAGATTGAGAATCAAAACAGAAAATCATGAAAAAAAAGTTACAAAAATACGAAAGTCCAAATGAAATGTAAGAAAATAAATAAACAGTGTGGTTACAATCCCAGTGTCCTGCATTACAGTCGGAGGAAGAAAGAAGAAATAAATAAATTAACGTCTGATTTCCAAAAGTCTTTTCAATCAGGGTACCGTTGGACTGAAACTGTGGTCGACCAGCACTCAGTGTACCATAAAACAGGAAGGCAACAAAATAAAATAAAACCCCAAAAAATGACCGAACGGAACACAAACCATGGATGCACAGAACGTGACCGGTGTGTCTGTTTCCAGTCGCTTTCCCAAAGGCTCGTCGCAGGAATTCAGGTCATAAAACAAAGTGACAAAAAACAAGTGCTGCAAAGGCTTTTTTTTTTTTTTTTGTGTTTCATTTGATTGTTTTTTATTACAAGGGCACGTGTGTGTGTGTGTGTGTGTGTGTGTGTGTGTGTGTGTGTGTGTGTGTTTTGGTGAGTTCAATATCATCCACGCACACAGTGGACTCGTTCAGTGGGGGTGGAGTGTTTGTTTTTATGGATATGATTTTGAGCAGGGGAAGTGACTTCTCTGTAACGCAGGCGTGGGCAAGCTACGGCCCGGGGGCCAGATGCGGCCCATTAAGCTTTTTAATCCGGCCCGCCTGACTTGAAGAAATAATATTAACGACAAGAAAGCCATAAAATTGCCGTATTTCATCCATTTTTTTCAGTGTTTTTCAGAGTCATTTCAATAAAGAGCTAAATACCGTGGAGCTTCAAAGACGTATTTGGTTGTAATTTAGCTTTTCTTTTTTTTCATTTTCAATAGAGAAGAGGTTAAAACTGCAGTACATCTTATCTCAGCATCTTGAATCGAGGTCGCTGGAGGAGGACGACGCGGCGGCGAGCGCGAGGTCGACCTCGCCTTTCTCAAACAGACAGGACGTATTTGTGATCGTGCCCGGCGTACCTGCATGTGTTTGTTTAAATATGAATCAGTTTGACCAGAGCTCACTCTCACATACAGAAAGTCCTTCTCCACCAAACGGCTGTATTTGCTCAGAATAATGTCACAGAACAAGCGTGACACATCCTGTTTCTTTAAACATTCTTCCTGGGTGCGTCATTAGTTTTTGTTTTAAAAAAAAACAAAAAACAAAAAAAAACGGAGGTGGTGGTGGTGGTGGGAGAGGGGGGGCAGGAACAAAGGGAGGAAAAAATTCTCAGGATGCGTTCAGGCAAACCGCAGGCCGAAAGTGAAAGGGAGGTGAACAGGGCGCTGCGGGTTAGATAAAAGGTAGAGACGGAAAAAAAAACAGAGAATCAAATTGACTGGTTTGTAATTTTGGGGCCGTGCTGCAGGGGGCGCAGCTCTGATTGCAACCAGGAGAGGAAATTTAATAAAGGGGCCGAAAGAAAGCAGCGAGTTTCAATGGGACGACTCACTGTTGACACAGTCACTCACAAAGTCAAACTCGGGTCATAAAACACTCGGCCTGGCCTACTAACAACAAGAATGGAAAAAACAAACAGTTGCTCCCATGATTCATTCATCATCATCATCATCATCATCATCATCATCACCATCCAGTATCTGTACAGCAGGTGAACTTGGTCACGCGGTCGTGGCACCTGGTGGTCAGTGGTCAGTCCTGGGACAGTGTCGGGACTGCATAGGGTGGTCACCTGTGGCGTTGGTGGGGGAGGGGGAAGGGGCAAGGGGGTCTTAGTGGTCGTGTCGCAGCATAAAAAAATATATAATTTAAAAAAAAGAAAAGAAAAAAAAAGCAGCTGCAGATTGTCGCAAGTGTGGAAAGCTAAAAATCCAGCGCAGGGCAGGAACCTTCGTCTCACACGCCGGGAACCAGGAAGAGGGAGTTCCGGGTGCTCGTGCCTGCCCTCTAGTGGAAGGAGAGCGGAACAATTGTATTTTTTGTGGTTATTTAAAAAAAAAAAAATCTTTTATTTCTAAAGAAGGATAGGAAAAAAACACGCTTCCTTTCTTTCCACTTCCTGCCAGGGAGGCTCACCGCTATGGCACACATGCGTGTTTCATTCGCATGTCAAAAGGGCGATTATTATGGGATGGAGCTGTTTGACGTGTGTCATTGTGCTTCTCGGGTTGTTTTTTTGTTTTTTTTGCCTTTCTTTTTCTTCCCCTCCCTCTCTCGGTGACGCTGAGAGGGCAGTATGTGGGATCGGGTCCCCGAGCGACCCCGCCCCCCACACCGCCCCCCGGTGGCCCCCGTCCAGCGGCGCGGCGGCTACAGCGTGATCACGGTGCCGTCCTCCTCCAGGCTCCGCCTCTCGGCGGCCTTGTCCGGCGACGGCGTGGCGGAGGCGGGCAGGCCGCTGCTCAGCGAGCCGCCGCTGCCGCTGGCAGGCAGGGCACCGTTGGCGGGGGAGGGGCCCCGGCGGAGGTCGAGGTGCGGCTCGTAGCGCGGCAGCGACGGCGCCCGGCGGATGGGCTCGGCCTCGCCGCCCGCCTCGATCACCAGGTCCTCGTCGTCCTCGTCGCTCTCCAGCTCGGCGCCCAGCGGGAAGTTCTGGATGATGTGCGAGGGCGTCGCCGAGGAGGCGGCGGAGGAGGAGGGGAGGGGGAGGGGGGCGGCGCGGCCTCCCCCTCCCCCTCCACCGCCGCTGCCGTAGCCGTAGTAGCTGGCGCCGCTGTCCGACGAGCGTCCCGAGCTGCCGGACGCCGTCCCGCCTCCTCCGCCTCCGCGGACCACATTGTTCCTCTGGTTGGCCGGCTTGACGGTGATGATGAGGTTGTGGCTGTTGGCGATCATCATGTCCGTCACCTGGTCCAGCGACTTGCCCGCCACCTCGATGCCGTTGACCTCCAGCACCTCGTCGTTGACGGCCAGCAGGCCCGTGCTCTCGGCCAGGCCGCCCGGCACCATGCGGGAGATGAAGATGCCCGGCACCTTCTCCAGGCCCTGCGCCGTCACCCGCACGCTGGAGCCGTCGCGGATGTAGAAGCCCAGCGGCTTCTCCTGGCCGTGCTTGTAGAGGCGCACGCGGCGGTGCGTCTCGGGCAGGATGTCCACGTCGATGATGGACGAGACGGGCCGGAAGTCCCGCGGCAGGCTGATGATGACTGGCGGCTTCTTGCGGTTGGCGTCGGGCCGCAGCAGCACCGCCGACAGCACCGTGTTCTTCCTCCTGGTCAGCGAGTCGGTGCCGAACGCCGCGTAGTCGGCCTCCTCTGCGACGAGGCAGGGAGAGAGAGAGAGAGGGGGGGGGGAGAAGTAGCAGAGGGAGAAAAATGAGGACGCGGGTTAATGAAAAGCTGCAGTGGGTTAACGCACCGACACGTTATGATGACACTCTGTTGCATCAGAGGCAGGTTTAGTTTTGTGTGGCGGCTCTCAGCCCGCAGCCTCTCTCTCAACTCAACTCATTAGCCGCGTTTCCATCACAGTTTTTCGCAAAGTGCAAATGCGATTTGCAGGTTTTTCCATTGTACGGCGTGAAGCGCATTAGTTATATTAGTGTTATTAATTCTCGGAAAATTTCGTAGAATTATGTTCGCTTTGTTTGTTTGTTTGGCGTCACAAACGTTTTTTTTTTTTATTTTTCTCTTTGATTCCTTGCAAAAAATCATTTGCCATTCTGTGACCGATCGACTGCTGCGTTCCCACAGTTCGACTTCAGAGCGGCGGCGGCGGCTGGAGCAGCGTCCCCGGCCGCGGACACCACTTCAAGAGGCGGCGTGATGAACCTTCCTCCAGGTCTCAGACTTTAACCCCCCCCCCCCCTCACGTGTCTGATAGCAGCGGGAGAACCAGGGCGGACCTGGAACTTTGGCCCCACCGCAATGGTTAACCAGCAGCAAAAGAGAAACCGTAAAGGCAGCTAAACATTAACGCACGTGAAACTGTTGTTGTTTCACTTTTTTTTTTTCCCTGCGACACAACGGCGTTATTTTTTGACAGCCGCTGGTGTTATTTTTAAGCCTTTTCATCGTCGAGGCCTCTCTTGTCTTCCACCTCGGCGGCAGGCTGCAGACTGCTTTCAAGATGAAGAGCGGGCTATAAATAAAACTCTGCCCCCCCCTCCTCCTCACAGCCTCCTCCTCCTCCTCCTCCTCCTCTTCCTTCACTGGGCGGACGTCTAATCTTGGAAAGCGTCCCCTCGGCCGGCCGATGAGGGCCGAGGCTCTCAGGTTCAGGTGCGCCCGCCTCCCTCTCGCTGCCCTCGCCATCCTAGGAGCCAAAAACAAAGGCTCGTCTGTCCCGGGGAAGAGGGGAAGTCTCGCCTTTCACTTCCCATGAGGCGCAGGGGGCTATGGGGGGGTCGCTGCTTCCACACACACACACACACACACACACACACACACACACACACACACACACACACACACACACACACACACACACACGTTTCTGCCGTCTTCTTTTTGAAGGCGACGACTTCCTGAAAGCCTCTTGCCTCACAGGAAGTGCTGCAGAGACAGAGTGGCTTCTTGCAACAAAAAAAAAAGGGCCAAGCAAAGAGCCCATCCAAAACACACGCACACAGAGACAGGCACACACACACACACGTGTACATACACACCATCTGCCAGAAGACCGCATCCACGGAGAAGCGAGGAGCTCGTCGTCGGGTCTCGGCTAATTAGCGGCAGAAACGCAGAGATTCACCAAACAGGAGATTAAAACCCCGCACAGCTGATTAGTGCGCGGCGGTAATGAACTCATTCTAATTGGCTGCAGAAGGGCCTAAAGGCAGCACCCGACACACACACACACACACACACACACACACACACACACACACACACACACACACACACACACACACACACACACACACACACACACACACTCTCTCTCACAAACCAACTTTTCTTTATTTCTTCGCCCTTTTTATTTGCACAGGAGGATCAAAGGCAGAGGCGCCGGTTTCTAAACTAGACGAAGCGAAAGCGTGAACGTTTTCACAGAAACTCGGCCGCGGCGGCGCCAGTTGGCACCCTGAGGTCACGGCGGCTACCAGAGCGAAGATGTGTCTAGCTGGACCTCTGGGCTTCTGGATGTTTTCTGGCCTCTGGGTCGGTCCGGTGGCTCAGACACGGGCGGCGCTGGGCAGGGCCGGCAGGTATGCAGCTGGTTTAGCGCTGGCTAATGATTCACAGTGGAAAAATTCGAGCTATGTGGGTGGGAGATGGAGAAATCTGAGAGGAGGCCACCGAACCCACTGGCTGGTTCCTAGCAGCTGCTTTCGCCGCCCGAGTCGACAGACTCTGAGTTTTTGTTGATGGTTTGGCGTTAGCTTGTTAGCCGCCACTTCCACCGCTCACACCTCTGTCATGTGGCGCCTGCAGCAGCGCCGCCGCCGACCCCTCGGCACGGCCGGGTAGTTACAGCCACGAGTCACTCCGGGCAGACCCAGACGGTATTACACAGTCTGCGAAAAACAGCTGTTTTGCGTCTTCCGTGGCTCGGAGGAGCTGCCGGGTCTGAGACAATAAGCCCAGATTATGTCACAGCACAGTCACGTCCTCCTGGTTCACTCTGCCCAGGGTGGAGCAGCAGAGGAGGAGGAGGAGGAGGAGGAGGAGGAGGGTCAGGCCGCACCGGACCGGAGGAGATATCATTCCAGGGTGGGTCAATAAAAACTGGACCTCTGCCGCGGGCTCTTCTTTTTTATTTATTTATTTATTTTTTTAAGTATGAAAATGGATGATAAAAAAAAAAAAAAAACCTGGAACATTTCAGAAGTTGGAAAGTGCACAAAGTCCTGGAAGAAAATCGACAACAGCATCAAGAAGAAAGACGCACGAGGCCAGGCGTGGGCAAACTACGGCACGGGGACCATATGAGGCCCGTTAAGATTTTTAATCCGGCCCGCTGAACTTCAAGAAATTATATTAAAAGTGAGTTAAGTAAGAAAATAACTGTATTTCATCCGTTTTTTTTAGTGTTTCAAGAGTGATTTCAATAAAGAGCTAAATTTTCTAGTATAGGATGGGTCACCAAAACACTCACTCCGGTGCCCCTGTCAAATTTCAGAACCCATTGTGGCTCCACCAGTCCAAAAGTTTGCCCACCCTTGATCCAGACTTATCCACACATCCACAGCCCCTGCTCCTGACACTAACGCAGCTGTGTGTGTGCGTGTGTGTGTGTATGTGTGTGTGTGTGTCGCGGCCGTCCCTCAGGCACAGTTCACAAGCCCCAGCTAGGAGAAGCTAATCCCCCGGCCGTGCGCTCGGCCTCGGCTCGGTGCAGATGAAGCAGCGCGGCTATTCAGTCCCCCCTTCTGAGCGGAGGGAGCGAGGAGCAAAGAGGGCCGAGCGGCGGAGGAGAGAGAGAGAGAGAGAAAGAGACAAAGAGAGAGAGTGAGAGAAAGAGAAAAAAAACGCTACACAGACGACGCACAACTTCATATCGAGGACACACACACACACACACACACACACACACACACACACACACACACACACAGAGTGAAGGGCTAATGCATCTCCATCCTCAGGACAGGAAGCCAGTGGGGCGGCGCCGAGCATTAGCTGAAACGCAGCTCTTGGCGGGCCGAGGGAGAGGCAGCGCAGTCGGATCGGACTGAGTGACACCATGGCGGGAAACTGCAATCACTGCCACTGAGATGTAGCCGGGGTATAAAAAAAAATAATCCGACTGTCCTTCAGCGGCATTTAAATGAAGACCAGGAATAATAATGAATGGATAAATATTAATTAGCGCGCCTCAAAGCAAGAAGGTCGTGGGTTCGATTCCAGCCGGCGGGTATTAAGAATCAATGGATGGATGGATAACAATTAGCAGGGGCGCAGGGGAAATGTTTAGTTGACGTTCATACTCGAATGTGTCGATCTGAGGGGATAAATTAATAAACACGTGAATAAATTAAAGCAACACGCGCCCGGGGTGAGCCGACACTGCTGCTGCGACCTGTACACCGTCTGCCCGCACTGCAGTAGATGAGGTGTCTGGAGAAAGTAAGTCCCTCCAGCTACAGTCCATCACAGATCTGGATCAGAGATTTCAAAATAAAGGCACCAGCATCAGCGTGCGCACACACACACACACACACACACACACACACACACACACACACACACACACACACACACACACACACACAACCCGCCAAAACAACAACCTCAGAGATCACACTGAGTTCATCGTGTGTGACTTTAAGAGGAAATTAAAAAATAAAAGCGATATTTCTAAAATTTCAACAGAGTGCAACTGCGATCTGCTTTTGCGATAAACCTCGATGTCGATACGTCTGAAAAACCACCTCATGAGAGCGTCGAAACCTTTTACCCATGTGTGAGAGGTTTTTTCGAAGTTTCGGTGTTTCCATGACCAGTTTTTTTTTTTATCGCGATATTTAGGATTTGCGCAATTCTAGGGGTGACGGAAACGCAGCTACTGATGACAGCGCGATAACGGTACGAAGAAGAACTCCAACCCTCACAGTCCTACATCTCAGATCAAATCTTGCCATTTCACTCGTTTCCAACAGCTGAGGCACAGGAGGTGACGGAGGCCCTCCGAGGCCCCGCCCACCCCTTCACCGCCGCGCGGGTGTACATGTCACGCTTTTGTTCCCGGCGCCGGCGACACCTGACCCGCAGCGCCGGCGGCAGCAACCTGCTACTTCCTGGTAGCTACTGGGCGGCGGCCGAGGCTGTGCCATCAGGGAAACGCTACACTGTGGTCACATGACCCGAGGCCAACAACAAGAAGGAGGGGGAGGAGGAGGAGGAGGAGGAGGAGGGCTTTGAAAAAAAAAAAAAAGAAAAAGAAAAAGATTTTTAACCCAGCAGTCGTCAGTTAGTTCACTCGAGGTTGAGTCTAAACATAGACCCGGCCATCACCTTTGTGCCGAGGTGAAAGAAATTACAAAAAAAAGCCTCTTAGCTGCACAGTGAGCGGCGTTCACGACACAACTCAGCATTTCTCAAGGATGTGAAAAAGGATTAGAGGGGGAGCAAAAAAAAATAAAACACACAGCCACAAGCTGCTCAAGGTTTCTGGAAACAGTCAGATTTTGTTGATGACAAGCCGGGATTTCCAGCACGCAGCTGGTGCCGCGGCGTTCCTGACACCGGACTGCGCGCACACACACACACACACACACACACACACACACACACACACATACCCTGCCTGGGTGGAGGAAGAGAGAGGGAGAGAGAGAGAGAGAGAGAGAGAGAGAGAGAGAGAGAGAGAGAGAGAGAGAGAGAGAGAGTAGGGATGAGATAAAACAGGGCTGGTGGTGAAGCAACAAAGAAGAGAAAAGAATTGGAAACAGGCAGAATGCAAAGCAGATCGGAAAAGAGAGAGAGAGAGAGAGAGAGAGATAAGAAAAAGTTTGCAAACTCCCGCAGGCAGGCTCACTATTCCTGGCGTGGCCGGCATACCTCGCCGCCACAGGCCCCGATAGCTGCTTCCTTCAGGCTGCCGATAAGCAGGTCAGAGGACCTGGTGGAGGGGGGTAGGGTACAAGAGGAGGGTAAGGGGGTATTCAACCCCCTTCCCCCCCCCCCCCCGAGAAAAAAAGAAAAAAAAAAAAACATGGAAAAGGTGCACGTGCAGGCAGAGCTTCAGCAGTTTGGGTCCTGCACCAGCTGATTGATCGATGGGCCTGATTTATTTTGGATTTTGACTGAACTCACTTCTGAAAACATAAAGTAGAATTTTTTATTGATTTATTTTTTTTTTTAAAAGAGTGCAAAAGTGTTGCAGGTTCGTGTTTGATCAAGAAGACGCTAACTTCCGCCGCTCACTGCTCCACTTGTGTTTATTTGCTCGAATAATTAGAAAGGTTAAGAAAAGGACGGAGAGATTCAGAGCGCTCACAGACTGCAGAACAAGTTGACTTAAGAAATCCCAGACAATGCACACTTTCATTTCTTTTTTTCTTTTTGTATCTCATATTTGTGAACTCCCCCCCCCCCCCCCCCCCCCCCCATGAAATGTTGACTGACTGCATTTCAACAGTCAATTCTGATTTGTATTTGATCGAATCGCTGACGTGAGCGGTTCCAGTAAGGTCTTGGTGCTGACAGCTCTGCTACCTCCTCCTCCTCCTCCTCCTCCTCCTCCTCCTCCCTCCTCCGCCTCCACTGTCGGTCCCTCCCGGCCTCACAAACGCCGTCACACTCTCGGGAACTCTCAGGAACCTTCGGGCCAAAACTCTTGGACTTCGTTCTCGTTGTCTGCCGTTATTACGGCTGCCACTGAGGAGCCGACTGCTGCGACGCGCCGAACGAGTCGGAGCCTGCAGCGGCTCCTCGGCGGGCGGGCGGGCCGGCCAGCGCTGATCCAGGATGTGGCTTATCGCATCTCACATCAAGATCTCCAGAAAGAATCTGGTCCAATTAAGAGTTGAGGGAAAACTAATAATGAATCTGCTATAAAACTGTCAAGCACAACTCATAGGTTATTAATGGGTTTTTGCTGCTTTGAAGTCATGAGTCATATATATAACACACACACACACACACACACACACACACACACACACACACACACACACACACACACACACACACACACACACACACACACACACACACCTAAAAAAAACAGGCCTTATTGTTGGAATGCAGAAGGATTCCTCCTACAGGACAACACCTGTTTATGATGGGCTCAAAGTTTAACTGAGTCACACATTCACCTGACACCAGTCGCACCCGGGTTCGACCACGCCCCTGACACGTGCCGCTGGTTCCTGTTCCCGGCACGCCAGCTGGAATCATCATCGATTCACTGATTTTATTTTTTTTTCGCGTCAGTGCGAATAAAGGAAAAAGGGAAAAGCGGTCGACTGGGGTTGGATGGGCGACCTGTCAGTCACAGTGGAGGAGGACCAATCAGATCTTCCCGCTGCCAGTTTGGCTCCGGCCGTTTGGCTCCGGCCTTATCGGAGGGCGTCCGAGGCGACAAGATCATGGGCACGCCGAAGCTGTCACATCGCTTCCAAGTGCACATCATCATCATCATCATCATCGTCATCGTCATCATCGTCATCATCATCACGGAAGCCTGAGCGTCCTTCTTTCTGTCTGATCTCAGCATCCATCCATCCATCCATCCATCCATCCATCTATCTGTCCATCCCTCACTGCTCCTCCTCTCGTCCATCACCCATCCACTGCCTTCCACTCGGCCGGCCGAGGCTCCGCCCCCTGCTGGACTCCTCCTCCTGTTGCTGCTTCCAGCTTCTCCTTCACTTCTTTCCTCCTCCTCCACCCCTCACCCCACCTCACCCCTCCCCTCCCTCCTGGCCTCTAAGCTGTGAGTCCAAGAGGTCCGGTCCGGTCCGGCGGTCCCGCTGTCCCGTCTAATCTGGCCAGCAGACGTGATCAGAGGCCCGGCCACATTCCACCCAGAATGCCCTCCTCTCTCTCTCTTTCTTTCTCTCTCGCTCGGCCCTCCCCAGCTCGGGCCTCTCTCTCTCTCTCTCTCTGCATTCCTCCTGCGCTAATACCATTCCCTCTATCCTCCTCTCTCTCTCTCTCTCCCGTTGCATTCCTGTCACACTTACACTACTCCCGGTGCCCTCCCCTCTCCTCTCCTCTCTCCCTCACTCCCCTCCTCCCCCTCCATCTCTAATTACAAGCCCTGCCTAAACAAAGCCCTCTACATCACTCCCCCAATCTAACTCTCTTCACTCCCTCTCACTTTCATCCCTCCGTCGCTCCGATCGGGGCCCTAAGATGTTTCCCTCCTCCACACATTCCTCCTTCTTCCTCCTCCTCCTCCTCCTCCTCCTCCTCCTCCTCCTCCTCCTCCTCCTCCTCCTCCGTCGCAGGCCGACTCTCTCCCTGCTATTCAGCATCCCGGCTAATAATCGGCCGCAATAAAAATAATGCGCGGTGGGCCGGAGGGCAGGCCTGATATTTTCCCAGACGGTTCTCCCAAACCGCTCCTTCCTGTGTTCGACTTGAGGGGGAAAATGGAATCCGCTGCACCTGCCAGCTCTCTCTCTCTCCGTCCCTCCCTCCCTACCTCCCTCCTTCTCTTTAATCTTTTCATCTCGAGCTTGCAGCCGAAATCTCGCCTTCCACACACAAAACACAGACAAGTAGTGGCATCGCGGCTCATTCAGACATTTTCTGCTCCGTCTGTTCCGCTCCGTCCTTGTTCCTCGCCGCCGCTACGCTCGTCCCGTCGTGTCGCGTTTCCCCGGTTGGCGGTGGCAGTGGCGCAGCGCTCTCTGCACGCTAGGTACAGAGAACGCAGAGTGCAGGGACCCAGGAGAGGTCACAGTAGCTGTGTTTCCATTACCTGTAGACTTGCGCAAAACCTAAATATCGCAATAAAAAACTGGTAATGAAAACAGCTAAACTTCGGAAAAACCTCTCAAATATCGCTAAAAAGTTTTGACGCTCTCGTGAGGTGGTTTTTAGGTATATCGATAGATGGGTTTATCGCAAAAGTGCCATGGAAACACTGGCGTACGGGGTCACGTGACCGGTTCACTTCCGAGAATTTAATGGAAAAACCAGTAAATCGCAATTGCACTTATTCAAAATTTTAGTAATAACGCTTTTTTTCCCCATTTCCATTGAGCAGCGCAGCGTCCTCTTTCAAAACGCCAGAGAAGTTGTAAAGATCCGCAGAACTTCACATCTGGTTTTGTGATCAGCACCACGTCAATGATCTCAGAACCCAGAATTGGCCGCTGCACCAGGTTCATCGATGGACAAGCGATGGCCGTCCGTGCAGTGACGTCGGAGTCGGCACAGTGAAGGGAAGGGAAGGGACAAGAAGGCTCTGGACGGTTCTGAGCGTGCTCCGACACCTCCAGTCGGCTCAATTCGGCCCATACCGACACCGGCTGTGACCCCCCCCTGGCTGTGATCACCTGGTGGTGACCCGTGGTGCTGTTATCCCTGCTAAAGCTTGTTTGTGGGCGGATAAACTTTGGCCCCGATGTACTTTCGCACTGTGCGTTTTCTTTCTTTCTTTTTTTTTTTGCCGTTCTCATGCCGCGGTGACTCACACACTGGTAACTAATTACCGAGCCAGAGCCGGCCGGGATAAGCAAATACGGGCATTCCTGTCCCTCTCCGGTACCTCGGTCTCCCTCGGCCGCTCAGAGCTGAAATCAGAGGAGAGCAAAACAAACTCACCCCCTGAAAGAGGCGACGGTGTGAAGGGAGAGAAACCGTAACAGTCGAGCCGACGACAGGCCGTCAAGTCTGAGTTGTGTTGTTTTAAGTCGAGCGCAAAGAAAGGTTCCGGATGACGGACACGGCAAACATGACGTCGTTCAAACCGAGAACAGCTGAAGAGACATTATTCAAAATGTCTTTCACGGGTCGGAGACCAAATGATCGTTTCATCTTGAGGACGAACAAAGAATTTGCCCCGGAGGTTTTGGTGAATAAAACTATGTCTCTGCACCTTGCGCAGGTTAGGCTGTACAACTGCACTCAGTAAAATCCCCTTCTCACACACTTACGTTTTATAAAGGTGCAATAAAACATGTATATGTCAATATTATGTTCATAATTTGTAAAATAATCCAACTGTCCATAAATATCTTGTTTGTTCCCTGTTGCCTACAAATATTTTTATTTGATTTCTTTATTTCTTTTTAGTCTATATAATCTCCATTCTTTTCTATTGTATTGTTGCTGTAAGTATGCAAAGTTCCCCAATGTGGGATTTTTTTCTTCTTCTTCTTAAGAACTCTCTTCCTTCCTATCCTGTCAGCAGACAGCCTATAAGAGTGAACGTTGGCCCCTTGTGATGTCACAAAGTGCACATTCACCCACCCTCGTCGGTGGCTCCGTGGTCTCACACTGTCCTCGCCTTTTTGTGCCCTTTCTAAACACGCAAAAAAAAACTGACCCAGCTGGAGGCTGCAAACAAAGGGCTAAATACGGCCGATCTCTTCCACAGCGGCACTGGAGACACGGAACGAAGAAAACAAGTTCCCCAGATGAGAACCCGTCGGCTGATTTGATCCGTCGCAGTTTTATGCGTTTGGCACAGAAACATTTGGAGCTCGGCTCCTCCTCCTCCTCCTCCGACCGGCTCGACCGTCGACCCGATGCGACCGCTCCCTCGACGGCAGTGGGTGAAGCTTTTTACAAGAGGCGCCTGCAGCACTCTGCTGGACCATCACCCCAGTTACTCGGCGCGGTAATGGATCGCATCATCAATCACGGGAGAGAGTCGAGGAGCTTCCGGCAGGACGCGGACGACCGCGTAGCTCGCTAGAGCTTCGCAAAGAATTGAAGTCAAGCGGCCGAGACTCCACGATGAATGAAGGCAAATTTAAAAGAAGCAACCAGCCCCCAACGCCTGCCTTGCCCCCCTCCTCCCTTGCAGGAGCTTGCCAAGCTCTGAAGAGACTCGCCGCTAATCTACCTGTGAACAGCTCCCCCCCCCCGCCCCCCCCTCCGGCGGCGGCGCCATGGCAACCAGTCAACAGTGGTCACCTCTCCGGCGGCTCGGCGGTCATCCACACACGGATCACAGATGGCAGGGTGCGGCGGGGGAGGGGCAGAGGGGCAGAGGGGCCAGTCTGTGGTTCGGGTTTGTGGTCGAGCCATTTTAAAAATGCCTGGACTCCACACACACACACACACACACACACACACACACACACACACACACACACACACACACACACACACACACACCACACACACACACACACACACACACACAAGGCCATTCTCCCAGCAGGGGAAACAATGTGGTGACAGTGACGGCCGGCCGGCGAGGCAGTGGCAACACAACAATGTTGTCATTATGCAACACACACACAGACAGACAGACAGAGGCCGGCGTCCGTCAAACCATCTGGCCCACGATGAATGGATGAAAGGCCGCCACCCAACTCACCTCACGGCAGAACACACACGCCTCTCGCACTCAGCGGGTATCCAAAAACACAACCTCTCCATTTCCGAGAGTTGTTTAGCCCTCTGTTTGCAGCAGCCTCCAGCTCACGTTGACGGGACCTGTCAGAGCTTCGGCGTCTTTTTGGGTTGAGTCATATAAACAAGGCGGCACCGATGGATGGATAGGGTCGTGCCCTTTGTGACATCACCAGCTGCCGATTTCCAGGAGAGTCAGCAGAAAGGGTGAAGGACGGGGACGTTTTTCCTCATCTCACCGACAGGAACCAGACACACTGATGTTACTGGTTAAGACACTTTTTTTTTGTAATCCATCGATTCGCAACAATCGGTGCGTTTACATGCAAGAGCCTAATCGGACTAAGCAATAATTCGGTCTTGATTGAATGTCTTTTGTTTCTACCAGCCGTCCAGTCAAAGTGACAAATCTCCCTTTGCAGAGGGTTTTGCAGCCAGAACACAATGAATACTCCAGGTAGCTCTCAAACGCCTCCCCCCGCCCCACACACACACACAGACACACACAGACACACACATATATATATATACGACTACTCTTCCATCATCAAACAAATAAAACAATGCTCGGGTAATTCCAGTTCTCCTCATGCTGGCGGCAGAACGGAAAGATTTGATATTTGCATCATCAACAACCACGACAGCAACGGGGAGACAACTTTCATACGCCGTCCGATCATCACTGGAGTCTGCTGGTGGGCGATAAATTATCTATAAGCTGCCAAACTGCAGCATCTGCAAACTGCAAGAGCCGAGTCGGACCGGAGCTTAGCACTGAGGTGGGGGTGTGGTGGGGGGATCCAGGAAGAGGAGGAGGAGGCGGAGGAGGCGGAGGACTCGAGGCCCTGCAGGGAGTTGTGGCTGCATTAGTGAATGCGTGCGTGTGTTTGTCTGCCGGCCTTGTGTTGCTCTTCCTAAAAAAGCGGGCTGCGTGCGACGCGAGGCACTCGTGCGTGCAATGCGTGCGTGCAATGCGTGCGTCCCTCTTGTGTTTACCGGCGACAGCCCAGCGTGCGGTCGGCGTGTAAATGAAACGCGGCGCGGCGCTGCACGGTGACCCTGCTAATCTCCTCCTGACAAAGTGGCTAAGCTCCTATAGGGTCATATGGCACAGCAAGACAGCTTAAACACAACAGAGCCCCGCCCTCGGCCGACCCTGGGCCTGGGCCTGGTCCAGGCTAGGCCGGACCCCCCGCGGGGGGTCTTCCCTCCATTTAACTTGGCCGGCCGGGGGGAAGCCCCTCCCAAAGAATCAGCGGCGAAGCAAACAATCAGCTATTAGCGGCAACATGAGGAACTGGCAGGCCGGCCAGTTCCCGTCTGCCCTTTATCCACTTCTGTGTTTGCCTCCAGCTTTTGTTTCACGCTGCCCTTTCGGAGACAGAACGAGGGGGGGGACTTCTCCGTCGCTTTGGATGAAAAATTTTTTTTTTAAAAAAATCATATTTTAGCGCCGTCTAAAACAAACTTTTTGACCGGTGGGGCCACAATGGGTTCTAATATTTGACAGAGTGCGCTGGAGCAGGAGCAGATGCATGGAGTATTTTAGTGGTCCACCTCATAGGAGAGGTAAAATATATTATGGGATATGTAGAAAACGTGCTTTAATGGCAATTGAAAATGAGAAAAAGCAAAGTTTCAACAAAATAAGTGTCTTTGAAGCCGCACAGCATTTAGCTCTTGATTGAAATGACTCTTAAAACGCTGAAAGAATTGATGAAACACAGCCATATATATTACTCACTTATTATTAATATAATTTCTTCTAGTTTGGCCGGCCGGATTAAAAAGCTTAACGGGCCACATATGGTCCCCGGGGCCGTAGTTTGCCAATGCCTGGTCTAGACGGGGGAGAAAAAAAAAAATAGCACTCGAGGGCTTTACAGCTCAGCAACCCTATCCTACCCTGTCCCAACACTTCCACGTCGACCTGTCCAAACCTAACAAACAGGCTCTTCAGGGAAAAACATACACGTGCAATAGAACAAACACACGACCTGGCTGGGGGGGCGCCTTACCTTTCCTCTGCAGGAAGAGCCTGAGCAGCGGGCTGGCGGTGGAGATGGCCTTGTGGTAGTTGTCATCGTTGTTGATGGGCAGCAGGTCGCCGTGCACGTCGGCGTAGCCCACCAGCAGCTCCACGTTGGGGATGCGGTGGACGTGCTGCAGGAGCCCGTAGAACTCATCGAAGCGGCCCGGCTTGGACCGATCCAACGAGAACCGGCGAAACTCGGCGCCAAACTGAGACACACACACACACACACACACACACACACACACACACACACACACACACACACACACACGAGGACAAGAGCGCGTGAGCCGACAAGGCGGGAGTGAGGGTGAGAGTCCGAGAAGACGTAGCACAACGCGTTTGCTCTGCTGCATTTAGGGAGCAGCGAGCGATCCGGTGCAGGCCGTCGACCGCACGGACCAGCTAGCAGACCACATGCTGTGAATTATTGATGGCGACTTTTGTCATGTCTCTAATAGGACAGAGCAGAATTGATGTACTTTATTGATCCCAAATTGGGAAACTACGCTGTTGCAGCAAAGAATACAAAGAATAAACTATACATTCATTACAGTAATTACGAGACACATTTCAAGTGAATTGATATACAAACAAACAAACAAACAAACAAACAAGAGCAGATGCGCAGAAGACAAGTCAATTGCGCAGAGGACGGATAAGCAAGGTTTTATAAATCATCAGTGCAACACGTCTCTGTGTTTTTCACCTCAGACAGCACACAAGACTTTAAAACACTCTTCTTTGCCGCAATGCAGGTCACGTTTGCCCGTTTGCCCGTTTTACGCGCGGGATCCCCGGCTTATGACTAACGACGGCTGAAGCCTGGGCTGGATGGTAAGACTGCAGATGTCGAAAGAAAAGCATCTGGGACAAGTTTAGTCAGGACGGAGTGGCGCGTTCCCATCGGCCGTGTTGATGAGCGGCACAAGGTGTTGTGGTTACGGTTGCCCGGCACTGATAAAAAGTGATGATCTCTGCCAAGCCGGCCACTAATCATCTCATTCATTAATACAAAGCAGAGGGGCATTCGATTGGGGTTCCGGGAGTCAACAGGGCGTCAGAGGGACACACTTGAAAACAACTCAGAAATAAATCTCACAACTTCAGTGAGTCGGAGGGAAAGGGAGGAGCCACTACACACCTGCATTGAAACGTAGTAAAATTGTATTTCCACCTATTGTGTTCAACTGTCATGTCCACATTCACGGTCCCATATTGCACTCGTTCCGACACTTTTTTTTAACATTTATTTTTCATCATGACTCATACGGGACAGCCCGATATGATTAAACGACCCAAAAACAAAACATCCAACTTAGCCCTCTGTTCACAGCCTCCACTGACGCTTTGTTAAAGGTTCAAGGTCCAAGGTAGCTTTATTGACAATCCTACAAATTATGAGACACACGCAGTACATTGTTGGACACTTTGGAAGGTCACTGTGACGAGGCGGTTTCACAGGGCGGAGCCGACACCTGACGTAGGCAATGGTCACACAAACGTAGCGAATGTAGTATGTGCCCTGCGTGACATCACACAGGGCAGGGTGCCAGTTCTCAGTGTGTTTTAGCCAGCACTTTCATCTCACAAAGATGGATTCTGGTCCTAGATACAACTTTGACCTGTATACAAAAGCGTCAGAAGGAACTCAGTGGACTTTTGTTACGCTTTCTTTTTTGTTTGTCAGTGTCTGCACCTAAACCAACTCGTTTTAGGCCGGAGAAACAGCTACAAAGATCTAATTTCCAGCGCGTATGTGTGTATGTAAATAATCACCTGAATGGCGAGTAACCTTCAGGCGGAAGGAGCCGAGGCCTGTCACAGACCGTATTACACCTGCCTCACGGGCCGCTACTTGACGCGTCGTACTGTCTCACTTTGTGAGGGTCCAGCCGAGCGTCGTATTTGTGACGCAGGGTGGTCGTGTCGAACCGCAACTTCCGGTCGGGGGGGGGGGGACTCGGGAGTTAAACGACCGAAGACGCGGAGCGGCGGAGGAGGACGCCGTGACAAGTGACAGCGGCTGACGTTGTACCTCCACCTTCCAAAAGAAACAAAACTTACCGGCTAGCTGTCAAACTTAGCGGCACGACCGAGACGCCGGGGGAGGGCAGGATTCAAGTTCTCACTCAGTGCGACGAGCTTCGCCAAAAGGTAACGAACACAAACCAGTGTGTGTAAAAACTAGTCCCTCGGCTTTAGCCCCGTGAAAGCGCCTTAAAACTTGGGACGTGAAGCCACTTAGCAAAGCTACAGAAATTAGCCTCGGTGGCAGGCGGAGAGATGCGGGGAGGGTGGGGGTCTCGCTACGTACCTTGCTCTTCACCTCCACGGCACTCAGAGATCGGTTGCTCGGCACTCGGTGGTTCTTGTTCATGTTTGGCTAGCAGCGCCAGGAGCACCAGCACACCGCCACACACTGCTGCTGCCGCCGCCGCCGCTGCTGCTCGGTGTCCCCGGGAAGAAGAAGAAGAAGAAAGAAGAAGAAAAAACACACTGATGTCCGATGACCGTCCCGCGGCTTTACGACGGTCCAACCTGGAGCGCTGTCTTGATGGTTCCCCTTCCAAAGAGACGAAGGCTGCCGCCCTGCGTGGCTCAGCCTGTCAACTTGTCTCCTCTCATAGTCGCAGCGGCTAGTTTAGTCGTAACGTTACCGAGCGATACACCTCTGCCCGTTACACACACTCACTCTCTCTCTCTCTCTCTCTCTCTCTCTCCCTCCCTCCCTCCCGTGCCCGGAGAGCTCGCGACGCGCCACTTCAAAATAAAAGCCTCAGCCACAGACTAGTGGTGGTGGTGGTGATGGTGGTAGTGGTGACCCTGTTTTTCTATAAAGTGGCATGAACCGTTGATGGGGTTGAAGAATGCTGCAGAGTTTCAGTTCTTGCAAGCAGACTTGACTCACTGCGCCATGTTGACGCATCTGTCCGCAACTCTTTATGAAGGATGTCTAACTCATCACACAGAGCGTCAGGGATCACACAAATCATTGGTTGATTTGCTCACCAAGTCGTGCTTTATTGCTTGTCAACTCAGTGATCCCATGTTTGGAGCCTACGATTATTGACATTATGTGAGGAAGTAGGTAACGTTAGTTTCTAGTTTTAGCCAGTAACAGTGCTGACAACAATGTAAGTGTCCCATTTTGCTACCCGCTTTTTCCTGAACTCCAGATCTCAGGAGTCTGCTGGAGCCTCTCACAACTGTCGTAGGGCAAAGGCAGGGTGACACCCTGGACAAGTTGGCAATTCATCTTAGGACCAGATAGAGACAAACAAAGACAAACAACAAATTTAGAGTTCCCACCGTGTCGATGCAACCATTACGTTATCCCAGATTCCAAAATCCCACTTCTTTAAATTCCAGCTTCCTCCTAAAGTACACAACTAGTTGTTGTGAATGTAGAGAATGCAGAAGGAGTTGTGATCCCTTGATGGGAACAGCCAAGAGGAAGAGTCTGATTCCCACCATTCGTTACCTATGCGCGTGTGCAGTGGCCTTGTTTCATTGTGACAGTTGCAACAAACTCTGCTTGTGTTACTGTTACACTTTAACTTCCTCAAAGTTCTGTACTGATCTACCGTGCAGCACCACACGTGACATGAATACTTGGAGATAGTCGGTCGCCCAGTGACCCACGCCACGGTGCTGGGAACCGAGGCGGCTACTCAGCCAGTTCGTTAGTTTATTACTTTGAAAATATCACTGGTACTTCAAACTAATCAAGGCTTCACCAAAGGCAATAGGACAGGTAGTCTGTTTGTGATAGTACAGTGACATCTGCTGGTAGAAAGCTGCCAGTGCGTGTGAGCGATGACAGGACCGGACTGAAATGAACTCTAAACGTAACATCGAGGGGTGGGGACTCGGGGGAGGGTTGGAAATGTAAGATTTCAGCACACGTCAAAAACATTTAGATTACAAAACATAAATAAGCAACAAAAAAATATTATTTTTGTAGATACAGCAAATTTCCTGATTGTTAGAGATTTTGAGTTCTGAAAATCTGAGGTCTGATTTTTTTTTTTTTTTTTTTTTTTTTAGCATGCATCAATTTCCCAGGCGCAGGTGCAACCTGGGACAAGCTGAAACAGGAATAAGAGTCTGACCTCCCAGCAAACCTCCTCTGCAGTGTTGACACAGTGACAGGCACTGTTGGCTGTGTCACCACCACACCGTGCAAAGTTTCAAGGACAAGGAGCCTTTTCCCGAACGACGCATCCACTCCAGAAAACAGCCACAACAGTTCATCGGTTGATAAGAGATTTTTTTGTCGTTTTCTGTTGTTCTGCTGTTTTTTTACTTTGGCAAATGTCAAACTGTCCAGGTGAGACTCGTTTATTCACTTTGGTGAAGGATGATGTTGCTTGGTGCGACGCTTGGGACCTGAATACTGCTTCAAGCGAGGGTCATTCAGTAGATTTCTGGCTTTTTCTCTTGCTGCATCACCAGACATTTCACTGAAGCCTCCACCCCAGCATCGGCAGACGGCACAGTTTTGATTTCATTACTGACTTCAAACATTCATCTCCTCAGGCAGTTACCGTGATTTTGACAACACCAAGTTTAACTGCGGTGGTGTGTCCCTCGTTTCTAGGGGTCAAAGATCAAAGTCTATAGGAACCGTTTCATTTCCTGCCCCCAACCACTCTCACCACCCTCGGGCTTTCGTTCCTCTCATGACCATGTGATCTCCCGCCAGATCACTAAAAAAAAAAAAAAAAAAACCCAGAAGAAGCCCCACCCCCTGAGTCTTTCTCCCTTCTGGTCTGGCCCAGCCACCGTCACATGACCCTCCCTCGTTCTCAGCTCACAGACCTTCTCTTTGTGTCACCTGGGGGATGAATTTCAGGGTCGTTTCACAGTCAAGTCGTCCACGCTGCGGTTCCTCCAGCAGGTGGCGTTGGCGGTGGGCTCGGGTCCTTGCCCCCTGTGCTAGTCCCCCCCCCGTCCCCGACAACCCGGCCCTCCCTATGGGTGCGGGTGTGCTTCCCCCTCCCAAGCCTGCCACCCACCCACTCACTCATCTCCTTCCAAGTCCAATCAGTCAGCACTGCAGGGGAGGTGTGTCTCACCCCTGCAAACCCCCCCCCCCTCCCCTTCTTCACTCCCCCCGCCCCTCCCTCCCTCTCTCCCCCACACTCCCCCGTCAGCACTCCCGTCATTGTCCTGGTTTGTGCGCGACGACACACGGATGGCGACGACCTCCGGCCCCTCGTGAGATGCGATTGTGGCGTGTGGCAGCACCACGCAACGGACGCAAATGCAACGCAACAGTCTGATGAGTTGGACACACCCCACTGGTGCGTTATTACTGTGTTCATACACACACGCGCCTGGCAAAAAAGCTCAGACAGTCTCCTACCAGGGGGCGCCATGGAGGCCTCCACCACAGACTCTTTTTTTTTTTTTTTTTTTTTTTAATAGGATGACAACAATGCAATTTGTGCACAGGTGGATGCAGGCTGCAGGTCAGGTGTGTGTGTGTGTGTGTGTGTGTCAGAGGGTCACCTGTCCACCCCACCTCCCTCCCTCCACCCCTGCATTAAGAAGGAGGGCTGTCTCTCGTTGCCTCAATCTCCCTTTGTGTCTGAGAGCTAACACACACGCGCGTACACACACACACACACACACACACACACACACACACACACACACACACACTAGGTCTTCTCTCTACTCTGAACACAGGGGGCGCCAGTCGCTACACTGCCGTCTCCTCCCCTCCCCCACTCCTGCTCCTCCCCTCTCTCGCTCTCACTCCCCCTCCCCGCCTCGCCACCCCCCCCCCCCTCGCCAGTTCTCTCCCCCGTCGCCTCCCCCCCTTTGAAACACCGCTGAGCGCCAGGCACAGCACTGCGGCTGAGGCCTCCCCCACAGTCTGCCAGGCCCCTCTCCTTCCTCACCCCTCCTCCTCCTCCCTCTCTACCTCCCTCCCTCCCTCCCCCTCTCCTCTCCTCTCCCTGGCTCCTTGCAACGGCATAGCAACACCGCCTCGCCTGCCGAGGAGGGTCTTCCTTGCCTCCCTCCCTCCCACGCTGGGGCAATTTTCCCTCCATTTTAGGTTCCTCATCCCAGGATGGCCAAGGATGGGAGGTTAGTCCATACAGGAGGTGAGCGTACACAGTAGGTGTTGCACGGGTTACCTGGCCGCTGTGAGCAGGGTGACGCACCGGATCAATCGCATCTAATTAAGCCGGGTGTGCACCACCGACTCGGGCATTTCCAACCAAAGGCTTTGGGCACACGGTCTCATCGCTGGAACCCGAGTGCGTGGTCGGTTGCTACGGTTTGAGAAGCACCGGCTAGGGATTACCCACCGCTGCAGTGCTGAGCTTCTGAGGCTATATCAGCAAGCGATTCAACTCATTTAACAAAGCAACGCCTGGTACTTGTGGAACGGGCTCGAGCTGCAAAGGGTCACGCCGTGAATCCTTCCCAGCGATCGAAGGAGGATGACAACATAGCATCAGTTATCAAGGCCTCATTTATGTACTTTATTGAAATGAACCTACTTACTTGCAAGTATTCAAATATTTAAATAACAATATTTTCTCTGGGTTTTTTTTTGTAAGTCAGCAACGTCGGCAATCAAATTTTTGGTGGCATTTAATGGTCTTTTTTTTTTACATGAAACCAAGACTTCACATCGCATCCCCAAGCAAACCGAGTTTGAAGAGAACTTCAGGCCTGAAGGAATATCGTGGTCCTTTCTGATCGATTTTGAGGAGGAACCAATTGTGCATTCCATTCTAAACCTGTTTCATTCCGAGTTCAAGGCTGACAACGTCATCAGAAGCACCCCCCCCCCCTTTCAAGTCTGATGTTATGTCCCAATTCAGGGGCTGCGTCCTTCGGGGGGGGCCTCGTTTGAAGGTTAACCTCGTCACTCTCGGAGCGATGCGGCCGTCCCAATTCAAACGCCGCCAAACGGATGTAGCCTCCAGCTAAAGGATCCTTCATCAGATCCCAAAATGCACTGCAGCCAGCATTTGCAACCCTCCTGCAAGCGGGACGTTGTCAGCCTGAACGTAACGGTAGACTCCCGACGTAAATGGAATGCACCCCACCCAACCTTGCGCCCCAGCTGGACTATTGGGGACGTCAAGCCTGGAATTGTGCAAAATCCATCTTGACAAAAGCCAATCTAATCTTTTTTTTTAAGTTGCAGTATCAAGTAACCAATCATGTTGTCGATTTGTTTGCAATGATAGCAGAGGGATTCTGTAAAGCCTGACGCACTGCGTCGACAAATCCCAGGAATAGCCCCCCCCCCCCGCAGAACCAAGAAGCTGCCGTGGCCACTGGTTCCGTGAGAAGCACAATGACAGCACTTTATTCTTCATAAATGCTTGGGTGAAAAAAAAAAAAAGAAAGAAAATCAAAAGAAAACATTCGCACAATTCAAAAAACACAAAGAACACAACTCTTCTTTTCAAATAATAATTACAAAAGAAAGAAAATCACGTTGTGGATGTCAATATGGTGGTTACTGTCCAGTTGTGGTTCAAAGGAACATTAAATAGAAAGCAAGTTACAGTCACATCTAGGCTAATGGACATGAGAAAGGCTGATAAAAGTCAAAGAGGAAGAGAAAAGGTTGCCACTATTCTTTCGGAACAAATCAGAGAGGGGGATAAAATTAAAAAAATAAAATCTAGTCAAACTGAAAGCAAGAAAAAAAAAAAACAGAACAAAAGAAAACGTGTTTTTAATTTTATATATAGATATATTATTTTGTCAAAAAAACTAGGTTTTTGTTAAAAAATAAACATAAGTGAGAACACCAGCCACCAAAGCGACACCTACCGTTAAGCATACCGATGGAGAACATGTGAGGCTACCTTACACATAGGTAATAGCAAATATTCAAGGGTACACGTTTGGGGGGGGGAGGGGGGGAGGGGGGCGCCGTGTGTCCAAACATATCTAAAAGACTGTACAAATATACACTTGCCCATCTGGTTGCTAGAACTACATGAAAAACGATGGATTATCTGGTCGGCTGAAAAGCTTCTTTTTTTTTCTTTTTTTTTACTCACAAAAACTCAACATCTCAAACGCCACGCTGCCAAGGTCGGTGGCTAAATCAACATGGACATTTCCTTTATCTCAATGTAATAAAGTATACAGAAGGCAAAAAACTCTTGTTTGGTGTGACTGCACTGTTGTCCTTGCAACTTTGTAACCCCCGCCCTCCCCCCACCCAACCCAACCCAACCCAACCCAACCCACGTTCGGGGAAGAGACGTCGGAACGAATCTCAACATCGATCCCAGCTGCTCGTCGAGGTCCTGCACTAGAAATGTCCACGGATGGCTTGTTTGGAGTTCCCTTCTTGTCACTCCCGCCGTTCTCAGGAACCCAACAAGGGCGGCCCTTGTCTTTCGCTTCAAACGAGGCAGATTTGTTGGCATGGCCTAAATCTAAAGAGTTTTTCTTCTTCTTTTTTTTCCCTCCCCCTCTCAAGTCAGTCAGACCTGCTGTTTGCCCAGCTGGGCGCCGTCTCCTCCACTTCTTGCGGACGATGGTACGAACTTGGGGATGATGATGGGTAGAGGGTCTCTGCCTTTGGCAGCTGGTCTTCCTGAGCTCTCTGTGGGTCCAAAGCCATTCTCTATATGCTGCTCGTCTTCGTCGTCGTCGTCATCGTCGTCGTCATCCTCATCGTCGTCGTCGTCATCATCATCGTCGTCGTCATCATCGTCGTCTTCGTCGTCGTCGTCGTCATCATCGTCCGACAAGTCATCCAAGTCTGAAACTGCGACAGAACCCGTCTTGGGCTCGGTTCTCTGCTGAGCGTCGCTGCTCCGCTCGAGGAGACGTTCCCCCACCAGCTGCAGCTGCTTGACGCTGCTGCCGCTGCTGCTCTTCTTCTGCTTCAGCTGCAGCTGCTGCTGCTGCGGCTGCACTTCTTCCTCGTCACTGTCGGAGTCGATGGCGATGGGCTCCGAAAGGTCTAGAGGCATCTTCTGTGGTAAGCTGTTGTTGATTGTCTTGGTTTGGTCTCTGGTTGATTTGGGGGCCGGAGGAGCAGCCTTAGTCTTTGAACTTTCCAAAAGCTTGGCCGACCTGCCCTTTCGAGGCGGGGTAGCAGCCGCTGCGGCCACGCCGCCGTTGGAGGCCGCCTGCTCCCGGTGTCTCCGGAGAGCCTGCTCCGACACACCCATGCACGTCCTCGACGTCCGCCTGACGCCGCCGCCTCCCCCCTCGTACGCTCCCTCCAGCACGAAGCCCAGCTCGTGAGTGACCTTACTGATATCGTGCATGCTGAAGCCCATCAGCACTCGGCTGTTCTGGGCCTCGCACTCCTGCACACACTGTCTCCTTTTGTTGGCAAAGTGGCCGGAGATGTCCGACTTCCAGAGCCACAGGCTGGCGGCCAGTTTGTCCACCTCCCGCTGCGTGGGGTACGGCGCCTGGCTGAAATACTGCGTCAGGAACGACTTCCTCGATTCGTACGACTCGTTTTCCTGCCCTTTGGGGTCCAGAGCCAGAACCACCGGCTCGTCCGGGTTTTCGACAAACCCCGACGGGCCGTTGCAGTCTCTCGGATGGGCCCTTTCCCCGGGGGGTCCCGGCCGTCTTCGCTTTGGCGCGCTAGCCTCGGCGCCGTCCACGCCGGCCCGTTTCACGGCGCCGCTCTGGGCCGGAGGGACCCGGGAAGAGTTGGTTGCCCGACTCTCCTGCCCGTTCTGCGACTTCCCCACACCCCTGCAGTGCACCAGGTGCAAGGTGATGGTCGAGGCGGTCATGTTACTTGTGTAGACCCCCAAGCAGTGAATGCACTTGTAAGTCAACTTCTTTTCCACGGGGTGGACCGTCTGAATCACCTGGTGCCTCTCTCGCAGGTGGTGGGCCAGGGAGTCTGAGATCGGCCCTTTGAGGATGGAGAAACAAAGAGGGCACAGTGTCTTCCCCACATCCCTCTTGTAGGGCACAGACACCTGGGAGAGACCCTTGCTGGGCGGGGCGTCGGCGGCCCCCGAGGGCGCTTTGGGCGGCAGCTGAGGCATCAACCTCTTGCCCGATATGAGGGAGGTCGAGAGGGCCGACGAGGCCGCGGTGTGATTCTGAGCGTGAAACGCGACCGACTCCTCCGGGGCGTCCCTCATGTTGTACGTGGTCACGATCAGCTGGACATTCTTGGGATTGCCCTGCTGGAGGGTGAGGTCAAAGGTCAAGGGGGAGTCCGTGCGCGGCCCGACGCTCTCGTCCGGGTGCGACAGCCGCATGTGGGCCACCATTTTCTCCACGTCGTTGAAGGTGGCGCGGCAGTGCGGGCAGGAGAGGCCGTGGATCAGCATGTGGTTGAGCAGGGTGTCGCTGGGCAGGTAGCGGTTGCAGTAGAGACACTTGCTGGTGAAGTTGTGGATCTTCATGATGTAGTTGGCCACGGCCGGGACCTTCTCCGCCTTGTGCTCCTTCTCGAAGTGGGCGCTGTAGACGTTCTCCGGGAAGAGCTCGTTGCAGATGGTGCAGATCTTCCACTTCTGGGTGTAGGACGTGCCCAGCACCGAGGAACCGCCCTTCTTGGCGGTGACCGACGCCACCGTGGTGGCCGCGGCCTGCACCCGTGAACCCAGGGGGTTGGATTTCAGCGAGGACGAGCCGATCATAGCCGGACTCCTCAGGCCAGCGGCGGCGGCGACGGCGGCGGAGATCAGCTGCTTGGCGGCGTGCGACTGCTGGGGCACCGACACCTGGGCGTTGCCCGGCAGGGAGACCCTCACCTGCTGGGCGCCCAGCGAGAACGGCTGGGCGCCTGCAGCTTTTAGCCTCGCCGGGTCGTGCTTCATCCCGGCCAGGAGGTTCGAGTTGAAGCCGGGCTTGGACGACACGACGACGCGGGTCGGCTGCTGCATGCCGGGCGTCCTGGTGGTGGCCATGACGGCACCTTTGGGGCCCATCCCGATGATGGTCTTGTCTCCTATGGTCTTGGGCGGGATCATGATGATGGGTTTCGGCCGGGGCACGATGACGCTGGTGTGGCCGATCATGGCGGTCACCTGGTAGCCGATGCGCTCGTGGTCCTCGATGACGTGCTGGACCAGCGCCTCGTACGTGCGCGGCACAAACAGACACTTCTTGCAGTGGATCTGGTGGTTGATGGCGCTGTTGGCGGCGCCGCTCTCCGACCCGCCGTTCTGGGCGGTGGTCTTGTCCCCCGGCTTGGCGATGTAGGGCTGGGCCACCTGCTGGAAGTGTTCCCGGTAGATGTGCTTGCGGACCACGTTGTACAGGGGGTCCCTGTACGTGCACTTCTTGCAGTAGTACACCGCCTGCTCCACGCTGTCGCCGGTCCTCTTTAGCATGCCGTCCTTCATCACGAGCCCACCGGCGCCCGACACCATCCCCCCCGGGCCCGGCCGCACTGTGCTGTTGGGCACGTGGAAGAGTTTAATGTGCGTCTCCAGGGTCTTTTTGTTGCCATTGTAGGTGCAGTAGGGGCAGTTGAGCAGGATGTTGTTCTCAAAGTCCTCGCTGTGGACGTTGCGGAAGTGGCTCTTGTACGCTGAGAAGTACTTGGATGAAAAGAGGCATCCGGAGCAGCAGAACGGCTTGGATCTGTAGTCCTGGAAACAAGCAGGGCAAAAAGGAGTTCTGACTTTGTAGGGTCATTTTTGGGAATCAAAATAGTTTGTTGTTGTTGTTTTTTTTAAAGCAAACCGTGAGTGAAAGATGAAGCATGGCATAAAAAGCTGATGTCACACACCTGGACTTTGGTATGTGACGGCTCCCACATGCACACATCTTCCCACGAAGTGTGCTTTATATATACGTCTGGAGGAGTGTAGTCCTTGTAGTCCTGAGAGACAAATGTAATGAGATTAGTACACTGTGGAAAAAATAATGGAATAAACAAGGTTATTATTTAGAAAATGCATCTGTGGAAACAGGACGTAATAAAAATAATAATAAAAATAATAAGAATAGATTTTATTTGTAACGCACTTTACAATTGTGGGCAAATCTCAAAGTGCACAGTGATAATAAGAGCAAGGCAGACTAAAAATGAACAAACAATAAACCAAACATGACCAATAAAAACAGTCAACAAATACAATCAGATTTACAACAGGTCCAAATTCTGGATAAAGGGTATAGGATTAATTACCAAGATGTTTTTTTTTTCACATACCGTTAACAAGATCACAACCAATGCTTCCTGTTAGGTGTCGGTGAAGAACGACAACCACATTTCTGCTAGGGCGGAAACGTTTACTTTGCTCTTCTCTCAGAACTTTCACGGAACGCATTTAAATTGCGCACCGATAACAAACTTGGCTTTCTATTTTGCGCCACATGACTCAGCACAGGTGCAACAGCTTGGCGTCACAGCACCGCGTCTCGTTAAGTTGGTCCGACAGCCACAGAATTTTTTTTTTTTTTATGTAATAATATTCCATCTGTAATTGCAGGGTATGTTTTGCAGGGGGAGGGCAACCGGCAGATAAATTCAACTCTGAATGAGAGCTGCCTTTGGTTTGGAGCCATCGCCGCAGAAAATTACACCCCCGTTCATTTTAAGTCCTTTCAAGAGAGTCAAGCAACACAGATCGGACCGAGGTGATGAATTATGCAATCTTGTGGTCCTGCTTGGAGTGAGACGTAACGCCGCGGCATTACGCCGATTGGGTTATTACACTGTATGGATTAGTTTATGATTCCGGTTCATTGATTCCCGCGTCATATATTCTCTGTGTTAGTGCAGCGGGCGTTCCCCTGCAGAACCCTTTCATTCCTGCAGGAGGAGACCAAACAGAGAAGCAAACCCAAGTCCTGACTTGAGCGTTTCAAGAATGACATGCCGCTGCGGTTGGGAAAAATACTTCTTTATCCGTCATTGCAAAGTCGAGACAAGAAGAGAGAGACGCATTTTGACCCTAAAAGAGACACTGCAGCAGCTGTGCACCAATCTTCAGTGGAACCCACCTCTAGGTGATCCCTGCAGAACTCCAAGCCGATGTCTCCCAGCACCCTCTTGACATTTTTCCTTGCTTTTCGCAGACTGCCCAGGTTATTGACGGGGAGCTGGAACATTCTGCCCACCTGAGTAGAAAAGGACAAACACAACGGGTTATCAACAGCACAACCAGGAAGTGGAACAACCGGAACCGGGACGTTTTCACGGACGAGTCCCACAAACGGTTGGAGTTGGAAGGTTTTTGGTCACAGTTCAGGAAGAAGTGATCTATGCATAATGACTTTGGATGAGACATGTCGATCAAGAGCTCCGATCCTGGCACACTCCATTGTTATTCTATAGGAGGATATTACTGAACGTCAGTCAGCTTTTCCTTTACAAGCCCCCCCACCCCCATCTCTTAAAGTGACGTGTGCTAGACAGCCTTCATCTTCAGAACAAAAAGTTGAAACGCAGAGCGCGGCCCAAGGAGGGAGACTCGTTTCAAGGCCACCTCAAGGAACCCAACAATAGCAATCAAACTTTCGGGGGAAGGTTGAAGTTGACTTCTGTTGACAGTGCACACAAGTCAAGAGGAGGCAGCTGATGCGCACTCGCTCCTGTCTTTCACATACTAATGTAAACAATGCAGCTCAGCAGTTTGTTTGAGTGAAAAGGTTCCGAGATGCAAAGTGATGTCTCACACTTTTTTCCTGCTCTTCTTACCCTGTTTACCTCAGTCACTGGTGGTGGGTGTGTTGTCTTTATAATCACTATTTAGATTTTTTTTTTCTTTGCTTGTACCAGTTTTGGGTCTGTGTGGCTGCAGTTGGTGAGAGAGGAAAGAAAAATAGCAGGGATTTGTTGGTATAGGTGGAGATTCAATAATTCACGCATGCTTCCTGCCACACCTCTGCGTTGTTGTTACTGGAAGTGTTAAAAAGTCCACCTAAAACCTGAAGGCTTTGGCTCGTTCACTAGAGAAACACTGAGATGCCATTCATCGATTTAATTCTACTGCACGACTCTTCCTCTCCCATGTATCGTCGACGCAACGAGGAAGAAGGAAACACAATGCCTCCCCCACCCCCCAAACCGTAACAACCAATCCCTGCAAAATAAAACTCAAAACAACAACAACTACCACTGCTGATTGGACAAATCAATAATGTCTTATCAAAAGGTCAGAGGGAGCAGGACCCGCTCCATTCACCGCTGAGTTGTCCGTCGAGTTCGGAGCTCCGTGGGGGTCAAAGGTCACCTGTGCATGACAGCACAAACGCGGCTCGGTTAGGATAGAATAAACAGAACAGCGGTTGAGGACACATCTTGTTGGCCTTCTTGAAGACTCAAAGCAGGGAGGTGTGTGTGTGTGTGTGTTTCCACTGGAAGCTCATAAAGACCAACAACTGAGTCCATCTGTCTGAATGCGTGGCCTCGTTGACTGCGGGTCTGCCTTCCATTCTAGATGTTGGTTTGAGTGACAGCAGACAAACACCCCCCCACCCCCCAGCCCACTTCAACCGTCTTCCTCCCTTCCACTTCCTCTTGCATGGCGTGGATGGCGCTAGAGAGCACCACCATTATGTAAGCCTCCCTACCCACCCAGTGCTTTCACCCCCCCCCCCCCCGTTTTTTCTCTCTCTCCTCTCTTTCTCCCTGCCTTGCAATACCATCACAGAATGGCGCCTCCTATTGAGTCAGCAGCAGCTTCTACAATATGTCTGCAGTGGAGGTGGGGAGAGGGAGAGGGAGAGGAGGGAGAGGAGGGAGAGAGGAGAACGGGAGGGATGTTGGAAGGGGAGGGACAGAAGGAGCGAGGGAGATCAGCGAGGGGGGGGTGGAGTGTGTGTTTATGTGAGAGTGTGGGGGGAGCGAGGCGGGTGAGGGAGTGAGGGTACGGGGGAGAGATGGGAGGAGAAAAAGAGAGAGGAAGTGGAAGGGGGAGGGGAGGGGAGGTCGGACATGGCGGGATCAGAGGAGAGAGAGGGAGGGAGGGAGGGAGTGGAGGAGGAGGAGAAGGGGGGTGGAAGAGGGTGAGACAGATACAGGGAGGGGGTGGGAGGAAGAGAAGGAGAGAAGGGAATAGAAAGCCGAGGGGAGGAGGGCGAGGACGAGGAGGAGGAAGCAGAAGAGAAGGAGGAGGAAGCAGAGGAGGGGGAGGGGGAGGGGTTGGAGGGGGGAGGAAGAGGAGAAATAAGCCAAGGAGAGTCTGATGAGGAGAGGAAAAGGAGGAGGAAATGGAGGAAGAGAGTGGAGGCTGCTGTTCTCTGCTGAGGGCCGCTGGCAGAGAACAGGTTTCCCCTTCTGCTGTGTTGTTGTGTGACACACACACACACACACACACACACACACACACACACACACACACACACACACACACACACACACACACACACACACACACACAATGACCCATGCACTGGAGAACAACCTCTGTTTCTACTCTGGTTGTTTACTGGCGACGAGGAGCAGGAGAAACTAATGGAAACATTCACCAGAATAATAGTGACACTATTAGCCACAATAATAATAATAATAATGATACTAAAACAAAAACTTTTGAGGGGTTCATAACCTGTAATGTTACCTGAA
Organism: Nelusetta ayraudi; assembly: GCF_046127955.1. NCBI lineage: Eukaryota > Metazoa > Chordata > Actinopteri > Tetraodontiformes > Monacanthidae > Nelusetta > Nelusetta ayraudi. The sequence goes on along the minus strand of NW_027466069.1, from coordinate 6,799,861 downwards.
CCTGAGCATCACCTGTGCGGAGGGAGCAGTGACCAGGAGGGTCACTGGATGGCAGGGTTACGAGGAGCACAGACAAGCAGTCACCCGGTGGCCAACTTCACCCATCAGAGACCAAAATCTGACTTCACAACAATCACTAAATAAAAAGGAGAGGGGGCATGCATCCCGGAACCCAGACACAAAACTCCCTGTACACGCACTACCCCCCCAAAAAAAATTAAAAGTCCGTCTTGAAAACTAACTCTCGGGGTCGGCTGCTGTGCACCATGTGGAACCAATACTGCGATCTAACACCCGACAACCGGCCGTGTCCGGATCGATAGCTCCGCCGGGAGGGCAAGCTCACAGCCCGTGCTGCTGCTGCTGCTCCTGCTCCTCCTCCTCACAAAGAATCGGGGCACACAGCCGCGCCGAGTTAGCATGCTAAGCTAGCCAACTCGAACCGACAACATGGGTGCTACGGCGCTTCGTTTCAACCCCTCGAAAAACACACACACATACACACACACATCTGCGAGACAGTCAATTCACCCGAGGGGGCTGACGTAGAATGGCTCCGCGTATAATGTAGGCGACATTACGGGGCAGCCAAGTTTTCCCCCTCGGTTAGCCAGTCGGCCACCCATCGCATCACGGCAGGTAGTAGCCGCCACCGTCGCCGCGGCAGCAGCAGCAGCAGCAGCTAGCAGAGGCGGCCGCCGGGACCGCGTCGCTTTCATATGTGGCCGGGCGCCGTGACAGACAAGTTTACCTGCTTTTCACATCCGTCGCTCCCGCAGGCTCGAGTGAAATGTGTCACCTCGGGATGGCTTGAGGAGCGGTTGGAAGCGTCGCACACAGACAAGACGGGGCTCGGTTTCGAGAAGATCCCCCCGCGCCCGCCTCTCCAGGTGACAGCTAGCCCCGCGGGGGAGAACCCGCGCTGGCCGGCCGCTTGGCTGTCCTCCGAACCCGGTCCCGCCGCTCCGCCGAGTCGGGCTGCCTTCTCCTCTCTTTGGTCAGCAAGCGGGTCGTGGTTGTGCCGCCGCCACTCATTAAGAGAGCTCAAACCGTCATTCTAACAAGCTCGGTGCGGCCGTGGGCACGTCCAGCAGTCCGGGGCGAGCAGCGAATTCACTCTTTGTAGTTGTTTTTTTCTCCTCAAAGAAAAGGACCCGGTGTGTTGAATCGGCCGGCAGCCTACTGCGCTTTACCCATTCTCTCCCCCTGACAGACAATACACATCCAGCCGAGAAACTGCCCGATCCAAAATGGCGCAAATAAAAAGGGCGGAAGTGACATCTACTTGATTAGCATAAATCATCTCATTGTCAGGCCGCCGCGAGCCCGGGCTCATTAAAAAAAAAAAAAAAAAAAAAAACAACTCTTGATTGGCCTGTCAATCAAGCTGGGCCAATTAGGCGAGACGTCGCTTGACGTGTGACTGAGAGAATTATAAAAAAGGAAAGTGGGCCGCTTCTGCTTCCCGTGCGGGAGCCTGTGGGGTAAACAACCCGGCGCAGCAGCACTTGCGGTGTTCTGCCGCCAGCGGGCGTCCTTCCGGATGGGTGCCTTTGATGCAGGCGCATGCGCAACTTTGCCTACATCTGGCAAGCTCACCACCTCCCCTCGCTCCTCTCCCCTCCCCCCTTTCTCCCCTCTCGGAGGGTCGGATGTGCACAGAGCCTCAGCACTCAGTTACAGTAGCCATACGGTTGCGCCGGCGGTGGGTGGCGCTATTGTCTATGGGCGCTATACCCGCTCTGTTGCCCGTGACTGTCCAGCGCCAGGAAACTGCCTGGCCGGGACTACTTTCCTGTAAGGTGCCTGCTGACTTTCGGCAGCGCAGTGAATTATAGGCAAATGATTGGTCCGTCTTGGCAGCTCAGCAGTTCAAACTCTCCTCACACGTCGCCATAACTCACCACCTGAACAAATATTACCATAAATGTTTATTGATTCCTTCCTCCTTCGTCTCGCTACAGGGCACTTAGCCAGCATATTGTTAAACAAGCTTAACGTTTCAATGATGTCAGCTGGGCTCCGGGATATTGTCACGTGCACTTGATAAATTAAAAAAAATAATAATAAAAGCCCGTGTGTGACGGTCAGAGGAACGGGCTGATCGGGAGTCTGGGTCCAAGAGCAGCAGCACACCAATGTATATCCAATCCAAAGGACAACCCCAAACTTTACCAAGCATTTCATCAAAATCAAAATTTTGCAGTTTCACTGACATGCAGCTATTAAGAAAACAAACATATTCGTTCTAAAAATCTGACAAATATCTCAACCATCTGCCCTCGTGGGAAGCACAGAAACTAAAGAAAATCACGTGAGGTTATCAGTCGTTTTGGTCTTTGAAGTTATTGGTGCTGTACCGAATAATCCTTTCAGATGAAAGGTGAAACGTCAAGAACACCAGAAAAGGAGTCACAATTCAGCACTTGAGAAACGGATAAAAAGCTGACAAGTTTGTCCCAAATTTGGATTAATACTTTTAGTTTTACATCCAATCCTCAAAAATCTTGTAAAGGTTTGGCACTATATCTTTTCATTTACCTTTCAACTGTTGTACTATACATCCTCTGTTACTGTGGGACTTTTTTTTTTATATATGTATTATTATGAGGTGTTCCGTTGTTTTAAATCTATGGTGGTCCTGAAGTCTCTTCCAGGTCAATCTTTCCAAAGGACTGCTGGTCCTTCTGGTCAACTGCAAGTGTCAAATAGTATCGGGGAAAAAAAATACAGAACCCACACAAAGCACAAACTAAATTAATACAAAATACAACATCTTTAATTATATACAATCACAGGTGTGGCAGATAAACATGTGATCCAACCTAGAGGGAGTTTGTTCGGCTGTCCGGTCGGGGAATTGATGAAAATAAGAGCTGATGTCCCTTCAGTGTTTCCCCTGCTGCTAGAAGGCTGGCGGTTGTTTTGTACTTCTCGCTAGTGTCATTTCACATCTAGTCACTGTCTGATGAACGGGGAGGAGGATTTTTATTTCCACCCCCGACTGGAATTGCGAGGCGAAAAATCGACAATAGTCGGTTTCACGGGGTGATAGATTCATGTGGTGGCAAACAGGGTGAGCAGTCCTTTCACAAACGACACAATCTCGTTCCCTCCCAGCTTGGACTCTCCGTACACTCGGTCCACGAAGGAAATTGGAACCTGTCGGAGGAGAGACAAGCGTGGAGGAGAAAACGTTTAGAGGCACAAACACACACAAACCCCGACTGGACTTCTCGCGGCTTTAGCGTCCACAACAGAAGAGGATTCCCGTCAGACGCGGGACGAAAACAAAGAAGCCCCCGCCCAACAGGAAGTGCCTGTTTACGCTTCTTTTTTTTCTCCCTCAAGCAGCTGTGAAGAACGCACAGCGCTCGGCGAACAATGCAGTGAACGACCGGACGATGGAAAAATATTGAATCACGGCCCTCACTTCTCCGACGGTGTAGTTGAGCTGTCTGGCGCGGACGATCATCTCCATCTGGAAGACGTAGCCTTTGGAGACGCAGCGCTCCACCAGACTCTCCAGCACCTTCTTCTTGTACAGTCTGGCACACCGGCGAGAGCCACAAGCAGGAAAATCCGCTCAGGTTATCAACGCCCGTACGACACAAATTTTCCTGCAGGACTCAACGGTTTAGCAGCTGCAGTTGTTTAACCCCTCCAGCAGAGGGTGCTCGAATCCGAAAATTTAACTGTGTTGGTCAATAAAATTGTCACAGACTTGTCATGAGCATCTTTCCTCACCTGAAGCTGCCTGTGAGGTCTGAAGCTCCAGGCCTCAGCAGCACTTGAGTCAAGAAGTTTGCTCCCCGACTGGGAAAAGAAAGGAAGAGGCAAAAAAACCCAAACATGTGTTATATTGTTGTGATCTCACTCAGTGAGGAACTACAGAGTTGAACACTTACGGTTTTTTGATTACCTGATGAGTTTCCTGCGAAGATCCCAGCCGTACACTCCTCCGTTCCCACAGTAACGAGTCCCAGACACCAGGTCATAGTTACCCGACTTCTGTTTCCTGGTCATAACATTTTAAAAGCTCAATGTTATGATAATTTGTAATGATAAACAATACCAAAAAAAAAACCAACAGAAACTGGGACAACCACAGCATGCTGCTACTAAATTATAGCTTCTCATTGTCATGCCTGTCTCATGCATTTGTTATGTATTGTATTGGGAAAGGAATCAGTCTCAAGTCTCCAAGTGGAGTTTAATTTAGCGCAGTCACCAACGTTTACCCCCTGTTTCGTCTGGCTCAGAACCTTTTTGTCTTATCAACAATCAAATACAAAATAATTTTACATCCACTTGTGAGTCTCTGATGCAGACACAAACATACTCTGACAAATATTCAATGACATCAATTAGTATTGAGTAAATTTTTTTTAAGGGTGTCCGAAAACTTTTTTCCACTACTCTTGTGCTCCAGTTCTGAGCTCTGACACCTGAGGTAAATGAAACGCATCATTGAAATAAAAATAACACGCTTACCCAAGAAACACAATTTCAATAAATAATGCAACTAGATAAAGGGCTGCAGAAACACAGACATTGATTTGTATAAACACAAATAGAAAATGTACACTCACTCAATGAATTCAGGAATAAATTTAGGCTGAAAGAATAAAAAGGAAAATTCCATGTGAAAAACACAAAACAACCCAACAATGTCACTTAAGGAGTGTTGTTTTTCTTTTCTTTTTTTTTAAAAAAAGAAGCAGAGATGTTTTGACACGACACTCACATGATGCGACAGGTCTGCATCCATGATGAAGATGAAGTTGCCAGTAGCGTGTTTCATCCCATGGATGTAGGCAGTGCCTAGGTGAGGAAAACCCAGCTTGTCAGTGTAGCTTTGAGTGCCAAATACACATCATCCTTATCAATGTGTCGTTTTAACTCACCTAGACCCAATTTCTTTGCTCGTGGTCGAAGGAGCTATTCAAAAAAAGCACACAATTAGTTTATGGTCGTACAAAAATGTATTAACAATCAGTGAGTGTAGGACTCACAATTCTGTCCTCTCCATAAATCTTCTGCAGCTGCTCAGCCACCTCCAGTGTCCCATCAGGGCTCCCGTCGTCAATAACAATGATCTCGTAATTAAACCCGCTGTGAATGAAAACAGAAGGTTGACGTTCAGTCAGTCGTTCATCTCTTTAAATGCTCACTAACAACTGTGGTAAAGTTACTTCTTGACTGAACCAGCGACAACAGATTATTCATTAAGTTAAAAAAATGTTTTTTAAATACGTAGGTATAACATAGTTATTGCACTAGCGATGAAACTTGATTGGCTTAGCTTAGTGACAGCTCATCACTGACAGGCATTACCGCAGCAAACACACGTTAGCTAGCGCTAACCGAGCAGCTTCTCCCGGGGAAAAAATTAAAACAAAAAGTCGCTGACTTCACCTTTCACCGAAATATTTCACCAGAAGCCAAACGATCAGCGGGAGGTTCTCTCGCTCGTTGTAAGTGGGCAAAAGGACAGAATATTTGTCTCCATCGTCCCGTTTCTGCTGCGAAGTTTTCCGGCTAGCCATAGTTCCAACGTCACCGACTGCGACGAGCTGCACAGCGCCACCCAACATCCTGTTTTGGGGATTTTCAAGTTAAGACGCAGCAGTCGTGTCAATATTTTCCTGGCCGTGCTGCATCGAAAATATCTACATTTCTAAAACACCATATGGCTCATAAATCACATCTAGAACTTTAACGGTGGGGGTTTGTTTATTCTCTAGCGCATAGAGCATAAACGAGTATATTGAGCAAATTAACCTTTATTCTGAAAACTATTATTGATGAAACAGGAAGTACACTTACGAGTGAGGGTTATTTAAAATCTTAATATCGTTTTTATTTGTAGAAAAGGGCAGTTTGTAATGTTTTTCAATAACGTGAGGCAAACTATATAAATATATAAAAAAATTGTTTATAAAGTTAGTGAAAGGAAAACAGTCACAAATCATGTTTATGGTAATTAATGACTTTTTTGCACATGAAAGTGACGCAGGCAATCAAGATATTGAAGAATGTTTAATGACTTATGGCATCATACATATATAAAAGGAATTTTGTCAAAAAGAAAACAGAACAAAAAGATGTGTTTCCTGTTATATCAGTGTCACGCGTGCGCATACGCACGCAAGCACACACACACACACACACACACACACACACACACACACACACACACACACACACACACACACACACACACACACACACATGCGCGTGCACATACACACAATGCCATGTTTTGTTCATGCCCAAGCAAACCTGATGTTTGCTGTTGACAGTTCAGTACAAAATGTAATATACACACACGGTGAACAGTAAATATAATAAACAACAATGTGCTGCACCAGACACGTGACGTCAGACAGCTCTCACAGTATCGAACCATGGGACAAGAAGAAGCTCTACGCCATGGGCTATCAGTTTCATTATGGTTGAGGCAGTACAGGTTAGGATAGCGGGAGAAAAGCCGCAGATGGATATTCTGCCTGGCGTGGACACAGTGCATCGGTACATAAACACAGAAACAAAAAGATTCAGTGCGAATACGAGCGCAAAAGTAAAGCAGGCCTCTAGTGGATCGCAGCAGCCAGGAGGAATTTCTCTGATATGAGTCCATGAAGGCGTCCTACTTTGTTCGTTTCCTTGCATGTATTTTTCCAAAAGGCAAAGATCTTCTGTTATATTAGGGAGTAGAGGGAGCTCCTTCCTGTGCGCAGTCATTTTTCTCACTTGTGATGAAAGGTGGGAAGCTTCAGCATCAGGCTGTGGTGCAGTTTGGCACCTTGTCAGCTCCTCTTCACTCTTTCAGCTCTTTTCAAACAGACGGCTATATGGTGGTTGACGTCCGCTCAGGGCTGGTAGCCATAGTATGGATCTTTTGTGGTGGAGAACAGAATAAAATCAGTGTTTCTTATTGTTTACTTCAAAAAATAGGTGAGGAAACGCAAGATGAAATTGGCAACAGGGACTATTTAGGGAATAGGAACTATTCCTATTTCAGAATAAAAGCACGAGCACATTAGGAACCAGCTGAATGAAGCTTCACCATGCAGCTCACCTGTCTGCTGAGGAACTCTCTGACAGCCTCCGCTGTTGTCACACACGCCTGGTGGTCCAACCTCGCCGGTCTGTCCAGGGGAGCCAGGGACACCCGGAGAGCCGGGTTTACCATAATCTCCTTTGGTGCCGGGGGGTCCCAGCTTCGACTCGCCTGAAGGTCCTGCAGAATCAGCAGCACAGGTTAGAGCAGAGAAGCGCTGAGCGTAAATGGGGGGCGGGGGGGTATGGGTACAAAAACCAAGGGAGGGGGGGGGAGCCCGATCATGGTTAGTACCAGTACCTGCTAGTCCTTTGACCCCTGTGGGACCCTGGACATTGGATCCTGCGTCGCCCTTATGGCCTGTTAACCCTCTGCGTCCTGTCCAGAACATATAGTCAGGCCCAGTTTGCATCTTCTAAGACTTGATGCAAAAAACAATTATTTCATAGAAAGAACCTGACCTTGTTCTCCAGGATATCCAAACCTTCCAGGCCTCCCTCTGGGGCCCACACGCCCCGCACTTCCCCTCGCTCCAGGCGGACCCTGAGGTCCCGGTATACCCGGCTCCCCTGGGGGCCCCACAGGCTCCTCAATAGGAGCTGGCTTACGACTTATCTCATTGACAAATTTGTCGAGCTTCAGCACCTCCTCTGAAAAACACACACACACACACACACACACACAATACACACACACACACACAACCACAGAGTCTACAGAAGAACAGGACAAACGTTCTGACTCCAAGCCAATGTTCCTCAAGAGGTGTCTTACTGTGCACGAGCTGCTCACAGGCCTGCGTGACCAGTTGGAAGATCATGGCCATGGACTGAGGTTCTCCCTGTAGGACACCACCAAGCACACAGGTCAACACAAGATGACTATTACACCGAACAGGAAAGGTCGCCGTCAACCCCGTGCCCATGAACTCACCTTCTCTCCTAGTTCCCCCTTGTTTCCTGGCAGACCCTGTGAGAAACACAGTTACATATTCAATTTGTGCTAATGAGCCACTGAGCTCATTCCAAAAAGAGACATCTCCATAAAACTGCGTCGGTTTGTCGGCTGTACAAGTATAAATAACAGAAAAACAGTGGCAGGTTTCCACGACGTCTAGTTTAGTTTTATGGCTTACTGTGGGTCCAACGGCTCCTGTGGGGCCTCTTTCCCCTACCGGCCCCGGGTGCCCTGGCATTCCTTGGAACCCCTGTAAATTGGAAAGTAAAATGGTGAGAAACAGGCCAAGTTACCTTTGTACCACCACATAATGGCCTGCGAGTGGTGCTAGAGGGAGAGTTAAAAATGCAATTTGGGATCATTGTCAACTGATTTGTTTCTGGCGGAGGCTCTAAATTGACAGACTGAAGTCGTCATCTTACCCTCGCTCCGGTGACGCCAGGTGTGCCAATGTTTCCCTCGGCTCCTCTGATGCCCTGTGAAGGATCGGTTTAATCAGACTGAGCAGAGAGGAGCCGTGCAAGGAGTGGATAGGAGTGGCGACGTGTTGCAGAGGCTCACCTGAGGACCTGGAATCCCCTCTGCACCGTTTGGCCCTGGTGGTCCTGGTGGACCCTGCAGTCCGAGGCAAAAAAAAAAAAAAGGATGTTGGTTAGATTTCCAAAAAGAAATATTAAAATCAGAACCGCAGGACTTTTTTTAGGACTACACTGCCATTTATAAAAGTTCCAATCTTTTTTTCTGCTGGTGAGAATATGATGAGACCAATTGGCTTCCTTTGAATGGAAAGAGAGGCGGAGCTACTGCCAGTTAGCAGCGATTCCAGCAGTTGGCCACCATTGCTAGGAATCCTAGAGGTGTAGTGTAGCAATATAATCTTATTGCTCTTTTAAAGTATGACATGCAGAGAATCACACTGTGTTTTGTCTTTGCGTTCATTTCCCAGACACGCAGGTTGTTGTTTCTCTTAAAGGACCTCTGAGCTACTCACCTGTTCTCCGGGTCGTCCTGGATCTCCCTTCTCTCCTCGGGCGCCAGGTGGACCCTTCATGAAAAAATAAGACAACAAGTTGATTCCAAACAGGAATTAATACAACAATGGTTTTCAGAACTTGTAAATGGTAGACGAGCTACCCACCCCTTTGCCCTGCGTGGTCATCCCTCGGGGTCCCGGGCTGCCCAGAGGTCCAAGACCTCCCTCTAATCCAGGCTTTCCTGGAGGACCTCCTTCTCCCTGAGACACAGAGTAGCAACATGAAGATGCAGGTTCAACACAAGTCTGCTTATAGATAAATTATCATTCACCTTTTCTCCGGAATCTCCTTTCTCGCCTTTCTCACCACGAGGACCTGGTTTACCCTGAGGAGGAAAATAAATAATGATGAAACCACTGTTAAGCTGATTCCATGCGACTAGAGCAGGAAGGTGGTGAGAATGATGAGGTCATACTCGGGGTCCAGTGGAGCCGGGAGCCCCGGGGATGTCGGAGGAACAGGTGCAGGTGTACGCCGGAGCGGGGCAGCTCTCCTCGTCCCTCTGAGAAAAAACATATTCAGGATATTAAATAAGCGGCAGAAATGCACCAGACACATTTTTTATAAGACAGGATATTGCAAAACCGCAATGATAGGCGGCACTGCAGGAACATGAGACAGGAGCTGTGTGTTCATCATGTGTTGAGCGGCCCGCATTCACAACGACATGCAAAGTGCATAATTCTCACTTAGTTCCTAATGTCATGATAGAGTCACGGCAGCCTAAAGGAGACAACAAAAAGGTTCCTAATTCCTGCAGCACCAGAAGGCCAATTACGGGCTGTTTGATGTAAGAGTTTGTGAAAGGGAAAAAAGGCTCCTCAACTTTAAAAAAGTAAAAAAAAAAAGAAGAAGTGATAATGATGTAATAATAATACTATATCTGGAAATAAAAAGTGTATAATTGTTTTAAAAAAAAAAATTCTGTTTGTGTACAGATTTCTGCTTCCCGATTATATGCAAAATAAACACAATTTTTTAAGTTAAAAATCAGTTACCCACTAATCTGAAATAATGTTTTGATATGTATCCAGAAGACAAAATAAGAGCATATTTTAATGTAAAAAGTTTCAGCCCACCAGGGGTCAGCCTAAGCATATGACAGCTTTGGCTTAGTCAAATGAACACATCTGTTTTATCACTTTTTGCATTATTTCGAAAGCTGATTACTGCAGCATGACTGCTTGAAAGGTAAAAACGGGAAAAATGAAACCAGTCTGACCGGCAGCGGTCTCATCTGTTTCTCATTCAGCCAACAGACACACAGACAGCCAGACAGACAGACAGCCAAGTAGCAAGTACAACATGGGATGAAGCAGCTGAATGTGAGTATGGACAGACTGACCACTCCGGGCAGGTCGCAGCAGGTGTCCTCAGAAGCCCACGTGGTGTTGCAGACGATCTCGAAGGACTGCAGGCCAAACTAGGGACAGAGACAGAGGACAGCGGTGAGGACGCTACTCGCCATTTGTCAACAGAAAGTCGGACGGACGGCGCGGCGAACAAGCTACCGAGGCAGAGCCGCTATTGGGTCCTCGGGTCTTCACCAGTTTGCCCAGCATCTCGAAGCCCTCTGTGGGCAGGTTGCCCAGAGGCCGGGCGGGCCTCTCGCCCACGTGGTGGCAGTCCACAGAGAGGGAGACGCTCACCTGGCTGACGGACAGGTGGACCTGAGCGTCACAGAAAGCAGAGGAAGGAACAGGAAGTCACAAAAATGTGACAGGGAGTCCCACCACCAATTATGATGACTAGGGATGCACCTAGTCATACCGATACGAGTATCAGGTATCGATTATGATTGATGGTGCATATAGAGACTCTGGTAGTTTTATCTTATCAAGAAAAAAACAAGCATTTGGTGCTGCAACTGCAACACGTGCATAGTTAAGTGTGTGTGTATGTGTGTGCGGGTCCTCACCTTGTGAAAACTGCCATAGAAGAGCCTGCGGACCTGCGGCTGGTCAAAGGTCAACTCCTGCACTTCTCCTCTGTAGTCCAGGCTGAAGTACAGCAGCTGCTTCCTGTTAGCTGCACAAAAAAAGCACAGGAAAAACATGAGGTCATCAGTTCCTGTTGTGATCAGCAATACTCCCGGAGTCCTCCAGGAGGCAGTGTCTCCAACACTCAGCAGTGCGCTGAGAAAATGCCCTGAGAACTTGTCAGGGAAGTTCTGATATCTTAGCGGGCCACGCAGTTCTGGGAAATCAGAGCTTTGTGATGTCACAAAGGGCACTGATACCTCTTCCAGGTTAGTGACCACACCTCCAGCTCCTCCCTCTGAGATTATTTTTTGGGTTATTTTTGTTCCCTTCCAAATATGAGGAACGTCCATTAAAGTCTTAATGATGGGAGGATGGTGAACATACAGGGTTTATAGCTTTTGTACTACAAAATTTTAAAAGTGAACCTCTGATCGAAAAAAACAAATTCCGGTATTGCTGCAGCGGTGGTACTCACGGTCCAGTACAACCCCCATCTTGGGCTGGAAGTCCTCATCGGTGAGCTGCCACAGGGCGAAGGGCTCCCTGGATGTGTCCTGCAGCAGGCGGAAGGCGATGCTGATGGTGTGTTCTGGAGAGAAGCCGGCAGGGTGGATGAACCTGCAGGAGGAGGCAGAGATGGACAAGTTCTTCCTCTTCTTCAAAATCAGAGACAGCAGTATAGGCAGTATAGGAATCAAAATATGTGTATCGTATCGTATCGTATCGTATCGGTATCGTTTCGTATCGTACATCGTATCGTACATCGTATCGTACATCGTATCGTACATCGTATCGTACATCGTATCATATTGCATCAAATCGTACCGTTTCATATCATCAATGTGGACATGAGTGGAGAAGTGATGCTAATACTGAGTGAGACGAGCCCCCACCTGGTGCTCTGGGTCAGCTGGGTGTCCTTGTACAGGACGTAGGTGGCGACGCTGTTGAAGACAAACGGCTCGGCGGCCACGCCCTCCACCGAGGAGTGCGCCTTCTCCGTCAGCCCGAAGGCCTCCATCATGTCAAAACCTGGGACGTCGGAAGAGGGTGGTGTTCAGGAGGACGGATGAGGTTACGTTTCGTGACGAGCCGGCTGTGGGAGGAGTCGAATGATCTCACCTTTAGCAATGCTGTTCCTGATGGTGACCTCGGGGCAGACTGGAAGCATGATAACAGTTTTAATCAGGTTGGATTGAATCAGGTTTCCATAAAAAAAAAAAAAAATCATTAGATAATACATATAAAGAAAAGTGAAAAGGTGAAAATGTGACGTGGCCGCACCTTCAGTGGAGACTGGATACTTTCTGGGATGGATGGGAATTCTGACTGGAGCCGTGGCTGAAAAGAACATATGTGAAACGTTCTGTATACATTGAGCACTCAGACCAACAAGTGAATCGCTAAAAAATAAAACAAAATTTTTATTATTTATTATTTATTATTTATTTATTCATGAAATTTCATCTTTTCTTTCCTTGACTTTATTCACGAAATTTCAACCTAAAACTTCAATAAAAATCCTCCCTGCAATATTTTTTTCTCTTCTTGTGGCCCTAATCCTCTTTTGTAGTAATCAGTGATCTTCAGACCTGTTGGGTGGAGAATGGAGACAGCAGCGCCCTCTGCTGCGCCGAGAAGGGAGTGCACGCTGATGCGGTACAGAGTCTCCTGCTGCAGATCAGTGAAGCAGTGGCTGCTGCCGGACTCGTCCACCACCTTCTCCTTGGTCTGCTTGTCTGAACACACACACACACACACATACACACACACACACACACACAGACAAACAGTGAGGACGGTGACAGGCTCCAGGTGTCCACTGAGCTCCTGACGCTGATTTCACCTTTGACCGACTGGATGACGATGCGGTAGCCGTCAACGGCAGAAACCGGCCGCCAAGACACACAGATGCTGGAGTGGTCCGACCGGACCACACTCACACTGCTGACCCGCAGACTGGCTGGAAACACACACAGACATACACAGTAAACTCACAATCGAACCCTAAAACGTTTCACAAGTTTCTCACAGCCATGTGTGTGAGTGTGTGCAGGACTCACAGGTTTTTCCCTGTGCGGAAGCGCTGCCTCCCTCCCTGCTGCGGTACTCTGCCGTCACCATGATGCTGTAGCGAGTGTCTGGCTGCAGCGACTTCAACAGCACCCTCTTTTCGTTACCGGGGACCAACACCTGCACACCATAGGCTGAGATGAGAACTTGAGGAGTTTTTTTTTTTTTTTTTTGCCGCAAAAGATTCCCGGAGCTGTTCAGCGTGACTCAAACTGCCCTGAGTGACGGGGCAGCAGGTGTGTGTGTCCCTGTGTACTCACCGTGTTGTCGTGGCCCTCGGCTCCGGTCAGTGCCGCGTAGGTCACCCGGTACTGGAGGACATGAGCGTTGGGAGGAGTCCAGCTGACCATCAGGCTGACGGCCGTCTCCTCGGACACAGACACGGTGGACGGGCCTCCGCCGGACACTGAGGTAGTGAAAATACACAACACAAGAGATGATGCCATCAACTACCAATTTGTTTCTTTTTAGTTTAGTCGCCCTTTAAAGGTCCAGTGTGGACAATTTGGCCTGATTTATGATTTTTATATTGGTAAAAGCTTAACATAGTGCCCATAAAAAACTTTCTGTTTCATTGACAGCAACTATGATTTATATGTGAATCCATTTTTTTTTAATGGGGGTTTGCGTTCCTGCGCTGACTTGTACAGTCACGGAAAATAACGAAAGTCAGAGAGAGGAGGAAGGAAGTGAAGCCTGAGGGCAATCTGAGGGAAAACAGTCAATCAAAAACCTTCAGCTTCAACGGAGAGAGGACTTTGACTTTGCCTGCTCATCATCATCATCATCATCATCATCATCATCGTCATCATCACCGGAGACCAGAGGGAGGCCGAACCTCGCACAGGTTAAGGCGTACAGAGTGTGCGACTCACAGGTGCTGTAGCGCACGGCCACCGCCTCGCTCTGGGCGCCGTCGCCGTAGAGCGCCGACAGCGAGATCTGGTACTCCTTATCGTCCTGCACGCCCTCCAGGATGGCCCCCTCGCTTTGACCACTGGCCCTCAGCTAGAAGGCACGCACACAGGCACACACAGCATACTCATATAAAGCCTCACACAAATTTCTGCATTTCGAGAAGTAAGACGTTCGGGTTTCCAGTTATTCCCGTCACATGATCGTCGGCGTGGCCGAAGCGAAAGCGTGAAAAAGAACGAGGACGATGCTCCACCTGTCTGAGGTCCCCGCCGCTCAGCGAGATCCACTTGATGAGGTAGGACACCACGTCGTCGGCCGCCGCCTCCCAGCGAACCGTGATGTCGCTGCCGGAGTAGTTGGTCACCCTCAGGTCAGAAGGGGGCGGTACCTTCACTGCGAGAGGAAGGAGAGAAGAAGAATTCCCTACAGCGCCTTCTTTCTGTGTGTTTGTGTGTGTGTGTGTGTGTGTGTGTGTGTGTGTGTGTGTGTGTGTGTGTGTGTGTGAGAGAGACCTACGAGTGGTGATGTTGCCGGTCACCGCAGCAGAAAGGCCTTGTGGGTAGTGAGCCCGGACTGAGACCAGGTATCTGGAGAGAGACGAGAGCGTCTGCAGCAGCACCGTGTTCAGTCCTGACACCTCCACCTGCAGAGAGTCGGAACACGGTGGAGAGACGGAGGGTCCTTGAATGCGTCGTCACTCTAAATGGGAATAAATCTCAAACTTGGGCCCCGACAAGTTAGAGATTTCTTCTTTCATTAGGCTGCTCGCAAAACACTCGATGTGCCGTGCCTCCTTAGGCTCCACCCTTCACTCGCCCTTATATGCACTTGGTGATTTTTTTTGTCTTTGTTTATAGATATCAGTTGCTTGGTTTGCCTACAAATCATTTAATTTAAATTATGGTCACACTTTAGGTCTTTTTTTGGGGGGGGATTTTTCTCCTGAAGAAGAGAGAACAGACTGAGAAAGTGCCTCAAGAAAACCTGAACAGAACACCTGAATCCAACACACTCTTGACCATGTGTGTGTGTGTGTGGATACCTGCTTGACGTCGCTGCCATGGTTGGTGCTGTAGGTGATTCTGTGACCGGGGACGTCATTGGCTCCCGGAACCCAGCTCACCCTCACCATACTGTGGGTGACCATCGGGAAGGTGATGCTCATTGGTGGAGGGAGAGGAACTGAGGGAAGGAAGGAAGGAAGGAAGGAAGGAAGGAAGGAAGAAGGAAGGAAGGAAGGGAAGAAAGAAGGAGGGAAAACACACCTTTACTAATAGTTAATCACAAAAAATAAAATAAAAAAGAAGATCTGTTTTCACACAAACAGAACATGAAGGGACCAGCAAGTATCCTCTGAGGAGAAAGTGGGCGGAGCTACAACCAGGGTTAAGAAAGATGCTGCCAGTGTGTAAACACACTGGAGTTAAACCGTAAGCAACGCAGGTCCTACGCTCCACATGATGAACCAATAGGAAGCCTCGCAAGGTTACCTGCTGCCTCCACTGGCAATCAATAAAGCAGACTCAGTTCAACAGAAACAACATCATTTGATGCCTTCCAATCCATTTTTTGGACTTTTTTTGGATGATTTAAATCCTCATCCAACTGATCTGGAAGAAATTCAACTTTGCCAGTCAGGTGAGCCGGTTCAGCCAATAGTAGCGGGCAAAGGGGATGAGTTGAAGTGCAGTGTGTGCTTACAGGTGGCGGCGGCGGCGGTGACGGGGTCGCTGGGATCCTCGTCGTACAGGGCGTAGAGGGTGACGGAGTAGTCGGTGGCCGGCAGCAGCTCCTGCAGCTCCACCGCCGTCTGCTCGGCGCCGAATCTCTCCTGCAGGGAGGGTAAAAAAAAAAAGCTCCAGCCCGACACACACACACACACACACACACAGACACGCACGCGCGAGACTGAGCACCTCCTTGGCGTCCTCCGGCTCGCCGTGGTTCAGGGCCGAGTACAGGATCATGTAGTGGGTGGCGCCCGGAGTGGCGGCCCAGCTGACCCTCAGCGTGCTGTAGGAGGAGGGGCTCACCTCCAGGTCGGTGGGCGTGGCCAGGGACACTGATTGAGGGACAAAGGGGGAGGGGCAAGAAGGCCGAGTGTGAGTGAATAAATAAAAGTGTTTGGGGAAAATATTTACAATATTTACAATGGGAAATTTAGCACGTCATCCCCCTTGGGGATAACTAATCTATCTATCTATCTATCTATCTATCTATCTATCTATCTACTGTAACAGCTCACATGTGGTGACGGTTCCTCTCAGAGCCGAGCCGACATTCTCCTTGTACACGGGGAAGATGGAGATGTGGTACAGGGTCTGAGCCGAGAGGCCGGACAGCAGCACGGTGGAGTCCGAGCCGGGCAGAACCACCTGGGACGACAAACGTCACCGGCCGTCAGTGCACAACCGGCGACAGAGGGCAAGACAACTCAAGCAGCCGCTCGACAAAGTGAGCTCCGTCCGTCGGCGAAGCCGCTTCCAGGGGTCTCTGGGCATTTTAGTCGGCCGCGACACCCGTAGGGAAGCAATTAAGCTGTCAATTCGATCAAAACGTGTCCCGAACGCTTATTTTGTTAATTAAAAAATGATCAGCTGCAGAGATTTCCCCAGAGGCACCGACAACACAAGCAGTGTTCCCACCGCGAGGAGGAAACTGAGGCTGTTTTTTCCTCGGGGCAAACAGCTTGTCGACGAGTGAGAAATCTTCTGGGCTTATTAAGTTGAAAGGGTTGTTTTTAGTCAAAGGAAAACACAAATCCTGTCGTTCTTGCACCTGCCTTACATCAGCGTCCTACTAATGCCTTGACCAGATTGTTGTTGTTTTTTTGCGTTGTTTTGATTCAGTGTAATTTCACTGTGTAATTCTACAATGTCCGCTTAACTGTTGGAACTCCATGTTTTACGTAAGCTGCTGTCTCAGCCAGGCTTCCCTTGAAAAAGACTTCATTGTATCTCAATGGGACTGACCTGGTTGAATAAAGATTGGAAAAAAAAAAATCATTATTTTTTTTTGATGTAACTGCAAGCATACGGTTGTTTACATACATTTCTTTGCGAATCAATGTCTTCAAAATATTTTGCACTGTCCCTGTGTGGTGCTTGCGGTCTGTGTGTGTGCTTCTAACCTCCTTTGCCTTGTGGTCCTCGGCGCTGTGGTAGACCACCCGGTACTGCTGGACCGGCCCGGCTGGGTTGGTCCAGTGGAGCTTCACCTCCCTGGAGCCCAGGTTGGAGAAGCGCAGGTCTGTGGGAGTCGGGTAGGAGAGGGCGGGGTCGGCGGTGGGCCGTGGGCGGGTTCCTGCGGAGGGAGAGAGAGAGAGAGACTGAGATTAATCTCTGGCGAAGTGTCAGCGGTCAAAGGTCAGAGTTCGGGGAGTTACTTTTGGAGACGCCACGTTCCTCGATCCTCCTGCACAGGATGTGCACCAGCCGGGACACCAGCTTGCCGAGCAGCGGGAAGTCGTTGACGTTGTAGACGTTGAGGTCCAGCGGCTCCGACGCCACCTGCCGAAGCTCGGCCTCGTCGGCGTTCTTCACACCTGGGCAACATCAGAAACGGCAGCAGCGCGTCAGCTGCAGGATGTGTAACACCTAGCCGACAACTGGTGGTCTGTGGTGTAATTGCAAATGGTCTATGAAAATAAAATATCTTTTTGAGAAAAGGAGATTAAAAAGGATTTTTCTTTTTTATTCAAATGTGACTGAGATCTTCATCTAGGTACACCTAAGAGGGACAGTCTGACTTGTTTTTTTACTTATTTCCTTCTGTTTCTGAGTGTAAATCATTGCATTTTAGCAATAGATCTTACACTCGCTTTGATGGTTAAAGTTACTGCATGACGCTGTTAAAACAAACTGAACACAATCTCTATTATTTTCAAATCACGGGCCTTCTTGGTGTTTTAGTGGACCGGCGCCGATCTTTTCTTAACAGTGTTTTTATTGTGAAATATTTGCAGGAAGGGGTAGGAATTTTCTAGAAGATGTAACTGGAAGCTCATATTGGCCTCAAAGTGTGAAAAAATTGCACAATTCAATTTAAAACAGCAGTTTTTGCGGTTACTCTCTTTCTCTCTCACCCACAGCGATGATCTCGACCCCGATGCTCTTCAGCCGGTCAGCCGCTGCCACGGCGTCGTCCTGGGACTTCCCGTCCGTCAGCAGGATGAGGAAGAAGGGGACGTCCCGCCTGGCGCCGGCCGCCGCCTGCATGTTCTCCTCCATGACGTGAAGCAGCGCCTGGCCTGCAGAGTGGAAGCGCCGACTTCTTCACGTCATGGGTTTATTTAGTGCAATGCGGCGGTCGACCAGCAGGGGTCTGTGCGTGCGGTTCACCTGTGAAGGTGTTTCCTCCCTTGTATCTGAAGTTCCTCACCGCCTCCAGCAGCTGCTCTTTGCTGGTGAAGTTGTTGAGCTGCCACTCGGTGCGAGGGTCCCCGCTGTACTGGCTCAGACCTGTGGGCCATCCAGCAACAGACACACAACAACATACATGGGCAATAAAAAAAACTTACCAGAGTGCATGAGTTTAAAGATCCGGTAAATATGCTGCCCATAAATACATTAATCAAAGTGTATACTTGCAGTACTGTAAAAGTCATTTGGTCTTCCTACCCATTGAACAGTTCCTATTTATATATAAGAATATACGTAGAGCAAGGGTCTTTCTCCCAGTTAGCTGCCCAGGTAGCCCAGCTGGACCGTGATATTTCTACAGAAGCTGATGTGGACAATCCAAGCCGTCTGGCAGCGTGTTTCGTATTTAAGGTGAATGCTTGCGTCCTCAAGTAAACCGATGAAGATAAAGTGGGTGAGACATCCAGGTTTGTGCGGGCAGGCCACCGTAGTTCACTGGCATGCTCGGGAGAGGGACGGAGAGACGGTGAGCGCCGCAATCTAAATTGTAACGACATAATGTCGCTGTTTCTTCAAATCTCCAAATACTACACACTAAAGTTGAGCAGCAGAGTGAAAGTCCGGAACGTCCTAAAATATTCTATATACATGTATACGTATATATTTTTTTAACTTAGAATGGAACCAACAACCACTGGCCTGGCAAAAGGTGAATTTAAATTTGAGTCCAGAATTGATTGCAACATCTGCTGGCCAGGAGGTAGAACTGTCTTTTGAAAAAGTCACCCTCTAATCACACCAGCGCAGAGGTCAGGAGGTCGCTCTTCCGCTCGGTCCCTCCACTTCCGTAACCACCCACCGATCTGAACGCGGTCCGGTCCGATGTGGAAGGGCGTGACCAGGCCCTCCAGGAAGTCTCGGACCCTCCGGAAGTTGGTGCGTCCGATGCTCCAGGATCCGTCCACCAGCAGCACGATGTCGGCTGCCGCCTCGCTGTTGCACTCCAGCGGCTTCCTGGGAGACGCACCTGGGAGCGGAGAGAGCAGGTAGAGCCGTGACGCCGTCGACCCCCTGGAGACTGTCGCAACGCTGCATGCTTAACGACCCGCCGGCGCCCGCCACAGTCACCGCAGGGTGTGTGCAATCGGTGGAACAGCTGCTTTTGTGCACGTTAATCTGTCAACGTGAACAAAAGCGTCTAGCGTCTTGTCCTTGGCACAAATGTGTGTTTAGGAGAGCGTGTGTGTGTGTGTGTGTGTGTGTGTATGTTCCTTTAGATGAAGAGGGGGTGGAGCCACGTGCCCTGCAGCCCTATCAGCTGGCCTGTCATTATCCTTCCATTAAGCAGGCTGTCCCTTTGCAAACATCACCTTGCTGCTCCGCCTCTTTCACACCCAGGAAGCTCCGTCAGATCGAAACTCACTGAAACCGTAAAAAGCGAGACTCTTGGGATGTTGTTTCCTGTGTCCTCGTCACCTGTCACCGGTTGAGACGTCCCCCCCGCCGGCGCTCTGCCCGCCGTCGTCGCCAGGCCCTCCTCCCGGCCCTCCACTCTGGAGCCGTCTCGCTCTTTCTCTTTCTTCCTCTTCCTCTTCTCCTTGGCGGACTTTTCCGGGGTTTCCTCCGGCACCTGGGAGGGCTCATCCGTGACTTGAGGTCCTGGAGGGGTAAAGGAGGGTGAGGAAGAGGAGGAGGAGGGGAGGATGAAGCCAAGCACAGCAGAGATTTTTCAAGATGAAGGTGGAAAAAGAGAAAGATGAAGGAATGTGCTGACAGACTTGCTAACTGCCGCCGGGCTATCATTAGCCTCCGCAGCAGGTTGGTGTAAATACAGAATACGGCGGCGGCTAAAAGGCACCTGTGAGCGGAGCTGAGCTGCCTCTGCAGGCCAGACTTCTAATGACAGGCCGCCGAGGATCAGAGCAAAGAGCTCGTCTGGAGCTTTTTACGCAGCGACCGCATCACCAGCGGTGGTTACGGATGCTGTTATTGGTTCGCGCCTAACCAGGAAGTGTTTTGCGGGGGTGAAGTGTGGGTGTATTAAAAGGACTGGACAGCGGACTTCCAATTTGGCGGCGCGGCGATATTCTTCCAGTGGTCACTTGTGGTACTGCAGCCAAAAGTTGGCAACTCTAGTCCTCCTGATGCGTTACAGAGGAATGATGGGAAGTGACACTACTGCCACTTGTGCTAAGAGGAGCCGCAAAATGTGGAAGTAACCCTAAAGATGCTTCAAAATGGTGGACTTTGTTGGCGTACGCGCTAGCTAGCTAGCATACTGGATCCTATAGGCCTGGGTTTTGGACTCCGCCGGGGTTCAGCACCTGGGGGACAAACATCCTGAGGAGAACTATCATCACGGGACGCTTTGCGGCCAGTCACCTGCAGTGGAAGCGGCGGGCACCGTGGCGGCCGTGGCGGCAGCTTTGGGGTACAGCACGGTGGGCGGGGCCAGCAGGAAGTCGGTCACGTCGTCCGGCTCTCCGGATCCAGAACCGCCGGGAAGCAACTTCTTCCTCTGCTCCCGGCTGCCGCTGCGGATCATCTCCTCCTCCCTCAGAGCCTCCACTGGAAGGGGCAGGTAGAGGGAGTGGGGGGGGGTCAGAGGTCAGAGGAGTCTGTCAGCAGAGTGAAGAAGAAGAAGAAGAAGAAGAAGAAGAAGCAGCAGCCAAGCGGCAAAACCTCAGGTCGATATCTGACCTTCACGAGAGCAGATTCTGACATGTTTTTTTTTTCCGTTGCTATGGCACCTAAACACTGTTTCAAGGCTTCAAAATCGGAGGCTCTTAAATGTTATGTAAGAGAGAGAAAAAAATTACATTGTTTAATTGTTTTCATTCTCATGAGAAGACAATTGCAATCGTGAAAGAAAATACTTGAAAATGTACAATCATATTTCTGGTCTACTTTACTTGAACTTGCATGGTTTTTTAAAAAAAAACAAAAAAACAACAACAACAATATTTTTCAATTCATTCAAAACACCCTCTTACGTACGAGGTTCAAAAAATGTAATTTCTTCAATTCATCGCGGGGAAAACCCCCAAAAAGATCCTAATCAGACAGCAGGTGACGCAACACGTTGCCGATCAGAAGGAGAAGAATGTGAAGAAGAGCCGCAGGCTGTGTTTCCTTCTGCTGAATAAATCCTGGCCCCGGGGGCCCGGCGGCGAGTCAGTCGCTGGGTCAGCGGCGGAAAATTGAAGGTGAAGTTTTGAGAGTCGACACAGTAACCTGCTGTCAGGGGGAAGCAGCCCCCCCGGGGGGGAAGTGAAGGAAAGAATTCCCAGACTGCCGTCATTCCAACATGACAGCCAGCCGGCGTTACACACTTCCAAGTGGCTGTGCGTTTGCGGCGGAGCTGCCCGGGCACGCCGAGCACGACTCGGGGTTGGCAGGCAACCGCAAGCTACACACACATTTAACAACATGCACGCACACACACACACGTTACACAACCTTATAAAAAGGTTAAAAAAGACAGAAAAAGAAAACACGGGTAAAAAAAATGATAAATGTGTGTTGCTTGTACTTGTTCCCAGGGGGCGGGGGCATGACACGCACACACACACACGCACGCACACACACACACACACACACACACACACACACACACACACACGCACACACACACAAACACACACGACTACAAAAGTGTAAGAATGTCAGAAATGCACCACTTCCTCCACTGTGACTTCACTCCTCAAGCCTACAGGGTGCAAACTGGGCGTCTCGACTTCATAAACATAACGACGACCTTTTTTTCGCCTGTGTTATATGTTGCT
Source organism: Nelusetta ayraudi (assembly GCF_046127955.1). NCBI lineage: Eukaryota > Metazoa > Chordata > Actinopteri > Tetraodontiformes > Monacanthidae > Nelusetta > Nelusetta ayraudi. The sequence goes on along the minus strand of NW_027466069.1, from coordinate 6,777,685 downwards.
AAAAAAAAATAAAAAAAATAAATAAATAAAAAAAAGTCTCTGCCCAGCCCTCAGCCAAACACACAGTACTGGAACTGAATTCCTCTCCGCTCCCAGACTGAAATCCTTAGTTGCTGTATTTTTTCTGGACATTCGGGGAGATAGTTGGGACAGTTTTTATCTGCAATATTCACCCTTTTTTATTTATTTCTTTTTTTTATCTCATCAGCTGTCAGCCGTCGCAATTTGTCTCTTCAAGCGTCAGAGACCACCGACACCACTGCGGTATCGCTGAAAATAAATTATATCTTTATCACATTATTTACCGAGCCGGTGGTTGCCAAGCTCTGCCGCTTTTCTCTCAGCGCAGACCTGAAGACTTTTTTTTCTGTTTTCTCACTTACATTTTCATTTAGCTTCTATCCAACCAGATGAGAACTCACAGAGATGTGAGAAATGGAATAATGCACGAGATTGACCGTTCGTTACATTTATGTTCATGAACGTTCTCCGATCGTCTCCGTTCAAATTTTAGGTTTTTAGCAGCTAAAACGACACACTCAAGCCACGGCCACCTCGAGGGAACATTTTTTTTTTAGCCACGGGGCCCGAAATTACTGGTGGCACCTCGTCCAGACATAAAGGCCACATAAACCCTCCAAAAAAACTTTCTCATATACCCTCCTCCTCCCCTCCCTTCCACCCACCACCCTACACCCTCCTCCCTCCGCCTCTTACTGGTGAACCTGCGCTTGGCCAGCAGCTTCTCCGTCGTCCCGTTGAGCAGCAGCACCTGCAGGTTGTACTCCTGAGCCGAGTCCAGGCCGGCCACCGTGGCTCTGCCTCGGGTGGTGGTCAGCATCAGCTCCGGCTGCGGCACGTCTGCAGAGCGCACACACACACACACACACGCATGCACGTCGGCATTTTGAAAGGGAAAGAAGCTGCAGCAGCGTCTAGTTGCAAATCCAACCATATGATGTAAATATCTTGTTTTTTTGTTGTTGTTTTTTTTACCTTTTATACCCTACAAATATCTTTTATTTTTTTTTATTGCCTTATTTCTTTTAATTAACACAATTTTCCATTTTACAGATGCTGTAATTATGCTAATTTACCCACTGTGAGATTAAAAAGACATTGTATTCTATTCTGTTCTATTCTAAAGCTTTTACCACTTTGGCTTCGTCAAGGTAAAAATCTTTGACAGTGGAAAAAATCTTTCCCTTAATACTCAGAAGTAACAACTTCCTCCCCTCAATTAACTGTTTGTTGATCTGGAACACCTGAATGTGAGCGTGAGTTCAGCTTGATGATAGTGAAGCATGTACACGTATAAATTCACATACATAAAATACCTCCTTCGTGTACATCCCTGCAGGTAAACCGGCTTAATTACAGCCTTCACTGTAGGTTGTGTTCACAATTTCCCTGAAGCTACATCTGAAGTTCTCCACCGTCGGATTGACTCGGTTCCCTGCTCCTCGAGCTGATAATCAGACTTGGAATTGTTCTCCAGAGCCTCCCTTTGTCTTCCTGCGAGACAAGCCCGAGCCCATTGCCGCCACCGCAGTGCAGCGGAGAGACAGAGCAGCGAATCCGGGCAGTTGATGTTAGCGGATGACAGGAGCTTTACCCTTAGAGGTGATCACAGCCGGGCCGGGGCTCTGCTAAATTAGATTGGGCCTGTTTTGCAAAAGTGAAAACTGCATTTGGTTTCAGCCCCAAGGTCATGTGATCTGCTCTGGAGGAAAAGAGTTTTGCTGATCTTTGCAACGCTTTTTGCACTTTATTTCTGCGTTTTTTCCCACTTTCGTTGCTGCTCAACAGCAACAGAATCTGCTTCTGGAACACAGGATGCGCGACACAGCCGCGCCGGAACGGCCCTTTCATTTTCCCCCTCCTGCATCTCCTCCTGCGTCCAGACGCTGCAGCGCTCCATCAGACTAAACACAGAAGTGTTTTTTTGCACACACACCAGACAGCGGAGTTTGAGCTGCGGCCCCACCTGAGATGGGCCTCACTCGGACCTTGTAGCCCTGAACGGGTCCGTCGGCCTCCTTCCACTTCATCTGCAGCCGGTCCTCCGACAGCACCGTCAGCTTGAGGCGCCCTGAGGTTTCAAAATAAGAGGCAGCGTGTGGATTCGGGAGGAAAAGGTCAGACACACGCAGTTTCTGCTCCCCCCTTGTTCTCCGGGATGGACCGACCGACCGACCAACTGACCGATCGACCCGTCTCTAAAAATAAAAAAAACCCGCCTCCTGTTTCCGCTCCATCTACATCATTACCAGCCGAGACGAGCGGCACATATTTGTGTGCCCACCCACCCCGCCGCTTCCCTCTTCCTCTCCACCGACAGCTGTCGCCTTCATCCTTCAAAGCTTCGCTCTGTCCTCCGCTTACTGGGGTCCGCGGGGGTCAGAGGTCACCGCAGACAGCCACAGTGCAACAGTGTGTCGGGGGATTTTTTTTTTTTTGTGTTTGTTGCTACATCGCTGGATAGCAGAGGAAGAGTGAAGAAGACAGAGCACTTTGTCACCCGTCGTCACGGCGACTTCCTACAGACGCACACACTTGTGCGAGTGTGCGTGCGCGTGTGTGTTAGTGCGTGTGTAGGACGTCAAGGAGACAGATTTCCGCTCCAAGCCTCTTCTCCACACAACAGGAGCCGTTGGTGGTCTCCGCTGTACGCCCGACTTTAGAACATGGTTCCCATTGGTGCGAGTGGCGGCGGTGGGCGGAGTCTAACTGAGAGCCCCGCCCAGCTGCGATCAGACCTGCTGCAGCGACCACGCCGACGCGGACACCGTTTACAAGCCTTCAGCAGCTTCCTGTTTTCCACCTCACGGCTGTAGCTCTGCCCCCACCTCCCCCGAGGATGCCGATTGGTCGGCTGAAACTCCTGAAGCGCTAGGTTCTCCAAATCAAAAAGCTTTTCGAGATTTTGCTCAGCGGGGCAGCAGAATGAGAGGGTCGGGATGATAGCTGGTAAAATTGATGTAAAAGTAGCTTTGATTTTATTTTCAAAATTCAGAATCTGAAAACTGGAGCGAGGCTGTTGTGACTTGACGTTCCCTGAAGGGGGCGTGACGGCGAGGAAGCTTTGCTAACCTTGACCGTCGACACCAGAGGACTGAAGCACCACGACGCAGAGCAGCACACACAACAGCATGATGGAGATGATGGTGATGATGATGATGATGCAACAAGGGGAGCAGAGCCTGCAAACAGAACAGTATATTACAGAATAGCCAGTATACAAGTATATTTAAAGTACTTTTTTCTGACAGCGAAGTCCAGTTGTGTTGTATGTTTTTTTCTCCCTCTGTTGTAAACCCGGACCATTATCACACACAGAGCATTCATTTTTTACTATTTGGGTCAAGGGAACCACAAGCCCAGCTGTTTTCCCATGGGAACCTTTTTTTATGGCTGAGTGGGACCACAGGTGCTCCGCTCCATGACAGACTGTGGGATTTTACACAGATAATAACACACGCAGTGGGGCTGTAATGTCGGTAAACACACCACACTTGAGGAGCCAGACTGCCTCTGTGTGTGTGTGTGTGTGTGTTTGTGTGTGTGTGTGTCAGAGAGAGCCAGCCTCTCACTTTGCACAGAAAAAAAAAACGTCAGCCTGTTTGATGCTTCTGCTCTCAATAAACGAGGTTTATGTGCAGCGTTGGATGGAAATAATAATGACCGTGTGGGAATGAAAATCAAAAATAGACATAAAGTCTCTTCAGAAGTTGGACTCGACATTGAACTGTGTCCGTCCACCAGCGGCTCCTATGTTTTTTAGACAAATTTCTTAAAAGTAGAGAGTTTCGCATCAAGAATTCAAAGAAAATGACTTGACAGCAAGCTTGGTTGGGAGTTTCTTCTTTTCTGAACTTTTCGGTTTTCGGTTTTGGATTGTCTCACATCACCACGACTTAAAAAAAAAAACTTTGGAAACTTGAACATGACAGACAGGGAATCCTTGTGTGTTTGGACGCCCTCGAGTTTTCAGACTGACGAAAGCGTTTCTGGATCTCTGCAGTCAGACGTTGTCGGTTTTTGTCATCGTAAATCATCAGAAACAGCCTCAGGAGTCAAAATCAGTCCAGGAACTGGAACGGTCTAATATAGCTAGTGTTGCTATGTCTTTGTGAGCCACGGGTGTATGAATGGTGTCCTGTTTTGCTCCTCACAGAACCCACTGTGACCATCACTAGTGTGGCCACATTCAGAGAAAAAAAAAAATAATCCATGAATAACAACATTGTTCGACAGACGGAAGCTCCAGTTTGGCATCTGATGAAACTCAAAAAGTCCCCTCATGTGTTTTCTTAAAAACAGGGCCTGCCGAGGAGGCTGGGGGGGGGCTCCTGGAGAAACACCTGACCTCCAGCAGGCAGCCCACTCAGGTCCATGTTGCCTTACTGGAGCACCATTAAGTTTTTTCAGACCATACAAGGTTAAATGATGTCATACCTGCCCTGCTGGGGGCGCTGTATCAGGGGTAGGGGTTCAATTTCTTAATAGTCTAAAATCAATTGTCTTAAATATATTTTCATTATTATTATTATTATTATCATGAGTAAGCAAAAGCGATTTTATGCTCTAAACACAAACAAACGCATCAAAAATAACACGGTGAACCCAGATTAGCCCTTCAATGGCAGCCCAGAAAACAAATATTCAGTCTGGAAGTTGTGCAGATCGACCTTTGAGTCAAGATTCAACAGTTGTTATCACGGTGCCCTCCAGACACGGAACCTTTCAGTGCACTGGCATCACACAACAACAGGTTGCGTTGTGATTCAACAGAAACCCGCGACTGACTCATTTCCCTCAGTTTGTTCTGGTTCTGACGGGGACCCCACGGTCATCACCGGCGACCCTGTACGGTCCCCGGACCAACTTTGGCCATCACAAAGGGAGTTAATAGGAAGCCAGGCACGGCTAACAGCAGCAAACACACACACCGTCATTTTCTGAACGCATCCTTATATTAAAAAAAAAAAATCAAGCCTGAAGACAAAGCAACGCGCTCTAAACGCTAAATCACGTGAGTTAATATATTCACCGTCTCCTCTCAGCGACAGAAGGATAACGTGGCGGACTTGCACAGCCAGTTTCCAGACGAGTACCAGACTGGACTTTGAACCCGCTTCAACCCCCCCGCCCCCCCTTTAGGACCCCGGTTTCCCCTCACCTGGCCGGCCAGGTGAGCTCCTACCTGGCTGTCCGGGGTCTCCTCACCACCTTCCACGGGTGGGATGTCAACAGGCGCCGGTTCGGGGTCGAGGCAGCAGTGTGAGGGCACTGGCTGGGCAGCTTTCCGGAGGCTCGGCTCCCGTCTCACCTCCTTCGGCTGAAACCCGAGAAGCGAAGCCGCCGAGCGGCTCCGGTGCAGGGAGCCACGCCCCGCACAGCCCCGCCCCGCCACGGAGCCTCCGCACATAGAACCAAGGACCAGCGTGGACCAGCTCCTGGGCCGCACCAGAGCCGGCTGGGGACACATAGGTCAGCCGTCGGTGGTTATGACGTCACAAACAGTGAATATTAAAGCTACGCTGAGGGGAACTGACGTGTTTTCTTCTCCAGTGGCGGAGGTAGATTTTCTTAAACCAAACGGCCAATGCCGACTTTTACTCACTACTTCCGTTATTTACAAGATATCCTTGATTTTATACAATTTTTGCACTTTTTTCATATGCATGCCATATCTAGTCAATTTGCTGCAAATGGGAACTTTTGTTGGAGATAAACAATGAATCTATCCATCAAGAATTGTCTTCAGCAATTTGTTTTTTTGTTTTTCGTAAAACCAATAATCAGTGTCCTTCTCTTGACAATGAACTCCTGAAAAACAAACAAAAAACAAAACCTTTACATTTTTTGCTTGTTCCATTTCTCAGAAAGTGTGCACAGAACATACAGTGCTCCTGACCTACACCCTTGTTGAAGTCACAAAGGGTGTTTGAATCTCCCGGGCTTGTGACCACACTTTCAACAGACATTCAGTCAGACAGGCAGTCTGTTCTTGGCGTACTGAATTATTGTTTGTTGAAGCTCAGCAGTTGCATCCTCCATCCTGGTTGGTTACTCAATGCTTAGGCCGGGTGAAAGCGGTTCAGAGTGTCAGCGTTCAGACTTGTAGTGGGGAGTGGGACGGAGGAGTTCAGCCTTCTGATATTTGCAAACTACAAACTGATCATGATGACTTTTGTGTTTGTAGTCCTGGGAATAATCTGGAAAACCCAACTGGCTAGCAAGGGTTCCAGAACTAAACCTCAGAGAAAAGGAACCCAGTGGAGACAAAAAAAAAAAAAAACCACTAATCATTGTGGATCCTCTCAGAGAACCAACCACACCCTTTCCCTTCTGTCAAGACTCTCATCTCGTCATTTGTGTCTCGCGGCCAGTTTGACTCTTTGACAGCGTGATCCCGAAGGTTTAGCCACCGCTCAGCCGGTGCCAAACACACCTCGCAGCAGGTCTCAGGCATTGCTCACATTTTTTACCGGGGAGACAGAATGGACCAACAGGCGCCGTCATGTCAAACAAAAGCAGCATGAAGAAGAAGAAGAAGAAAGGATAAGTCTTCTCTGACTAGCCAGGATATCAATGCTGTAGAGGCAGAACACCAATTAGTCCGCTGCTAAACTGTTAAAGAGTCTCTTTCTTTTCTTCTTCTTGTGTCAACAAGGATCATACCGTGAGTAAAATTAAAGAAAGTCAAAGTAAACTAAACTGATGAGTAATTACATACTTTTTTTGTTTTTACATTCTCACGACCAGGCGGAGCCAGAGGTAACGTAGCATGAATGCAACAAGCATTGTTCATGCAAGCGCTGCCGTGGTACAAATACAATCAAAAACCAGGAGACAGAAAGAAAAAAACACAGTGTTGCTGAATGACCAGTAGCGGGAGCTAATATAGCGGCAGAGTCGACTGCTCCCCTTCAAAATAAAAGCACAGTCAGAAATGAATGAGGGCAATGATGGGTTTTTCTTTCCTCCACTTTATTTTCTCTAGTTGTGCAATGACATTGGATGTTGGAGACATTGGAGACGCGTTAACGTCCTACATGGCTTTTTTTTCGATCACAAATCTCAGGTAGCTCAGTTGCACATGACGGGATTTGATGAAACTGGAGTCATCCTCGTCCTGACAGCTTCAAAGTTTTACAAGGCACATTGAAGAGCAGTCACCTCCCGTCTCCGCAAATAAATATCTGTTGAAACTCTGAGCATAAATTACAACATTTCCTTTAAAAAGAAAAGAAAAATATTATTTTTTAATTTATGAGAAATGAGAAAAATCCACAGAAAAAACTCCCACGATGCCCCCTGAGAAGCAGTGAGGCTACGTCCAGGGTGAAGTGTTAAGGCAAGAAACCAACCATTGACCTCCTGGTGGCAGTAAGGAAGACCGTGTACTGTCCCTTTAATTTCTGCTTCATTTCTGCAACATGGCTGCCACTCCTTTAAAACGTGAAAAAAAAATTCAAGTATTTGAAGCTACAACTATCGCTACAGTCGTACGACATTAAGAAATGTCCGAGTCACCCCCTGGTGGTCAGTTCCAGGTTAAGTTGTTGCTTACTGTCCAATAGCAAGGAAACGAAACAAAAACATTTAAGTTGGTGCAAAAAAGTTGCAATTAAAACAAGTTTAGCACTCAGATCTATTGGAGCGTAGATTTAACGTGATGCTGCTGCTCCAACACCTGACCACCACCAGGTGGCAGCAGGGCAACTTTGGACTTTTCTTCGAATTTCAGCAGTAGGAATTCTTGGCTGGGAATCAATCATTGTCATCCAACCAATAGTTGGACAGGCAAAAGGAAGTCACGTTAGCATCATTAGCTAACTCATTTGTTTACTGTTTGAAACATCTTTGGAAACCACTGGTCCCGCAGGTTCAACCCCAGAGTGAAATGTACAGGATAGTGTGCTAATTTTTCGGAAGAAATTGTGCTCTTGGAATATTTTAGGACTTGGAACTGGTTGGACAGAAATTGGCATCGCAGGGTTTAACAAATAAACCCTTTTCTATTTAACCAGCGGTGCTGAGAACTGATCAGATAACAAAATCAGAACCTTCAACGTCTGTCTGAGTTTTTCTTTAAATAACTCCAGGATGTCCGTCCATCAGGAACCAAACGAGCGGCTACAATTCAAGCTGTGGCAGTTCAAACTCATTCTGACGAGGCCTGACATAAATCACAGCCTGCTGACAGCCGCTACCATCCTGAACATCTTCCCAGGCGAACGCACCATAAATTATCACAAATTAGGTGCCGTCCGGGGAAGAAAACGCAGAGGAAGATGCGGTTTGTGGCGGCCGTTGAAGGCAGAGGGCAGTTTGTGCTGTTTCACTGTTTGCTTGGGCTGAAGACATCAGTGGGAGGAGCCACCGTGACGTCAGTGCAGAGTGATTTCCTCCCCCTCCTCCTCCTCCTCCTCATCCTCCTCCAGGTCGTCTCCACTGGGCCGCAGCAGCGGCAGCTCCAGCTCCAGACTCTTACCGCTGAGCTGCCGTAACGGCGGAGGTTTATCTGAGGGGGAAAAGGCCACATCATTAAGTAATGTTGACTTAGAGGATCCAGGTTGCGTGAAATGAAAGTTTTCCACCAACAATCTGTGTTTCTGTCTTGTCACTGAAGACCCAGACATGAGAAAAAAAGAAAAATCAGTCTGATTCCTCCAATTTTCACTCCATTCTGAAGAGCAGCTCTTAGTGATGTCACAAAAAGGGCGCCGACATCTCACGGGTTTAGCGACCGTACCCTCAGCCACGTTTTGGCTCCAACCTCTGCAGAACACGGGGTCTGGAACTCACGATAGGCCCACCACCGGCGACAGTTCGCGCGGCTTCGCTAGCAGAACCTGAACTCACGTTTGGAGTTGAGCGCTTTGAGGCCGACGTGCAGTGAGATCCCACACAGGCACACGGCGAAGCCCAGCCAGTTCAGCAGGCTCATGCTGTCCCCCATCACAGAGGCCGCCAGCAGCAGCGTGGACACTTCCTGAAACAAATAATCATAAAAAACACAAGGAGATGAATGAATCAGAGAAGGAACTGAGACAAAACTAACAGGATGTTTCATGTTCATCCAGTTATGATGGAATTTCACTCTGTGGATCGCAGTTACTTTGTACTCCCTCGAGAATTCTCATATTTACCAGCCGTTTCTTACAAATAATGCATTTTAATCACCCTTGTTTGTGGGTTATTTCAACGACAAGATGAGAAACATTAAAATGAGCAATTTGCTGTTATATTTTCTGTCAGTATTTATTGACATTAAGTTAATTTAGCTTTTTGATCTTCATGTTGGAGTTCCATCTTTTTGCCACACGAGGGCAGTGTTACTTCACACTCCAAGTTTCACACTTGTAGTTTTTAAAATGAAAAATAAAATGAAATGATGAAAAACTCCAGCGTTTTGACTTCTTCTGACAGCTGCTATCTTATTCTAACAGGATGCAACTTTAAAAACCCAACATGACACATTCACAGAGATCAAATTTTACGGTCAATAAAGTCACTGAAAGGAATGAAATAAACCAGCAGGAAACTGGTTCAGCGAGGGGGAAGGGGGGGCAGTACCTTGAAGATCCCGGCGATGGACAGTGTGAGGCTGGAGGTCCGGGACACCAGCAGGAACTCGGAGAAGCTCAGGCCGAAGGCCAGCAGGCCGCCGAAGCTGAGAATGAGGAAGGAGTGGCGAGGCGGAGCCAGCTCTGTCGCCCGGAACAGCTTCTCAGTGGTGCTGAGGCTCAGACCTGCAGGGGAGGGTGTGGGGGCGGAGGAGGACACTTCAGGCTCAAATCACATAGATAACAATCCCACGAACGTCTCATCCTCCAGAAAACAGCACTGTTAAGCCCGCTCTTTGCTGCCTCCTGTGCTGGACCTTGGGAAGGGGACATAAATGATGCGCTTTCAGAGGGCGGAGTCAACTTCTGGCTCGTGTGTATGTTTAAGTGGTCATTAGCTGTTGCGTCCTCTGTGACATCACAGAGGGCCTATTGGCAGAACTGCTCTATGACAAGTGGAGCCAGCGGGAAGCCAACTGTCGCGAGGCTGTATCAAGGTGCCGATACACTGAACGCGTCAAGCGCACGGTGGCGTCAGCGCAGCCATTCATTGTGTATGTGCGACGTCGGCGTCAGAGCGCAACGCCGCGCAGAGAGCAGAGCGTCGCGCAAGGGTGGCGTTTGACTGCCTTGACGCTCGATTTAAAAATGTTTAAATCGGGCGTCAACGCGCTGTGACGACATCTAGGCGCGGCCAATAGGAGAGCAGCCGGCTCCGGGGGAGGAAGTGCCCAGATGCACAGCACGGCACCAGTTGTTAAATATGTGTTAAAACTTCTCTACATCGGACTGTGCCTGACAATATATGAACATAAAGTTGTTGTTTTTTTTCATATATATTCGCGTCGGGACATTATCGCGTTGATTCGCATTTTATTTTATACTCATCTAGAGTCCAGACAACACGGAACGTACTTTGCACGGGTTTTCGGCAACATTGATAGCGAAGCACTGAGTAGCAAGCGGGAGGATGTTGTGTGCAAACGGTGGGACAACGAGATTTCGTTCCACCGCAGTTATTCAAGCCTCCGGTGCCGCCTGAATGCAAAACACGTAGCACCGAGTACGAGCACCGGAGGTAACGAGAACGTCAGAGTGCCGAAACCAAGCAGAGTCGCCAACCCGATACATATTTTTAAGCTAGTCTTGAGTCCCAGAACTCGGTGTCATATCAAATGTTACACTCGGGACACTGCGAGACAAGTTTTTCCTTCGTTTTTTTTTCCTCACTACTGCCCTATCGCGAACTGGCGCCCTGCTCTGCGTCGGGCCACTTTTTTCAGAACCGGCTGCTCTCCTATTGGATGCGCCAAGGTGTCGTCACAGGGCGTTGACGCCAGGTCTGCGCCTGCTTGCGTCTGCTGACGCCATACCGCGCGTCAGACCGCGTCAAAAACGCGCTCAGTGTGTGGGCACCTTCAGTCATTTCCGAGGGTGTCGCCTGACTGGGCGGCTCCCCCTTCTGTTTGACTACCGTCTCGCTGTTTGTACGTCCAAATATTTATACAGACATCACATTTTTTCCTTCTTTGCACATTTTCTCTCGTTTCTGCTAACACACCTGGGGGTGCTTACACTTGGGAGGGTGTTGAAGGATTTGCCGAGAGGCAAGTTTCCACTGAAAGGTGATGTTTATCAGCAGCAGGGAGGGAGAAGACACCACTTTTTTTTGGAGGGGGGGGCTGCAAAAGTTAAATTCACTCGATTTCGAAAGCTTCGAAAGATAATTCGGGTCAATTAGACTCGACTCGCCGGTGAGGAGTCCTTACCTTCATTGTACTGGTACAAAGGGAAGAGGCTGAGGAACATGAGGGGCTGCAGGTGGTACAAGGCATCCACCGGGTTCTGGAGGCCTGCAGGACGGACCGGAGGAGGAGGAAGTGGTGGAGGAGAAAGTAGGTTATGTTAGATGAAAAGATGTTTTTGGTTTCGTTCGATAGCGGGCAGGATGGATGAAGACATGATGTAATGATGTAATGAAGATGACTGTAATCACTGTAACGTCAATTTTTAAGTCATGCAACAGTTTAGTTTCCAAATCATTAAAGCACATCTATTCTATCTATTCCATTCTTTCAGACATCAGCGAGGACAAAACAAAATCTTCTGAGGATGTGAGTGCTTTGTGGAGAAAGGGGTGGAGCTAACAGCCAGGTCCGAGCCCTGCCAGGAACAGTAAGTTGCTGCCTGCTGGTAAACAGTGTCCCAGTTGGTCAGTTTGATCTCAACTGGACGACATTTCCTTATTAGAAGCACTGAAGGCACAGAAACCTGAGAAACCTAACTGGACTGCTCTGAATATGGTGGACAGAAAGTTCATGTCAGTCACTCAATCTAAACAAAACCTAAATGCTACATCTAGCGAATCAGATTCACCATCTTCTCTTGTTGAAATATATTCTATCCTTCAGAGCCTCCAGTCACTGAGACCCAACACTGACCCAGCTCGGCCTTCTGCATGAGGATCTGCGTGAAGGTCCAGCGGATTCCCCCGAGGAAGGCGGCCATCAGCACCATGAGGAAGCCCTCCAGGTTGAACTGGGTGGACTGGAACGTAAACATGAAGAGGCCGCCGGAGATCAGCAGCACCACCAGGATCAACAGCGGGTTCTGGTGGGACAGACGGGGATGGATTTGTCAGAAGGAGCCCGTCGGTAGCCAAGACAAAGAATTTGAGCGCTTAGCGACCTTTCAAGCGAGTGCGTATCTGTGTGTGTTGGGGGGTGGGTTTGCTCACCGGCTCTTCCAATTTCAGGAGCAGGGAGAAGAACAGGATGAAGAGCACCGCCGAGGTCTTGGTCATGGTGTACCTTCAGGGAAGAGATGGCGGAGAAAAAAAAACCCTGCAGCTGAAGAAGCAGCAAAAGATCCAGCGGAAGCCCCGACTCTCAAGTAGCAGCAAAGTTTCAAAGCCCTACAGAGGCTTGGCCACAGACTCACAAGCTAATGGTGATGAAGAGGAAGCTCCAGTTGGAGAGTCCGATGTCCAGGGCGGTTGCCAAGGCTGGGAGAGACAGAGAGGGAGACTGTGTTTAGGGAGCAGCATTCCCGGGATCAGGCTGTCGCGTTTGACTGGGAACAGACTGACTGTGAGACAAGATCTGAAGATCTGCCGGTGCGACATAAACGGTCAATTCTTGAGAGCATTTCAAAGGTCCCACATGAGACCCACTGTCACCATGGAGACTCTGCACGTCTGCATGAAACAAGCAGTGTAGCCGTCTGCGTCGGCCCGTTTTGACCTTACGCAACTGACGTGTCTTGTTTTTTATTGCCTAATCTTCAGCACCCCTCCCCCACCACCCCCAAAATACACACACACACACACACACACACACACACACACACACACACACACACACACACAGCAGTGACACACTGAGTCTATCTGCGTGGACTTTAACCACTTTACTGGCTGTCCAGATGCACCAACAGCTGCAGAGCGTCTTCAAAAGTCCCTCGGACATTTTTTATGAATCGCTATCATAAGCAGTAATTACATTACACAGCAGCCTTATCATTATTGTTCTCAATACTCAAACCTAGGTCAAACAGGTGTGTGTGTGGGGGGGGTGGGGGGGGTGGGGGTGCATAAGGTGATAGGCACCTGTGGGAGCTACTTTGGTGAGGTAGTCGGTCCAGTTGAGGACCACCCGAGGTTTCCCCGTCCACCACTGCAGGATGCTCCGCGTCAGAGTCGACAGACAGAAGATCATGATGATGTGGACCAGGGTCATGAAGAGCGGGTAGTGGAAGTCCTGGCGCGCGCAGAGAGGTGGGACAGTGGGTTAGTTAGCGGCATACAGACTGTGACCCCCACAACTCACCGTCAATCACTCACCTTCATAAGCCATTTGTTATAGAAGGTGATGCCGATGGAGAAGACGTAGTAAAAGAGAACAAGTCCGATGACCCGAAGTCCCCTGCATATGAACTGCACCAGGTAAGCCATAGGGGAGGAGAGTTCCTACTGCGGGCGGATCATCTCCAGCCCTGCCTGGGTCCACTGGGAGAGGAACAGGAACAAAGTCACCCTCACACCACCGCTGTAGATCATGCACTGTTTACCCCAACAGCAGCGTTAGCCCGCGCGACCGTTTGACCACGTCATCTTAAGCCATCAAGCCGGGTCGCTGCTCAAAAAGAAAGCAGCCAGCTTCGTTCTCGGGACTTGTTGAGTAAGAAGCAAGTGGGCTCTCCACGACTGCGACGACCTGGGAGTCGGGGAAGAACCTTGGCGTTGGTCACTCACCTGATGTTTGCTGCAAGTTTGACGCCTCCTCCTCCTCTACTTCGATCGTCTCCGTTAACTCCTCCACGGCTCCATGCCGGTGCTGCTGGTGCGCTTCTTCGTACGTGTTGTTAGCTAAAAGCTGCAGGGCGTTTGAACGGACTCAAGAGTCGGTGGAATATGCATGTAAAGATCAGCGATCAAAAAGGTCTGCTGAGCAGGCGACGTCCCGCACCGTCAGCAACCGTTATATCGTTGCTGAGTCTCTTGTAAACAAACAGACGACAACAGTAACGAGCTGCGTTCAAGAGCGCAACTCCTCCTCCTCCTTCTCGGCAGCGCCGACCTCCGCTAGTTAAGCCCTCTACTAGAAACGCGCGTGTCAACTGTAGGACGAAAGTCGTCCTTTAATAAAATTTGTCGACACGCAACTCGTAGTCGGCATGAACAGAGTCCCTTGACACGCAGTTGTTTTATTCAGTCTATAAACCTCGCAAAGCGTGATGTGAATTGAGCAAAGTTGTGTGTAGCTGAGGGATGCGAATCTAAAAGAAAACGAAGAAGGTGAGAAATTGGGACATATGAGTGGTGAAGTTCATCATGAGTGTTAATTAGGTTTTTAAGAGCGTTTCAACAAATAGGGACAATGAAGTATTTTGGTTAAAGCAGCCCGGATGTACTCGAGTTGGACAGAAGATTGTCCCGAGGCACTCGCCGTAGATCGCTGCACGGCACGATGAAAACTTTATTGTTCACATCCAACGATTGGTTAAAGTGGATTCTGAATGTATTCCCAGTAGATTCGTGTGAATGAATGTAAATGCGGATTGATAATTTAGTTTCGGCACTTCGGAGGGGGATATTTTGGATGCAACTATCACTGAGTTCCTCAGTTGTGCGCTTCTGAAGCTGTTCCTCTACTCACTGGACCGGAGACTCTGTCATGAATCAGATCCTCTTACCTGGATGAGATGTTGGAGACAAATTGATAATTGAGGACCTTCAGGTCTTCATCCTGGCTGTTAGTAAGTTATTTCCAGTAATGTGGCGGCCTCCCGATCAATCTAAAATCACTCTAACAAACAAATAAAGCTTCAACCATAAAAAAAAAAAAAGAAACACTGAAAAACACACATCTCCGCCTCTCCTAGTTCTCAATCGCTTCATTAGAATTTCCTGTAATAGTGTGTCATTGTCCAAATTTTATTTAATTTTGTGAAAACTAAAAAACTGTTTGTACCAGATTCACGGGATCCAACGCGCAATTAGAAAGCTGATTTACACGACACTGTTATATTGTGTAATTTATTATTTCATTTAACATGTGATCAGGGGAGAGCGCGAACGCAGTCCCCCACTACCAGAAATTATGCAGTCGAGATTCCCACATTTGGGGAATTCGCAGGGGTCAGCACAACCGGAGTGCAATGGCTGAGCCTCGCCCTGGGTGAACCACCTTCTTGATCATGGTATCTCCCCTGCCAGGTAAGTATGAATTGTACACGGCCGACATGAGGACCTCTACCACAGTCATGCAGTGCTAAGTCACGGTGCTCAACATGTAGTCACAAAAATAAACAATGTCTGACTTGTGTGATAAAATAAATGTTTTATTATATAAGTAGTTTATCACAGACTTTGAACTAAAGGTCAGAAATGTGTCCCAAATAATACATTTGAATACGATCAATCCATTTCCCACAATGCATTGCTGCATACACAGAACAAAGAGGAATTCTGTAATAACTATTTTCATCTGATGTACCTCCAAAATGATCAACAAGTCAACGATAACAGGAGAGATATGTCAAGCGTTACATTTGAAATCAGTAATGTAAGATTTAAATTTTTAAAAAAAGAAAAAAAGAATAAAATATTGAATCCACAACGGTTGTCACGCTCAACAGATGTATTACGTCACTTCCGCTATCCTTGATTTAACGTTGCAGAGCTCAAACGACTGCCCTCTACTGCTCTGAAGAAAGAACAGCAGGGTGGACTGGAATCTGAAGGTACAGCCTAAAGACAGTGAAACGGGACAGCGTAACTCCGGATTGTTGTTCATGTATAATTTTATTTTCTACAACTTGGGAAGAGAGCACCGTTCCAGGGGGTGCTGCAACACCAGGTCAATGTGTGTAGTAGATGAACCAGCTGCTTTTCTTTTTCCATTTTTTTGTGCAGAATATTCTACTCAAAATTGAATTTCATTCCAGAGGAAATAATTTCTTCTCATAAAAACAGGGGGCAACGTTGGATGCCAAATAATCACAACATTTTGACAGCAGTGGGATTCCCAATTTAATGTGATCTTAAAAACACACTGGTCAAAAAAACAGTTTGTAAGCGCCGCTTCCTGACCAAACATTTAAGTATTTTCCACCTGTGCCTCCGCCTAATCACCTGACCTATATGTCCACCTGATGTACACAAAGACAACGCTAAAATAACAGTCAATTTTTTGGTCTGCGAAAATTTGTTTCCAGTGTGAACGGCTCGATTGATTTCAACAGGCTTTAAAGAAGAATTATTTGTCTAGTGAATTCGCTCCCGGCGTGTACGGAACTTAAGATGACGATATGAATTCGAAAAGCAACTATGTAGAGAACCAGGACCAAACGCAAAATGCGCTCTGGGGAGTTGTGATCATGTTAAAAACTCTTGCCGTTGAGGCTATACATGCAGCAATGGTGTCAAGAGTTATTTATTATAATAATATAATTGTTATAATAAGCTTAATAAACTTTAATATCAGTAAGCAATTCTAAAATCATTTTTAAACAACTTCAGGAGGAGTGCACCATTCCTGGAGGTACTGCAATACCAGGTCGATGCGTGGAGTGGACAGAGCAAGCCCCCATTCCATCTCCCTGTTCCAAAAATCAATTTAATATATGGTCCCCGGGTAGGGGACGTATCAGATATTAAACTGATAAGAACAGATACTACACTTGATCTTAGCCAAAAGGCCGAGAAGCGATACCACATAACTGGCGAGCTACGGGAGTCATTCTGCTCACAGCCTTCTTCACTGGTGGTGGATCACGGCAGCAGTTACTTCGCATCAACAACGACAAAGTGCTAAAAGTGTCGACCAATCCTCAATGGACGATTGCTGGCAAAAAAAATCAAGAAAGGCGCACACAACAAGCTAGCGAACACTTTACAAGTGAACGCAACCTCCGGTTATTTCTGGTCACGTGATGGCTTCCTGACCAATCAATGTACTCTTCCAACACTTGAGTTTTGGTTCTAACTTTATGGTTGTCTGGTGATGAAATTTTCCATTTGGAAAGACTTTACTGGTCATAAACTAAATGGTAATAAATAAAGCTACAAATGTCGAAGAAAACATTGACAAATATGTATCTTTACATACAAACGTCTCTCTGTCTGTCCTTGCTGTCAATCACTCTGTTTTAAGAACTAAACACACTGGGTCAAAACGTGTCACTAAATGTTTTCTGATTCCACTGATGATTTTGAAATTGAAGGTCAGAAAGCAGCAAATTATGAGAGATATAACAACAGATAGAAAAACCATGGGGACTTTTCCTGCAGACAGCAGCAGAACCAAATGAGAGACTGAATAATCAGTAAGAAAGTCTCAAGTAAATCATGTTTCAAGAGGCAAGTTCTAGCATCAATATGTTTCTTTTCAACATGTGATCAGGGGAGAGCGCGAACGCAGTCCCCCACTACCAGAAATTATGCAGTCGAGATTCTCACATTTGGGGAATTCGCAGGGGTCAGCACAGCCGGAGTGCAATGGCTGAGCCTCGCCCTGGGTGAACCACCTTCTTGATCATGGTATCTCCCCTGCCAGGTAAGTATGAGTTGTACATGGCCGACATGAGGACCTCTACCACAGTCATGCAGTGCTAAGTCACGGTGCTCATCATGTAGTCACAAAAATAAACAATGCCAGTCAGGAAATAAATATTTGATTGCAGAGGTTAAACTAAAGGAGAAAGACGTCTGTCACAACCTCATGTGTCCAAAATAATACATTTGAATGTGATCAAACCTTTTCCCACAGTGCACTGCTGCATGGGCACAACAAAGCAACAAAAAGGGAATTCTGAAACACTTCATCTGATTTACCTCCAAAATGATCAGCAACAAGTCAACATTAACAAGAGAAATATTTCAAGTGCTACATTTGAAATAAATGATGTAAGATTTATATGGACATTTCAGAGAAAATAATAAAACATTGAATCAACAACGTTTCCCACGACCACCAGATGTATGACGTCACTTCCGTTCTGCTTGTTTAAATGCTACAGAGCTCAAACTACTGCCCTCTACTGCTCTGAAGACAGAACAAAGTGGGATTTCAACTTTCAAAAAGTGTGACACTGGACAAAGCTACAGTAAAATAACAGCTGAAAAATAGTTAGAAGGTTGTACTGAGTCATTCCTAGTAGTCAACAGGAAAAAACAAAAGAGGGCGAAATGCCAGTCAAACTAAATGCAGTGTATTGAGCAGACTATTTTATTTTAAGATTGTATTTTTAAAAGTGAACGTCCCTTGTTACCGTTACATCCAGTTCTAGTTGTATGCTAAGAGAGCTTGAGTAACACATCTGCCGACTCTTTTTATTGTGTTACGCATAAAACGGGTCCGGATGAGAGGAGCCGAACCGTCAGCCTACATGTTTGCAGCCTACCGCCCTCTGCTGGTTTTTAAACAGACGCGCGCACAACGACAGCACACGAGTGTGTTTCAATAATATATTCGACAGTAAAAGTTTCCACATTACATTCGGTACGGCAGTGAAATCTCAACAATAACCACGTAGCATTAATGAGTGACAACACTTGAGAAAATTGTTATTGACAACTTCAGGAGGAGTGCACCGTTCCTGGAGGTACTGCAATACCAGGTCGATGCGTGGAGTGGACGGAGCAAGCCCCTATTCCATCTCCCTGTTCCAAAAATCAATTTAATATATGGTCCCCGGGTAGGGGACGTATCAGATATTAAACTGATAAGAACAGATACTACACTTGATCTTAGCCAAAAGGCCGAGAAGCGATACCACATAATTGGCGAGCTACGGGAGTCATTCTGCTCACAGCCTTCTTCACTGGTGGTGGATCACGACAGCAGTTACTTCGCTTCAACAACAACAACAACAACACTAACTTAGTCCGATTTACCTCCAAAATGATCAGCAACAAGTCAACATTACCAAAGGAAATATGTCAAGAGCAACATTTTGAATTAGTGTGGAATTTATGAGGAAAATTCAGAGAAAAGAACAACATACTGAATCAACAACGTTTCTCACTGCCCTGCCACCAAACGTATGACGTCACTTCCTGTCTGCTTGTTTAAACGCTGCCGAGCTCAAACTACTGCCCTCTACTGTTCTGAAGTTAGAACAAAGTGGGATTTCAACTGTTTCAAAAAATGTGACACTGGACAAAGCTACTGTAAAATAACAGCTGAAAAATAGTTTGAATAGTTTGAAGGAGTCATTCCTGGTAGTCAACAGGAGGGTTGGGGGCAAATGTCAGTTAAACTAAATGCAGTGTGTTGAAGAGACTATTTTATTTTTCGCTTGTACATTTAAATGGGAACAATCGTTTTCGTAATATCCGGTACTGTTTGTATGCTAGGAGAGCTTCAGCAACACGTAATAAAACGCATCGGCCGACTGGCATTTAGGTGATCCGCATTAAATAGGTCCGAAAGAGAGGAAAGTCAGCAGAGCCGCAGGCTGATCAACGCCGAACCATCAGCCAACAGATTGCAGAATAACACCCTCTGCAGGTTTCTACAGAGACGCGCTCACAATGACAGCACAAGAGTGTGTGTAATCATTTCATTCAAAAAGAACCATTTCCACACACATTGATCAAAATAAATCATCATGATAAACACAAAGTATTAGACACAAAATCATGCAAAATGTATTTCTTTGTACAACTACAGGAGGAGTGCACCGTTCCTGGAGGTGCTGCAATACCAGGTCGATGCGTGGAGTGGACGGAGCAAGCCCCTATTCCATCTCCCTGTTCCAAAAATCAATTTAATATATGGTCCCCGGGTAGGGGACGTATCAGATATTAAACTGATAAGAACAGATACTACACTTGATCTTAGCCAAAAGGCCGAGAAGCGATACCACATAACTGGCGAGCTACGGGAGTGATTCAGCTCACAGCCTTCTTCGCTGGTGGTGGATCACGACAGCAGTTACTTCGCATCAACAACAACAAAGTGCTAAAAGGGTCCACGAATCCTCAATGGACGATCGCAGGCAAAAGCCTCAAGAAAGCAGCATACAACAAGTTAGTGACCATTATACGAGTAAACGCAGCCTCCAGTTATTTCTGGTCATGTTTTGATTTTAACTTGACGCTCGTCTGGCAATGAAATTGTCCATTCGGGAAGACTTTACTGGCCATACAACTAAATGGTAATGAATAAAGCTACAACTGTCAAAGAAAACATTGACAAATATGTATCTTTACATACACACGTCTCTCTGTCTGTCCTTGCTGTCAATCACTCCATTTGAAGAACACTCCGGGCCAAAACGTGTCACTAAATGTTTTCTGATTCCACCGATGATTTTGAAATTGAAGGTCAGACAGCAGCAAATGATGAGAGATATTAGACACAGAAAGAAAAAGTAAATTCTCATTAGATACAAAACTCCTCCAGCAGTCTGATGGAGAACTGAATGGGAGGCTGAACAATCAGTGAGCAAACCTCAAAACCAGTAAGTCATGTTTCAGGAAGAGGACAGATTTTCAAAATATTTCATCAAGTTTCTTTTCAACATGTGATCAGGGGAGAGCGCGAACGCAGTCCCCCACTACCAGAAATTATGCAGTCGAGATTCCCACATTTGGGGAATTCGCAGGGGTCAGCACAACCGGAGTGCAATGGCTGAGCCTCGCCCTGGGTGAACCACCTTCTTGATCATGGTATCTCCCCTGCCAGGTAAGTATGAGTTGTACACGGCCGACATGAGGACCTCTACCACAGTCATGCAGTGCTAAGTCACGGTGCTCATCATGTAGTCACAAAAATAAACAATGCCAGTCAGGAAATAAATATTTGATTGCAGAGGTTTAAACTAAAGGAGAAAGACGTCTGTCACAACCTCATGTGTCCAAAATAATACATTTGTATGTGATCAAACCTTTTCCCACAGTGCACTGCTGCATGGGCACAACAAAGCAACAAAAAGGGAATTCTGAAACACTTCATCTGATTTACCTCCAAAATGATCAGCAACAAGTCAACATTAACAAGAGAAATATTTCAAGTGCTACATTTGAAATAAATGATGTAAGATTTATATGGACATTTCAGAGAAAATAATAAAACATTGAATCAACAACGTTTCCCACGACCACCAGATGTATGACGTCACGTCCGTTCTGCTTGTTTAAACGCTGCAGAGCTCAAACTACTGCCCTCTACTGCTCTGAAGACAGAACAAAGTGGGATTTCAACTGTTTCAAAAAGGGTGACACTGGACAAAGTTACAGTAAAATAACAGCTGAAAAATAGTTAGAAGGTTGTACCGAGTCATTCCTAGTAGTCAACAGGAAAAAAACAAAAGAGGGCGAAATGCCAGTCAAACTAAACGCAGTGTATTGAGCAGACTATTTTATTTTAAGATTGTATTTTTTAAAAGTGAACGTCCCTTGTTACCGTTACATCCAGTTCCAGTTGTATGCTAAGAGAGCTTGAGTAACACATCTGCCGACTCTTTTTATTGTGTTACGCATAAAACGGGTCCGGATGAGAGGAGCCGAACCGTCAGCCTACATGTTTACAGCCTACCGCCCTCTGCTGGTTTTTAAACAGACGCGCGCACAACGACAGCACACGAGCGTGTTTCAATAATGTATTGCACATTACACTCGGTACGGCAGTGAAATCTCAACAATAACCACGTAGCATTAATGAGTGACAACACTTGAGAAAATTGCTATTGACAACTTCAGGAGGAGTGCACCGTTCCTGGAGGTACTGCAATACCAGGTCGATGCGTGGAGTGGACGGAGCAAGCCCCTATTCCATCTCCCTGTTCCAAAAATCAATTTAATATATGGTCCCCGGGTAGGGGACGTATCAGATATTAAACTGATAAGAACAGATACTACACTTGATCTTAGCCAAAAGGCCGAGAAGCGATACCACATAACTGGCGAGCTACGGGAATCATTCTGCTCACAGCCTTCTTCGCTCACGGTGGATCACGACGGATCACGACAGCAGTTACTTCGCTTCAACAACAACAACAACAACAACACTAACTTAGTCCGATTTACCTCCAAAATGATCAGCAACAAGTCAACATTACCAAAGGAAATATGTCAAGAGCAACATTTTGAATTAGTGTGGAATTTATGAGGAAAATTCAGAGAAAAGAATAACATACTGAATCAACAACGTTTCTCACTGCCCTGCCACCAAACGTATGACGTCACTTCCTGTCTGCTTGTTTAAACGCTGCAGAGCTCAAACTACTGCCCTCTACTGTTCTGAAGTTAGAACAAAGTGGGATTTCAACTGTTTCAAAAAATGTGACACTGGACAAAGCTACTGTAAAATAACAGCTGAAAAATAGTTTGAATAGTTTGAAGGAGTCATTCCTGGTAGTCAACAGGAGGGTTGGGGGCAAATGTCAGTTAAACTAAATGCAGTGTGTTGAAGAGACTATTTTATTTTTCGGTTGTACATTTAAATGGGAACAATCGTTTTCGTAATATCCGGTACTGTTTGTATGCTAGTAGAGCTTCAGCAACACGTAATAAAACGCATCGGCCGACTGGCATTTAGGTGATCCGCATTAAACAGGTCCGAAAGAGAGGAAAGTCAGCAGAGCCGCAGGCTGATCAACGACAAACCATCAGCCAACAGATTGCAGAATAACACCCTCTGCAGGTTTCTACAGAGACGCGCTCACAATGACAGCACAAGAGCGTGTGTAATCATTTCATTCAACGAGAACCATTTCCACACACATTGATCAAAATAAATCATCATGATAAACACAAAGTATTAGACACAAAATCATGCAAAATGTATTTCTTTGTACAACTACAGGAGGACTGCACCGTTCCTGGAGGTGCTGCAATACCAGGTCGATGCGTGGAGTGGACGGAGCAAGCCCCTATTCCATCTCCCTGTTCCAAAAATCAATTTAATATATGGTCCCCGGGTAGGGGACGTATCAGATATTAAACTGATAAGAGCAGATACTACACTTGATCTTAGCCAAAAGGCCGAGAAGCGATACCACATAACTGGCGAGCTACGGGAGTGATTCAGCTCACAGCCTTCTTCGCTGGTGGTGGATCACGACAGCAGTTACTTCGCATCAACAACAACAAAGTGCTAAAAGGGTCCACGAATCCTCAATGGACGATCGCAGGCAAAAGCCTCAAGAAAGCGGCATACAACAAGTTAGTGACCATTATACGAGTGAACGCAGCCTCCAGTTATTTCTGGTCATGTTTTGATTTTAACTTGACGCTCGCCGGGCAATGAAATTGTCCATTCGGGAAGACTTTACTGGCCATACAACTAAATGGTAATGAATAAAGCTACAACTGTCAAAGAAAACATTGACAAATATGTATCTTTACATACACACGTCTCTCTGTCTGTCCTTGCTATCAATCACTCCATTTGAAGAACACTCCGGGCCAAAACGTGTCACTAAATGTTTTTTGATTCCACCGATGATTTTGAAATTGAAGGTCAGACAGCAGCAAATGAGAGATATTAGACACAGAAAGAAAAAGTAAATTCTCATTAGATACAAAACTCCTCCAACAGTCTGATGAAACCTCAAAACCAGTAAGTCATGTTTCAGAAGAAAGACAGATTTTCAAAGCGTTTCATCAAGTTTCCTTTCAACATGTGATCAGGGGAGAGCGCGAACGCAGTCCCCCACTACCAGAAATTATGCAGTCGAGATTCCCACATTTGGGGAATTCGCAGGGGTCAGCACAACCGGAGTGCAATGGCTGAGCCTCGCCCTGGGTGAACCACCTTCTTGATCATGGTATCTCCCCTGCCAGGTAAGTATGAGTTGTACACGCCCGACATGAGGACCTCTACCACAGTCATGCAGTGCTAAGTCACGGTGCTCATCATGTAGTCACAAAAATAAACAATGCCAGACAGGAAATAAATATTTGATTGCAGAGGTTAAACTAAAGGAGAAAGACGTCTGTCACAACCTCATGTGTCCAAAATAATACATTTGTATGTGATCAAACCTTTTCCCACAGTGCACTGCTGCATGGGCACAACAAATCAACAAAAAGGGAATTCTGAAACACTTCATCTGATTTACCTCCAAAATGATCAGCAACAAGTCAACATTAACAAGAGGAATATTTCAAGTGTTACATTTGAAATAAGTGATGTAAGATTTATATGGACATTTCAGAGAAAATAATCAAATATTGAATCAACAACGTTTCCCACGAACACCAGACGTATGACGTCACTTCCGTTCTGCTTGTTTAAATGCTGCAGAGCTCAAACTACTGCCCTCTACTGTTCTGAAGTTAGAACAAAGTGGGATTTCAACTGTTTCAAAAAGGGTGACACTGGACAAAGCTACAGTAAAATAACAGCTGAAAAATAGTTAGAAGGTTGTACTGAGTCATTCCTAGTAGTCAACAGGAAAAAACAAAAGAGGGCGAAATGCCAGTCAAACTAAATGCAGTGTATTGAGCAGACTATTATATTTTAAGATTGTATTTTTAAAAGTGAACGTCCCTTGTTACCGTTACATCCAGTTCTAGTTGTATGCTAAGAGAGCTTGAGTAACACATCTGCCGACTCTTTTTATTGTGTTACGCATAAAACGGGTCCGGATGAGAGGAGCCGAACCGTCAGCCTACATGTTTGCAGCCTACCGCCCTCTGCTGGTTTTTAAACAGACGCGCGCACAACGACAGCACACGAGCGTGTTTCAATAATGTATTCGACAGTAAAAGTTTGCACATTACACTCGGTACGGCAGTGAAATCTCAACAATAACCACGTAGCATTAATGAGTGACAACACTTGAGAAAATTGTTATTGACAACTTCAGGAGGAGTGCACCGTTCCTGGAGGTACTGCAATACCAGGTCGATGCGTGGAGTGGACGGAGCAAGCCCCTATTCCATCTCCCTGTTCCAAAAATCAATTTAATATATGGTCCCCGGGTAGGGGACGTATCAGATATTAAACTGATAAGAACAGATACTACACTTGATCTTAGCCAAAAGGCCGAGAAGCGATACCACATAATTGGCGAGCTACGGGAGTCATTCTGCTCACAGCCTTCTTCACTGGTGGTGGATCACGACAGCAGTTACTTCGCTTCAACAACAACACTAACTTAGTCCGATTTACCTCCAAAATGATCAGCAACAAGTCAACATTACCAAAGGAAATATGTCAAGAGCAACATTTTGAATTAGTGTGGAATTTATGAGGAAAATTCAGAGAAAAGAATAACATACTGAATCAACAACGTTTCTCACTGCCCTGCCACCAAACGTATGACGTCACTTCCTGTCTGCTTGTTTAAACGCTGCAGAGCTCAAACTACTGCCCTCTACTGTTCTGAAGTTAGAACAAAGTGGGATTTCAACTGTTTCAAAAAATGTGACACTGGACAAAGCTACTGTAAAATAACAGCTGAAAAATAGTTTGAATAGTTTGAAGGAGTCATTCCTGGTAGTCAACAGGAGGGTTGGGGGCAAATGTCAGTTAAACTAAATGCAGTGTGTTGAAGAGACTATTTTATTTTTCGGTTGTACATTTAAATGGGAACAATCGTTTTCGTAATATCCGGTACTGTTTGTATGCTAGGAGAGCTTCAGCAACACGTAATAAAACGCATCGGCCGACTGGCATTTAGGTGATCCGCATTAAATAGGTCCGAATGAGAGGAAAGTCAGCAGAGCCGCAGGCTGATCAACGCCGAACCATCAGCCAACAGATTGCAGAATAACACCCTCTGCAGGTTTCTACAGAGACGCGCTCACAATGACAGCACAAGAGTGTGTGTAATCATTTCATTCAAAAAGAACCATTTCCACACACATTGATCAAAATAAATCATCATGATAAACACAAAGTATTAGACACAAAATCATGCAAAATGTATTTCTTTGTACAACTACAGGAGGAGTGCACCGTTCCTGGAGGTGCTGCAATACCAGGTCGATGCGTGGAGTGGACGGAGCAAGCCCCTATTCCATCTCCCTGTTCCAAAAATCAATTTAATATATGGTCCCCGGGTAGGGGACGTATCAGATATTAAACTGATAAGAACAGATACTACACTTGATCTTAGCCAAAAGGCCGAGAAGCGATACCACATAATTGGCGAGCTACGGGAGTCATTCTGCTCACAGCCTTCTTCGCTGGTGGTGGATCACGACAGCAGTTACTTCGCATCAACAACAACAAAGCGCTAAAAGGGTCCACGAATCCTCAATGGACGATCGCAGGCAAAAGCCTCAAGAAAGCGGCATACAACAAGTTAGTGACCATTATACGAGTGAACGCAGCCTCCAGTTATTTCTGGTCATGTTTTGATTTTAACTTGACGCTCGCCGGGCAATGAAATTGTCCATTCGGGAAGACTTTACTGGCCATACAACTAAATGGTAATGAATAAAGCTACAACTGTCAAAGAAAACATTGACAAATATGTATCTTTACATACACACGTCTCTCTGTCTGTCCTTGCTATCAATCACTCCATTTGAAGAACACTCCGGGCCAAAACGTGTCACTAAATGTTTTTTGATTCCACCGATGATTTTGAAATTGAAGGTCAGACAGCAGCAAATGATGAGAGATATTAGACACAGAAAGAAAAAGTAAATTCTCATTAGATACAAAACTCCTCCAGCAGTCTGATGGAGAACTGAATGGGAGGCTGAACAATCAGTGAGCAAACCTCAAAACCAGTAAGTCATGTTTCAGGAAGAGGACAGATTTTCAAAATATTTCATCAAGTTTCTTTTCAACATGTGATCAGGGGAGAGCGCGAACGCAGTCCCCCACTACCAGAAATTATGCAGTCGAGATTCCCACATTTGGGGAATTCGCAGGGGTCAGCACAACCGGAGTGCAATGGCTGAGCCTCGCCCTGGGTGAACCACCTTCTTGATCATGGTATCTCCCCTGCCAGGTAAGTATGAGTTGTACACGGCCGACATGAGGACCTCTACCACAGTCATGCAGTGCTAAGTCACGGTGCTCATCATGTAGTCACAAAAATAAACAATGCCAGTCAGGAAATAAATATTTGATTGCAGAGGTTAAACTAAAGGAGAAAGACGTCTGTCACAACCTCATGTGTCCAAAATAATACATTTGTATGTGATCAAACCTTTTCCCACAGTGCACTGCTGCATGGGCACAACAAAGCAACAAAAAGGGAATTCTGAAACACTTCATCTGATTTACCTCCAAAATGATCAGCAACAAGTCAACATTAACAAGAGAAATATTTCAAGTGCTACATTTGAAATAAGTGATGTAAGATTTATATGGACATTTCAGAGAAAATAATAAAATATTGAATCAACAACGTTTCCCACGATCACCAGACGTATGACGTCACGTCCGTTCTGCTTGTTTAAATGCTGCAGAGCTCAAACTACTGCCCTCTACTGCTCTGAGGACAGAACAAAGTGGGATTTCAACTGTTTCAAAAAGGGTGACACTGGACAAAGCTACAGTAAAATAACAGTTGAAAAATAGTTAGAAGGTTGTACTGAATCATTCCTGGTAGTCAACAGGAAAAAACAAAAAAGGGCGAAATGCCAGTCAAATGCAGTGTATTGAGCAAACTATTATATTTTAAGATTGTATTTTTTAAAAGTGAACGTCCCTTGTTACCGTTACATCCAGTTCTAGTTGTATGCTAAGAGAGCTTGAGTAACACATGTGCCGACTGTTTTTATTGTGTTACGCATAAAACGGGTCCGGATGAGAGGAGCCGAACCGTCAGCCTACATGTTTGCAGCCTACCGCCCTCTGCTGGTTTTTATACAGACGCGCGCGTTTCGATAATGTATTCGACAGTAAAAGTTTGCACATTACACTCGGTACGGCAGTGAAATCTCAACAATAACCACGTAGCATTAATGAGTGACAACACTTGAGAAAATTGTTATTGACAAGTTCAGGAGGAGTGCACCGTTCCTGGAGGTACTGCAATACCAGGTCGATGCGTGGAGTGGACGGAGCAAGCCCCTATTCCATCTCCCTGTTCCAAAAATCAATTTAATATATGGTCCCCGGGTAGGGGACGTATCAGATATTAAACTGATAAGAACAGATACTACACTTGATCTTAGCCAAAAGGCCGAGAAGCGATACCACATAACTGGCGAGCTACGGGAGTCATTCTGCTCACAGCCTTCTTCGCTCACGGTGGATCACGACAGCAGTTACTTCGCTTCAACAACAACAACACTAACTTATTCCGATTTACCTCCAAAATGATCAGCAACAAGTCAACATTACCAACGGAAATATGTCAAGAGCTACATTTTGAATTAGTGTGGAATTCATGAGGAAAATTCAGAGAAAAGAATAACATACTGAATCAACAACGTTTCTCACTGCCCTGCCACCAAACGTATGACGTCACTTCCGTTCTGCTTGTTTAAACGCTGCAGAGCTCAAACTACTGCCCTCTACTGTTCTGAAGTTAGAACAAAGTGGGATTTCAACTGTTTCAAAAAATGTGACACTGGACAAAGCTACAGTAAAATAACAGCTGAAAAATAGTTTGAATAGTTTGAAGGAGTCATTCCTGGTAGTCAACAGGAGGGTTGGGGGCAAATGTCAGTTAAACTAAATGCAGTGTGTTGAAGAGACTATTTTATTTTTCGGTTGTACATTTAAATGGGAACAATCGTTTTCGTAATATCCGGTACTGTTTGTATGCTAGGAGAGCTTCAGCAACACGTAATAAAACGCATCGGCCGACTGGCATTTAGGTGATCCGCATTAAACAGGTCCGAAAGAGAGGAAAGTCAGCAGAGCCGCAGGCTGATCAACGCCAAGCCATCAGCCAACAGATTGCAGAATAACACCCTCTGCAGGTTTCTACAGAGACGCGCTCACAATGACAGCACAAGAGCGTGTGTAATCATTTCATTCAACGAGAACCATTTCCACACACATTGATCAAAATTAATCATCATGATAAACACATAGTATTAGACACAAAATCATGCAAAATGTATTTCTTTGTACAACTACAGGAGGAGTGCACCGTTCCTGGAGGTACTGCAATACCAGGTCGATGCGTGGAGTGGACGGAGCAAGCCCCTATTCCATCTCCCTGTTCCAAAAATCAATTTAATATATGGTCCCCGGGTAGGGGACGTATCAGATATTAAACTGATAAGAACAGATACTACACTTGATCTTAGCCAAAAGGCCGAGAAGCGATACCACATAACTGGCGAGCTACGGGAGTGATTCAGCTCACAGCCTTCTTCGCTGGTGGTGGATCACGACAGCAGTTACTTCGCATCAACAACAACAAAGTGCTAAAAGGGTCCACGAATCCTCAATGGACGATCGCAGGCAAAAACCTCAAGAAAGCAGCATACAACAAGTTAGTGACCATTATACGAGTGAACGCAGCCTCCAGTTATTTCTGGTTATGTTTTGATTTTAACTTGACGCTCGTCTGGCAATGAAATTGTCCATTCGGGAAGACTTTACTGGCCATACAACTAAATGGTAATGAATAAAGCTACAACTGTCAAAGAAAACATTGACAAATATGTATCTTTACATACACACGTCTCTCTGTCTGTCCTTGCTGTCAATCACTCCATTTGAAGAACACTCCGGGCCAAAACGTGTCACTAAATGTTTTTTGATTCCACCGATGATTTTGAAATTGAAGGTCAGACAGCAGCAAATGAGAGATATTAGACACAGAAAGAAAAAGTAAATTCTCATTAGATACGAAACTCCTCCAGCAGTCTGATGAAACCTCAAAACCAGTAAGTCATGTTTCAGGAGGAAGACAGATTTGCAATATGTTTCATCAAGATTCTTTTCAACATGTGATCAGGGGAGAGCGCGAACGCAGTCCCCCACTACCAGAAATTATGCAGTCGAGATTCCCACATTTGGGGAATTCGCAGGGGTCAGCACAACCGGAGTGCAATGGCTGAGCCTCGCCCTGGGTGAACCACCTTCTTGATCATGGTATCTCCCCTGCCAGGTAAGTATGAGTTGTACATGGCCGACACGAGGACCTCTACCACAGTCATGCAGTGCTAAGTCACGGTGCTCATCATGTAGTCACAAAAATAAACAATGCCAGTCAGAAAATAAATATTTGATTGCAGAGGTTAAACTAAAGGAGAAAGACGTCTGTCACAACCTCATGTGTCCAAAATAATACATTTGAATGTGATCAAACCTTTTCCCACAGTGCACTGCTGCATGGGCACAACAAAGCAACAAAAAGGGAATTCTGAAACACTTCATCTGATTTACCTCCAAAATGATCAGCAACAAGTCAACATTAACAAGAGGAATATTTCAAGTGCTACATTTGAAATAAATGATGTAAGATTTATATGGACATTTCAGAGAAAATAATAAAATATTGAATCAACAACGTTTCCCACGAGCACCAGACGTATGACGTTACTTCCGTTCTGCTTGTTTAAACGCTGCAGAGCTCAAACTACTGCCCTCTACTGCTCTGAAGACAGAACAAAGTGGGATTTCAACTGTTTCAAAAAGGGTGACACTGGACAAAGCTACAGTAAAATAACAGCTGAAAAATAGTTAGAAGGTTGTACTGAATCATTCCTGGTAGTCAACAGGAAAAAACAAAAAAGGGCGAAATGCCAGTCAAACTAAATGCAGTGTATTGAGCAGACTATTATATTTTAAGATTGTATTTTTAAAAGTGAACGTCCCTTGTTACCGTTACATCCAGTTCTAGTTGTATGCTAAGAGAGCTTGAGTAACACATGTGCCGACTGTTTTTATTGTGTTACGCATAAAACGGGTCCGGATGAGAGGAGCCGAACCGTCAGCCTACATGTTTGCAGCCTACCGCCCTCTGCTGGTCTTTATACAGACGCGCGCACAACGACAGCACACGAGCGTGTTTCAATGATATATTCGACAGTAAAAGTTTGCACATTACACTCGGTATGGCAGGGACATTATAAAAATAATCACATAGCATTATTGAGTAAGATCACATTCAGTTATTTATGTTGACAAGTTCAGGAGGAGTGCACCGTTCCTGGAGGTACTGCAATACCAGGTCGATGCGTGGAGTGGACGGAGCAAGCCCCTATTCCATCTCCCTGTTCCAAAAATCAATTTAATATATGGTCCCCGGGTAGGGGACGTATCAGATATTAAACTGATAAGAACAGATACTACACTTGATCTTAGCCAAAAGGCCGAGAAGCGATACCACATAATTGGCGAGCTACGGGAGTCATTCTGCTCACAGCCTTCTTCGCTGGTGGTGGATCACGACAGCAGTTACTTCGCTTCAACAACGTCGAAGCGCTAAAAGTGGCGATGAATCCTCAATGGACGATTGCTGGGAAAAGTCTCAAGAAAGCCGCATAAACGTTGGCGAACATTAAATCAGTGAACGCAACCTCCAGTTATTTCTGGTCACGTGACGGCGTCAGGACCAATCAATGTTCGTTTCCAACACTAAGTTTCGATTCTAACTTTATGCTCGTCTGGCGGTGAAATTGTCAATTCGGGGAAACTTAACTCGCCATGAAACAAATGTAATCATAATAAATAACGCTCCAACTGTGAAATAAAACACTGAGAAATATGTATCTTTACAAACACACACACACACACACACACACACACACACACACACACTACCAAATCGGTTTTGTCGATCACTCAATTTGAAGAACTTAACACTATTTAATGTAATGTCTTAAAAGAGTTGTTTGTCTTTACATTTAAATACATACTATGTAAATCAGTGTAACACAGAATAACATTTTTAATATGTAAAAAAAAAAAAAAAAAAAAACCTCATAAGACATACGCAACAATATAGGACATATCCACATTGTTATAAAAAAAAAAACGACAACTATGCATCTAGAAAAAAAAAACAATGTATGCGATACATTCAATATTTATTACAGACGTACTAAAGCATTTTGAATTAATTAAAACAGACATTACACAACTCACACACTGTAGGAAGAAATATAACACCAACTCACTGATTCACTGTTTATCTACCCACATAAAGTAGGTTTTATATGTCCCTTGCGGTTATATTGTCTTGTCGGCTATTTATAAATATTTTATGTAAATAGCCATATCTTAGCGGGTCTAATTAAATACGCCACACACGAAACGCGTGGTTCGCAGACCGCCATTTCCGGTTTCATGTTGCCGAGTTGCCATTTTGTTTCCACAATGAGAGCTGTGAACAATACGCAATAATGCGCATTTTTCTCCGCAAAGCCAATGAGTGTTAATTGGAACGTCTGGGTACATTAATAAGAAATGAACGTGAACTTGACGCCCAACCAGGCGAACACACAAAAGTTGCGCTGGCAAAGTAGCACAAGAAATGCGCCGCTGGAGTCAAAAAAGAATTTTCCCACTAGTGCATCACTGAAATCAAATAGTAGTTACTACAGTCCGTGTTCTGACCGCGCGTCCTCATTTCCATCACTGTGAATTAGCTCCCACTTCCATATTAGCTATTAACATTTCACTTAGCATAACTACAGGTCGCAGGTCGTTGAGAACAAGTATAGCGAGGGAAGGTTGGCAGGAGGTTCCCTCGCTAACAGGCATATGCATTTTTCTTAACCAGTCATGTCTCGTGTGTCACAGAGCATGGAAAACATAGAACACTAAACAAAGGTTTTCCCAGTGGCTCGCAATGTTTACTGTTTAGTTTAATTTAGTTTTAGTTTTGCACGCCCCTGATCTCATAACTAGTGCTCATCACAGGGCAAAAACCTGTCCACTAGATTTCAGATTTTTTTTTTTACATTTTATTTCATTTATTTATTTATTTATTTATTTATTTATTTATTTATTTATTATTTATTATTTACTATTTTCTTTAGTATGGTTTCACTTTATCAGGTTAGTATGGATAAGAAACTGCTTGAAACTGAAGGCATCACTCCTGCACTTTATCAGCTAAAACAGTTTTAATTCCCATTGTAATGTTTATTTTGTGATTGTCATTATTTTGTGTGTTATTTCTGGACATGTGCTGTTGCCTCTCTTGACCTCTTTCATCCTTGTGAAAGAGGTCTAGATCTCAATGGGTCTTTTGTCTGGTTAAATAAAGGTAAAATAATAATAATTAAAAAAAAAAATTATGTAGTGCCCACGAGACAATAAACACATGGCCACGAGATGGTGAATGCATGCCTATGCGTTATATATTGGCCACGCAGCTGAATTAAATGTCTTTTGCTAATAACCACTCCATGCCTTACCGCAAGTGACTTATAATATAATATAACGACACAATATGATAATGTGTGGCCTCACGTTATTTTTTTCATCCTTGTCACCAGGGGGGCTCCATAGTTCTTACACCAATGGCATACAAATTTAAACATGTTATATACATTGTAGAGATGTTGCAGAACTATTATATAGTCATTGGGAATATTATGATTTTATATTTCAGTTAAGTCAAACCAGTTGCTTTAAAAATCTAAACAAATATGTTTCAGGTTTGAATCCTGGATTTACAAGCACGCTATCCTCCCGCGAAACCTGTGGCCTCTTATGGTGTACAACGTCCCTATGTCTTCCTGTCGAGAGCTTTGAGTGTACAGATTTTTTTGCGAACTTTTATTGCTACAACATCAAAAACAGATTCAAGTGGGGATTTCCACAAATGATGCTTATTTATTTATTTATTTATTTATGTATTTATTTATTTATTTATGTGTTTGTTTGTTTGTTTGTTTGTTTGTTTGTTTGTTTTGGCTTAGAGGAGATCCACACCCTGCCTCACCCGGAGAGCGAGGTCGTCGCTGCTGCTATTTTAGTTCCTCCTGAACCAAAACTGACCACTAGAGGGCAGAAGCTACTGAAAGCAGCGCTGTCACGGTCTCTCTTTGTCAGTCACTTCCTGCCTCAATGAGGCAAGCGGAAGTCAACCGCACAAACAGCAGGGGTTTCTTCGCTTAGCTGCACGGTGAGTGGTTTTACCTTCCCGCTGTGGGAGTTTTTACCTTAACTCAGACCAAATGTAGCGCCGTGTTCAGTGTACGACTGTGTCGGAAGCTGCATTGGTGAGAGCAAACGGTGTGTTCTTTCTCCAGCCCCAACAGAATGGCGGACGAAGAGGACGAGACCGGCTTCGACGAGGAGGTGGAGGAGGGATGCGCCGGCGCGGATGTGGGCCACGGCCGCAGGAAGAGGCTCTTCTCCAAGGAGCTGCGGTGCATGATGTACGGTTTCGGGGACGACCAGAACCCGTACACGGAGTCCGTGGACATCCTGGAGGACCTGGTGATCGAGTTCATCACGGAAATGACGCACAAAGCCATGTCCATCGGACGCCAGGGACGCGTCCAGGTGGAGGACATCGTCTTCCTCATCCGCAAGGATCCCCGGAAGTTCGCCCGAGTCAAGGACCTGCTGACCATGAACGAGGAGCTAAAGAGAGCCCGCAAGGCTTTCGACGAAGCTAACTACGGCTCGTGAACCCGTTGTTGGACATTCCGTACTCCTTGAGATGTCCTTTTTTTCTCTTTTTTTTCTTTTTTAACCAAGTTGCTCTAGTCTGTGCACAGGGGTTTTTCTTCCCCGTACACTTCAACAGTGTCGATGTACATTATTTTATACAGTAATATTAAGATGATAAACACGTGGACTATGTTCCCCTGCAGTCTGTCTGAATAAAGTCTTTGTTTTGGAAAGAAAATTGGATAGCGAACAGTATTTTCCCTCTATATTGATTGCATTGTGATATTAGGTGGCCGTTGATGATCCGTTGTGTTTTATACATATGGCAGCAGTTTGGAAACATTTATACATAAATCCCTCATAATATTTGCATAAGACACTTGAAGACGTCTGTTAGCAAAACAAAAAAATACAGTCCTGCTCAGTAATCAGTATTGTCCAAAAATGCGGATCTGATGTAATCTAACACCCAAAACCTTATTTGTATGTGCCAGCTTGTTATACCTTTCAAGGTGTTTGAGCCGCCAGACTGTGTGATGAACACACACAGCTGCGGGTTATTTATATCACCCGCAACACACTCAGAATGCACTTGCCAGGAACCCATCATTCAAATAAATGACTATAAATCAAACTATTCGGCCCATATTTTGGAAAAATGAAAGGAAATCCAAAAATTATTAATCGTGATGACCACACAGGAAGCAGTAGACCAAGAGTATGATTACACTTACAACACTTTGATCCAATCTCAGGTCTGACGATTGGGTTAGGAGGGGAAATCTGAGCTAACTGTACTCTACTGTGTGACAGTTTTCCTCCATCCACTGTGGCAGCTTAGACAAAATGCAGTATGTATTTTGTCACCAGGCACCATTGAACAGGCACCAGGCAACATTTTCAGTGTTTTTCACTTTGGCACTTGCACATGCAAGTTTTTTAGCCACAAAACATACTTTGATTGTTTTGTGTCAAGCATCAACAGCGTCAGCCCGACGGTGCGGACATCTAAACGTAACAGCAGCCATCCTTGGAGGAAGATTGAGAATGCCGCAGCTAAAACAAAACGGACCAAAAAAAAAGAAGAAACATACAGATTTTATTTATATTCCTCAAAAAAACTAAAAAAAAAGTTGTTATTGTGAATTTTGTTTTATTTTATATTTGTACACAGACCATAAATACGACAGACCAACTACAGGTGAGCATGTGTTTGTTGATTTATTCTGTTCAGGCATAGGACTTGTTTGTACAGTGAGGTGGTGCACTGTGATTGGTCTACGCAGCAGATAACAGGCTGCCGTTCTATCTAGACAAACTGTACTAGATCAGAGCTTTACCAGCATCGTGTGTGTGTGTGTGCGTGCATGTGGTGGCGGCGGCGGTGCTGCGCGTCCGTTCACCAGAAGCCTGCAACACACAGCGAGGGGAGCGTTTGGCTCATCGCTGCATCCACAGGCACTCTTTCTTCTCATGCAAGCTGGGGGGCGGGGGGTGGGGTGACGGTGTAAAAGAGTGCAGCCCAGTCAGCGACCTCTGACCCCACCGCTGGGTGTCCTAGCC
This sequence comes from Nelusetta ayraudi, assembly GCF_046127955.1. NCBI lineage: Eukaryota > Metazoa > Chordata > Actinopteri > Tetraodontiformes > Monacanthidae > Nelusetta > Nelusetta ayraudi. Next base: position 6,741,588 of record NW_027466069.1, on the reverse strand, counting down.
GTCTGCTGAGGGTGGAGATGGAGGACCAGGTGGACAGGAGGGGAGGAGGAGAGGGAGAGGAGGAGAGGTGGGGGGTAGCCGATGGTGGTGGATCGGTAAGGAGGAGGAGGAGGAGGAGGAATGTCCATGAGTTTTTCAGCTTCTACTGCACATTCTCCATCATCTTGAGGAATTCTGGAAAAGAAGCGGAAAGATGCGCAGAGTTACTGATCTGCGAACAATGCAAAGTTTTGTTTTGTTTTTATGCTGTGGAATGGAAACATACAACCAAGAAGACAACTTGCAGGAACCAACGTTCTCATTCTGTCTTTGCAAGAGTTGGAGTCGAGGGGGGTGGGGTGGGGGGAATTACATGACTGCCGTGCGCCTACCGTCAAAGTCCAGCATGCCGTCGGCGTTTTTGTCTCCATCCTTCATCAGCTCATCGATCTCGTCCTCTGTGATGGGTTCGCCGGTGCTGCGGATGATGAGGGCGAACTCCTCTCTGTCGATGTAGCCGTCGCCGTTCCTGCGCGAAAAGCAAACAAACAAACTCAAAACACGTCACATCGCACATCAGCTCGATCAACGCACAAATCCGTGCGCAGGAACGCGGAACGGCGCATCGCACGCACTTGTCGAAGACGCGGAAGCACTCGGCCAACTCCTCCTCGCTCTTGCCGGCCTGGTCCTCCTTGAGCAGCCTCACCATCATCACCAAGAACTCCTCGAAGTCGATGGTGCCGCTGCCTGTTCGGGCGGACGGATAGAAGAGATAGAAAGACGCGCCATCATTGACTGACACTGCCGCAGGTGAGCTTTGACAGGTGTTGTCGCCTCTCACCGTCCTCATCGACCTCCTCGATGATCTCATCCAGCTCCTCTCTGGTGGGATTCTGGCCCAGCATCCTCATCACGGTGCCCAACTCCTTGGTGCTGATGTCGCCGCCGCCGTCGGTGTCGAACATGTCGAAGGCGGCTTTGAACTCTGGCAGGAGGACAGGAACGATGAGGATTTTTATTCCTGCTATTCGTTCATTTGTTGACTAAACTGGGAGTAAAGAAGAGACACTCGAACTTGTCTTGGTCAGTGAAACAGGAACTAACTTTTTAATCACCTTTTGTTATAAAGTCGTTTATGCAATTTTCACCTGCTTGTGCTCTCAAGTGTCAAACATATTTAATTGCTGTTTGTTTTTCTGCTGTGTGTGTGTTTCTAGTTGCACCAAAGTTTCACGTTGCCCTTCTGATTGGGTGTGAGTGAAATGTATGGGATAATAATAATAATAATAATAATAATAATAATAATAATAATAATAACAATAATCATCATCATCATCATCATCATCGTCATCATCATCATACTACTACTAATAATAATAATCATAATAGTAATAAATCAATTAAAAGTTTTAATGAAAATATTATTTGTGAATGGAACCATTTCTTTCATTCACATGATAAACTTTGGATTTTCGATTGTCACATTCCTATTGTCACATTTCATTGTTGGTTTCTTTGTTGGCTAATGATTTTCATGACATCAGTGCCGGGACCTGCCCTCACTCACTCACCAGCCAGCATCTCCTCGCTCAGGTAGGAGCGGGCCTCTTGTTGGGCGTCAGTCTGGAAGGAAACATGGGGCAGGAGGACATCGGGTCAGCAGCGCGACGCAACAATCGCCACAAAATCTCACCCGAAAAAGCGGAAGGACGTATCTTGGCACAAATCACCGGGTCGGCCCACGATGACTATCTGCTGTCACCCACCCCTCCCCATCCCTCTCCGAGCCCCCTCCCACCACCCCCTAAGACATTCCTGAGCTTGGCGTTTAATGGGTCCAGCTATTTCAGGCTCGACACTCTGGGCTGTATAAGGCCTGCAGACATCCAATCCTGGGGAATCTGTCGCTCTAAGCACAATCCACACCTTCCCAGCTGACTCCTTCGCATTCAGGGCGCTAGGCCCAGTTTAACTCATCCTTCCGTTTAGTTGAACCCTTGTTTTAAAATGCACAAATATTTAAGATTTAGCGGCTGGACTTAGAAGAAAATGAAACGGACCAAATTTTGATTAAAAGCAATGATAATTATTTCCTCGGGCAGACATGCTTTTTTTAAAAAAAAAAAAAAAAAAATTCCCTGCCTTTGTTGCACGGAACAACAAATCTCCAAGTCATGCTTGTTCTTATTTTCACAACTTAACAGACAAACGGCCCAGAAAGTCGCCGCCGCTGGCTCTCTTACCATGTTTACGGGTTTGCTCTCCCCCCAAAAAAATATCCAAAGGGAAGTCCAAAGGAGTGGTCAATCCGTGCGCGGCACCCCCGACAGAGAGACTAGACGTCAAGTGAAGGCTCACACACACTTTAAACGGAGCGGCCAGGTCCCGCCCCCTGCCTCCCACAGGCCTCCAGATTTAGTACCCTGAACTTTTAGGGTTCTGGGGCCACCAGGAGCCAATCACGCCCTGGAGAGGAAGAGCTCCTGCGTGAGGAAGTTCTGAAGAGTTATCAAGGTAAAAAAGAGGAGGAAGCCGCGAGGAAAGAGAGAATTAAAGGAGGGCGGGACAGATGGATTATCTGATGATGGTTTGAAACGGGGAGCACTGGGAGCAGGAACTGGGCAGGAACTGGGCAGGCAGGAGGAAAAACCTGAGGGTCGTTTAGGTCCCACGTTTAAGCTTAGCAGCGTCTTTCCTGCGTGTTCTCACAAAACCGAAAACATCAAGGGGTGAATTTGAAAAGCGACTGTCCGCAACACGGCCGGGATGAGGCACTTTTTCAAAGTAGGTTACGACATTGGTGACCGCGACACGTCACTCTGAGCGTGAAACCCAAAACCGATACACACAAAAAAATGCCGTGTGGCTGCACCCCCGACCCCCACCCCGCCCCCAGTGTCCCTGAATAGAAGACAGGTTTTTAAGAGTTGGGGAGGGGGCGGGGGTTCTGGCAGGGGGGGGGGGGGGGGGGGGGCACGTCCAGGCTACCACCTCGGCCCGGTGAACACAGGCCGCGGGCTCCTTATTTGGTGCCCGGTTCCTGGAGGGGAGGGGGCAGCCGCACCGTCACTACTTAAAAAGAAGAGACAAGGAATAACTCAAATGTAGTGACGGACCACCACCACCGACAGATCGTCTCCTCAGAGGGGGGACGGTCAGAGACGAGCGACGGGCCGATTCACTCGGAACTCAGGAGAGCCGGTTCTGACAGCATCGGGTAGTTTTTTTTCTGCCTCGAACCGACAGTTCGAAGCTCAGACGTTGCCTTGCAACAGGGAGACTGACGCCGCTGCTTTTGAGACAGCGCCCTCTGCTGGCCGGGCACAGCGTGACGTAACTCTGAGGGTTACACTTCTTCTTCTTCTTCTTCTTCTTCTTCTTCTTCTTCTTCTTCTTCTTCCTTAGACTTCTTCTTCTGTGCCAACACACATTGGCTACTGAGCTCGCAAGCTTCGAGAAGCCAAACAGGAAGTGTTGTGTGTTCCTCACAGAGGGCGCCGGGCAGGCAGCCAAAGTCATATAATCCTCTACCAGGCCAAAGGGGGGCGCTGTGCAACTGTCAGTGTTGTTATTTCTCCTGTTGTGAGTCAATAAAGCTGAAAAATTTGTTAATTTACAATCGGATTTTACAGTCAGTAGAAAGGTGTGTATATTTGTGTGTATTTCCAGGGCGAGGAGTGAGAGGAGTAACAGGGGGTGAGGAAGATTTTACAGAGGTGAGGGAGGCACTGCGGAATAACGGGCCGAGAGGTTGAAGAAGGTAGAAGAAAAGAGAGAAGGTTTATTTAGAAATCACACAACACGTTGGAGGAGATACTTCACCCAGAGGGGGAGGAGAGGGCGGGTGAGGGCGGGGTGAGGCGGGGAGGGTTGGGTGGCGCAGCAGCTGCCGAGGGAGGGGACAGCTGGCGGGAGGGAGCCTTCGTCTTAAAAGGTTTGGACGGATATTTTTAGAGGCCTCTGCGAGCTCAGGGGTCCCACTTGGGGGGGGGGGGGGGTCGTGGGGGGTGAACGAGAGGGGAGGGGGAGGGGAGGGTGGGGAGTGAGGTATTTCACTCTTCCAGTCCATTTGGCTGAAGTGACTCAAAATCCCAGAGCGGTCGGTGGGGGGGTTATTGCTGGGTTTCCCGGAACGTTGGGCCTCATCACTGGACGTTCTCCATCATCTTCAGGAACTCTGGGGAGGGGGGGGGACAGAGAGAGCTGTCAATCCATCAATCTGCCTTCCACTAGTTGGACTGAGGATGGAGATCATCCAGTAATGCAGAAGTTTGTCCTGATGGTGGCGCGGCCGCTCTCTCAACAACCCTTGACCCGCTCTGCACTCTCACACTTTTTCCACCAAATGATGCGGTCAGAGAACTTCTGTTGCAAATGGATGTGCAGGCTGAAACTTTCACCTCATACACATCAAACTATTTCATTTTTTTTATTGTAAACTAGCAAAGGAAAAGTGTTGTGGAACTGAGACTTTGACGATTATGTTTTTTTTTTTTTACTGAATTTCATTGGGTACATGAGGGTTCTCATACAAGAGCTATCATCAACTTTAGAAAATTAAAATAATCTATCTATCTATCTATCTATCTATCTATCTATCTATCCATAAAGAAAGACATTTGTGATATTTTGATATTCTTTTGTAAGGAGTTGCTTCAACTACATTCTTAGTTAGTATGTAGAAAAATACAGACGGACAGAAAGACTCCCAGGAGTCGCCACTCGGCGGCGTCAATTCTCGTCTAAGTCATACCATCAAAGTCGATCTTCCCGTCCTTGTTTGTGTCCGACTCCCCGAACATCTCGTCGATGTCCTCCTCCGTTACCGCCTCACCCGTCATGTGCAGGATGTCTCCAAACTCCTCGCGGTCGACGAATCCGTCGCAGTTTCTGCAGCAGAAAACAGGACAAACCATTCAAAAGGTGTCTGAACACATCAGTCGTCACCAAACACACACAACCTGTGTGTGTGATTGCAGTTTTCTTCGGTCTCTTGGTTAAAGATTTTTTCACTGTGACTCTTAATTTCTTTGTTGTTGCGAGTACTTCATGGTTGTTTTTTTAGTCTTATTTTGAAGGGGAGTTTTGCCAGATATTACCCATCCTGTCATGTGACCACATTGATGTGTTGCACCTGACGCTGGTCTACCGGCCTTCACCTGTGACCAAGTTTTTTTTTTTTAACAAAAAACACAGAATCCATCCTTTATCCCCTCGGCTGGCTCCACTTTTCAGTAATTGCAAGTTTTCTTGAAACACACAGTTCTTAAAAAGCCATCCCTTTATGCCATCACAAAGGGGACAGGCACTTCTTCCAAGACAGTGATCAAACCCCAGGGACTTTCTTTTTAATTGTTGTTCCACTGTAAAATGCAATAAGTCCCACTTCTAATATGTGTAAGGTCCAACACAGCATCGCTTTTCGCAGGAGGCTGTAAACAGATAGCTAACAATGTGATTTTGCCAATCTAAAAATCACACTGCAGTTTTCACACTTGATCGACAGCACGGGCCCACCGACGACGCGCCGATGCTGTGTTTGTGAGTCGTACTTGTCGAAGATGCGGAAGCACTCGGAGAGTTCATCTTCGCTTTTCCCCGCCTGGTCCTCCTTCAGCTGCTGCACCATCATAACCAGGAACTCCTCAAAGTCGATGGTGCCGCTGCCTGAGATGGGGGGGGGGGGGGTCAGAGGATATGCTAAGTCCCACACACGACCCTCTATCCTCCCTCTGTATGTGTGCCACTCATCCACCCTCCATAAATATGTGTCCTTTTTGCTCTCTCACCGTCCTCGTCCACCTCCTCAATGATGGCGTCCAGCTCCTCTCTGGACGGGTTCTGGCCCAGCATCCTCATCACGGTGCCCAACTCCTTGGTGCTGATGTCGCCACCGCCATCAGTGTCGAACATGTCGAAGGCGGCTTTGAACTCTGGGGCGACAGGACAGGAAGTAGATCAGAGTCAGACGACACTACGGTTCATATGCTAATTCTTGGGGGTTCATTCAAGGGTTTAAGCCCCTGGCAAATAGTGAAAAAAAAGGAATAGTTAATGGAAATTCTGGTACACAGCCTCAAGACATTTTCATTAGCTACTGTATCTGCTGAAAAGGAATGATCCATATTGAAAACTAACTAGTGGACAGACCTGCAATCATCTCCTCCGTCAGGAAGGAGCGGGCATCACTTTGGGCGTCGGTGGGCTGAAAAACATGGATTGATTGATGAATTGATTAAATGAACCCACAAGGACCAAACAGGGAGAGAAATTGGTTCTGATGTTTGCATTAAAACATCCAAAAGACCAAAACCAAAACTGAAGACCAGTCAGTATTTGCTCGCCACCACACGCCACTAAACCTCACACAATGGCTCGCTTAATCTTCCTGAATCCGAGGCAAACAACAGCTGCCAGACACAAGAACGCAGAACAATCAAGACTTTTTTGAGGGGACTAGAGGCACAAAGTAGAATGAGGCGGGTATTTAAAAGCTAACAGCTTTCACTCATCACGAGCTTCAGGGATGAAGATACGCTATCTAACTTGGACAAATAGAAGTTAATTATTAGTTAATCTAGCTTTTAAAACTACACCTAAAGTTGCTTTTAGTTAGCCGCTAATCATGCAGGGGCTAAGAAGCCAAAGGCTAGCAAGTGCTGGTTCATTTTTGCTGCATCACCGGTTGGTTTTACGTTTGTTTCCTTTGCTTTTGGGAAGTCGGGACTCAGCATTTGCTTCAGTCTGTTTGCTTCAGGTCCATATTTGAAAGACTGGCATTCTTGGCTTAGAAAGGTTGTTGCTGCCTGAGATTGATGGTTAAGAAAAATGATTGAAACCACATCATGTCAAAGATGTCAAACCGCTTTAATTTTTGGCTTTACTATGGCTGCATTCCTGCCAATGCCCTGAGGGATTGAACAAGACGCCCAGGTTGTTCAGCGCCAAACGGGGACCACCTGTCATTGACAAAGAAGCAGCCAAAGACTAGAAATAGCCTGAAGTCAGGTAGGAAGTCAGCCTTTAATCCTCCCGGCTGTCTGCAAGCGATGAAAGACGAGTGGACATGCAGAGTGTTTAAACTGAGCCTGGTACCATGCAGGCTTCTCCACTTCCCATCTAACAGTTTGCTCCCCTGAACCAGGGCTTTGGATGGGTGATGCGTGAAGATGGCGAGTGCCTGCAGCTCGTACGCCCAACAGGAACCTGAGCCAAGTTGCAATTTAATGTTTATACAACAGGAAAAGTGTGCCTGAAGCCACGACTCAAAAAGGGGGCCGGAGTCGTTGTCCTCATCGCCGTTGTAATGCTGAGAAAAGGTCGCACATTATTTCCACTCATTAGCTCGCTGAAAAGCTATTTTTGAAGGCGGGATTTGGGAGAGGATTTGAGAAGGATTTTCTCAAGGTGAAAGCTCCGGCAGCATGTGAGTCTCACTTTACTCAGCTGCTGCAGCTTTCTATCTTTAGTAGCCGCTGCTCTCCACAATATTAATATCAAGCGTGTCGCACAAAGAGTCCGAAAAAACAAAAGGCTGCAAAAAAACAAACGAAGAAGTTGTGCAGCACCCGTAGTCTGGACGTATTCTTTCTTTTTATCTTCTACAGACACCAAAAGACAAAGCAGGGAAAAGTAGTTGCAGCATTATCTCTCCGCCAGAGCGAAGAGGAATCCGTCTGATCACTCGGTCAAGGACAAAAGTCAGAGAAAAACTTCCATCCTCCATCCTCCATCCTCCATCCTTGTCCTCATTGCAGGAGAAAACCCCCCACAAAAAATACCATCAAAGTGACCCTCTGGACAACTCCTCCTCATCAGCCTCCCTCCCAGATTTTCCAGTCTTACCATGATGGCAGGATGTGCTGAACCACACACTCGAGGGGGAAGTCGACAGGCGTCCTGTTGGGGGGGGAGGAAGAGCGTCCCGGCTGCTACGCTGCGCTAGCGCTGCGGCTACTTATCACTCCCCACTCCAACGTGTGCCCCCTCCCACCCGGCAGCGCTTTTAATGAAAATGCCCAGGATTGGGCAACGGTTCCCACCTCCTCGGAGGGGGGGCAGCCAATCAAATTTGACTTTGGTAGCGGGCCCAGCACCGTCCCCTGATGGACACCCAACCCACTCCACAAATTTAGATAACAGATACACTCAGTGACATTTATTGAAAAAAATAGAAAACAGAGTCGCTGGCGGGGGGGGGGCAGCTGGAGGTTATTTTGGCAGAGGATCAAGCAAGCATCTCAACACACACACACACACACACACACACACACACACGCACGCACAGATTAACACCCCCTCCCCATCACAGTGTCTGTCAACCCGTCTGGCCTGCGTCCCCGCCCTCTCTTCTCTCACTCGCCCTTGTGCTGAAGACGTCTGTAACTCTAGAAGGAGCACAAAAATCAACCTGTGATCTCACACAGCCGGACCCCCCCGACGGTCGCCTGTCCCACCCCATCAGCAGGTCAATGGACAAAAAGTGTCTCGTGCTGCCACAGTCGGGCAAGAGGCCGATGCAGATGGCTGCAGGGGCGCATCCTGCAGGGCAGAGCTGCAGCTGCAACCGGCCAGTCGGCGGGTTGTTTACTTGTCCAGGTGAGCCTCGCGCAAAAAACACTATCACATCATCATCACACATGGCTAATGTTGGTGTGGTTCTTAATCGTGCAATTGATTTAAATAGTTTACTTGGGGGAAAAAACAGACAATTAAATCCAATTCCAGGACCTCAGTGATGCTGCAGCGTTCACAGTCTTGCGCTAAAACTTTGCCTTCGAATGCAAGCGTGAACTGGGATTGTTGAAAACAGCCGAGCCCACCAGATGGCGCTAGGTGCTCAGCGGCTTGCCCAGGTGGATTTTTCCCACAGGAACGGTGCGATTTCTGAGGCTTCGGGAAGGTAAACAAATAGGCTAACATCAGTTGTGACGTGACTTGAACACAGTGACAAGGAATGTTTTCTCAGCACTTTAATGTCTCCCCTCATGACTTCGGTGTCACAAGCAATACAATGTGGATGATGACACTGTAGAACTGAGGGCCATTAAAGAGGTGAAGGTGTTTCACTTGTATGTATTTGTGTGTGTGTGTGTGTGTGTGTGTGTGTGTGTGTGTGTGTGTGTGTATGTATATGTCTATACATATATATATATATATACATATATATATATGACAACCCTATAGATATATACACACATACATATATATATACATATATGCATGTATACATACTGTGTGTCTCACTCAGGAGCCTGGAAGTGTTGAGGCGGGTGGAGCAACAGCCGGTGCTGTCAGTCACCCCACAAACACTCGGATGGATGACGGCTAACGAGGGCGGGAGGAGGGGTGAGGTGGGGGGGCGGGTGAAGAAGGGAGGTGAGGATGGAAAGGGGAGAGGGGCCTGGATTAAAACAGGCAGAATAGCGCAGCAGTGAGTGGAGGAGATGGGGATCGAATGGAGTCAACGGGATTACGGCGCTGCAACGTCTAGACCTTGACACAAGGGGGAAAGGAAGCCGGACGTTCTGGGAAGAATCTGAGGTGAGAGAGATAGAGGGAAAGAGAGAGAGAGAGAGAGAGAGAGAGAGAGAGAGAGAGAGAGAGAGAGAGAGAGAGAACGTGTCTGTAAACAAACCCCGGAAGCTGATTGGACGAAGCCTCTGCCAGTCATACTCGGGAGGACCTATCAGATGTTTGACTGCAAGTTTAGCCACAGTGCCGACAGCTGCAGGGGCAACAATGATGTGCAGTGTATACTTAACTGGAGGCTTGTTGTAAAAGACTTGTTGCAAGAAATTGTGTGTGCACAGCAACACTTTTTCATTTTTAAACCCCACAACACCTTTGGAGCTGCTTCATAGATCCACCCACAGATGCATTGCTTACAAGCTGGCAGCAGCTAAAGCAGAAAAAAAAATCTTTGGCTTTGGTTCCGCCTCTTTCCCCTTGAAGGAAAATGATTGGTCCGGTCATGATCTGACCGGTGGCTGACGATTCATTTTGGTGCCTCTCGGCGTGAATTCAGTCAAAACCTTCGGGAAATCCGGCTGCACAACCAGGCGACGTTCTGGTGGGAAAGGCATTTCCTTATTGTACACACGCACGCAGAAACCTAAACTAAGCAGACACACACTCCAGCAACAGCGCAGGAAAAACACGTTAATTATCAGAGAAAACATTCAGATTCCATCCCCGATTTAAAGACACAATGACAAGTGGCCTCCTGTCTCTCCCGCTGTCATCCGACCAAGGATCTAAAAAAGAAATCACTGAAAAATTATCCCACTCGAATTCCATCTCGCATGCCTGGCTGCTGCTAACGACTTCATCTGGATGTGATGCCATGTCTGACTTTGTTAGAACTCTGGAATATGTATAGATCAATGGAACTGTTTTCTTAAGCAGCTTCCTTATTAAAGGCTTTATTGTCGGCCTATTCTTCTGACGCTTATTTTATCTACTTGTGAGTGACTGATTGCCAACAGCTGGGTCGCGTCTGCTGCTTTCATTTCCACAATTAATATTTGATATTAGATCAGATTGTCCGTGTGAGCTGCATAATTATCGTAATTATGGTAGAATATGTTAATACGCCCAATAACCACTTACCAGCTGTGACTGGAATCACATGTAAATGTGTTACTTTAAGCATTCTCAGAGTTTGGTTAAATTTCAGGACACATTGCTTGAAATATGCTTGTTTGTTTTTTTTAACCAACGCTACCAAACCTGACACACTCTGTCTTTAAATGTGGCCATATCGACTTTAACCCACAATACTGATGAACTATCTTCAATGTCATACATCCAAAAAGTTTATGAAATGCCACCAAAACACAGATTAAATATTCTCACCCTCTTGTTCCATGTTTCGTCACCACTGAGCAGGTTTTACATGTCTTTGATCGAACGTGTTGTTAAATCTGTGTTATCTTTTAGCGAGTTTCATCTGGAAATTTGCAAGAAATCTTACAAAGCCGTTGCACCCAATACACTTAGATACCTTTTAAATCTTATTCAGTGAACAACCCAATGTCTCGCCTGATGTTTGTGAAATATGTGACACTGAAATATTTAAATATTCTTTTTTTCCCCCTTCAACCCATAACACATCTGCAAGAAGCAGCAGTGATGCAGGTATATATATATATCTGTGGAGCCGACTGCTATTCACATATTTGTCCATTCAAGGTGTGCTTACCTGTCAAGTGAGTGTGATATGATGGAGTTTCATGCACATGGGAGGGGAGGGGGGGGGGGGGGGTGGATGGATGGGTGAGGTGAGGTCGGGGTGAGCGATGGAGGGAGTTGGGGAGGGTCGGGTTCATTTATTAACCGGCCACTGATGCTGGAGGAGTCAGACCTCTGGGGACTGGGCACCACCACCGACATGTCCACCACCGCTGCAGCACTTCTGGGGACGTCCAACCTGTCCGAGTCGTGCGGCCAACTCGGCGTTGGCGACGTCGACCACCGCAGCCTGGACGCGCGCCGCTGCCTCTTCTCCCTGCTGCCCTACACGGATGCGGTGCCCGCGCTCATCCTCGTGCTGTGCGCGCTCACCGCCGTCTCGCTGTCCGTCAACGCGCTCACGCTGCTCGGCCTCCGCAAGGCCGACGACCAGTCGTGGGAGCGGCGCTTCACCCTCTTCCGCAACCTGGTGCTCAACGACCTCCTGCAGACCCTCCTCTTCGCGCCCTCCGTCATCCACGCGCTCATGCAGCGGCGCACCGTGGCGTTCAACGCCTGGTGCCACGTGCAGCACTTCGCGGGCACGGCGATGCTCTTCAACAGCCTGCTCACCGTCACGCTCATGGCGGTGGAGCGCTACGTGTTCGTGTGCCACGCCATCCACTACCTGGTACTGCTGACTCGCGCGCGCCTCTGGCTGGCCCTCGGCCTCACGTGGCTCTTCTCCCTGTCGGTGGGCACCATCAACTTGTTGCTGCTGCTGCTGTCGGGCACCGAGAGGCGGCAGCAGCAGCAGCAGCAGCAGCAGTGGGCGGACGAGGCGAGCGGCGGGCTGCTGTGCGAGCCCGATATGATGGAGGAGCGCATGGGCTTCCCGCGCGCCTCCGCCCTCTACCGAAAGGTGCTAGGCCCGTTGGTGCTGGGCGCGTGTCTGCTGGTGTACGCCTTCTCCTACCTGAGAATGTACCAGGACGCGGCCAAGGCCATGCTGCCCATCCGGGCGGTGAACACGGCGGCGCGCAAGACGGTGCTCTTCTACCTGGGGATGCTGATGCTGCAGCTGCTGCCGCTCTTCGTCAAGGTGCTGTCGGACGCCGTGTGGGAGGTGGTGCCCCAAAGTCGGGAGGCGGGCGGGGCGCAGCACGGGCCCACCGCTGCCGTGCTGCACTTGTCCCTCGTCGTCGCCACCCTGGTGCCGCCGTGCGTCAACCCGCTGGTCTTTGGCATGCGCAACGCGGAGATGCGCCGCGCGCTGCTCACGCCGCTGCGGCGGTTGTCCGAGCGCTGGGCCGACTGGAGGAGCCGCGCGCAGGAGTGAAAAGCGACTAGGAACGTCATTTTCTGTGGAAGAAATTGTTGCAGAATTAGACCAAGCGCAAGTTAACAATCAGATGGAGCTTCTCGGCACGTCTGGTCAAATTATTAGGGTTGTCATAATAAAAGAAAAATGTGAAAACACAAGAGGAATTCAGTTACGAATGGGTCATTTTGCATTTAAGTGAGGGAAGAGAAAATACGGGATTCTTGCACCCGATGTAAATGCAGCTTTATACTTGAAGGCACGTGTCAGTGCCTTTAAATGTAGCACAGTGCAGTTCTGTAAGTAATGGAAATTTAGTCTCAGGTCAGCAGTTCAGTTATTTTTATTTTTACATCATTATGTATATAGATTGTTGACAATCAACCTAATCGGAATTGTGATTCATGTGAGAATGTTTACAGCCTTACATCAGATGGTTACTGATGCTCATGGCTCATTAAAATAAAATAAAAAAAATAAAAATAAAAAAAGCAACCAAAACAGTTTTTGGTTGATCACTTTCTGTCTGTGTATGAACAATGCAGTGTTTACTATGCAATGTTTCCGTGGTACAATCAATATGACTTTGGGTATTTATTTGTTTTGTATGTAGGATGTAGGTTTGTGGTTGATATTTTTGGGCCGAACATTGATGTTGTACCGTCAAAAAGAATTTTCTGCATTGTTCAGTGCACCTAAAATCGGTCGCCCGTGTTGTTAAACACTTGCTTTACTGCTGGTTTCAAGTTATATTTATTTGTGAAGTGGCTTGCCAGCTGTTTTCCCATACTTTTGTGTCATGTTAACTTTTTTAGATGTCGGATATATTGTTGATATACTCCACTAATCAATGTGACGAGGTGACTGAAATCCAAACATCCAAGACTGAAAGAAAATGTTTTGTGTTGATGTTGATGTTGTTGTGATATTTATCCTTACAATTTAATAAAGTACATCTCTACTCTAATCCCTTTAGTACTTGAGCAGAATCTTCTTGTGGTACATTGTGCACACCAGATTGAATGTTTCATCAATATATCCCATTCACAAATCCACCAAAAGAAAATATAACATCGAAATATGATTTGAACCAAACGTTTTTCTGTACATCAGCTGACAGAGCAGGTTCGCTTTCACAATTCCTCCGCCCATCAGGTTGACCAGAAACAGTGGTATTAAAAACCTATTAGAAACAAAGCAGGTAGGAAGTACACAACACGGAAGTTCAAAACCAGGAAATGATTTACAGAGTTAAAAACACCAAAAGGGAAACAAAGGATATTTATATATACAAATTTTCACGTGATGGACAAGTAGATAGCTTGTCATTGTTTACTATTGTAAATTTTTTTTTTCTTTCGCTTCTCTTGTTTTTATACGGTATTTACAACTGATTCACAACATTAATATCGGGGTGTGAGCCTGGAAAGAAAACACATCACACTATCAGAAAATCCAATTGTGTTATTCATGATATGGACGTTGGTTTGAACATAATGTCGCACTTCAGTTTCTTTCTGCCTAGCAGCACAGTTTCAGTCATCACTGCATGAAGTGTCTGGGCACATCATTTAAAAACAAAATGTGATGTCACAATTAGATGTGTTGCTTTTGATGATTTGAAAAATAACTCATGAGTTTTACTTGAGTTCTTTTACTAGACTTTTTCACAGTACAGCTGCAGCTGCAACTGGTAAAAGTCGATTTTGTGCCCACCCACATTCTAAGCAGCGTTTTCCCAGAACAACGAGACAAACAACCCAAACTGGTTTAGTTGATTCTCGAAAACACCTCAGCGCTTCTCGCTTATGACAAGCATGGTCACGAAATGAAAGGATGGTAATACTCTTATAATAGTGTTTGAACATCGATGGCTTATTATGTATTATCCAGTTGTCAACATATATTTGTTTTGTAGCCTGAAAGGCTGAAATGTTGCACTACTGGACATTTAAAAGGTCAGGCAAAGAGAACTGGGAAAGAAGGAAGTGTGGCGCAGGACAGTTGTGCTGTAAAGAATGAGGAAGAGGATGAGCCATCTCTTTAAAAAAAAAGAGAAAAAAAAGGGAAGTCACATGGAGTGACTCGGCCAAACAGGTACAGACACATACAGACTCCACCTGAGCACTGGTGGAAAGCGGCACCTGTTGTGGTGAGGTGTGCACCCTGCAGACACACAGGAGGTGAACTGAAAGTCGGGTTGAGCTCCTCTTCAGTGCACAGCGATGGAATCTCTACTGGTGCAGCCTCATAGTACTGGGATGTTCACTCAAAGCAGCTCTGAGAATAAGCTGAGGTTCATCTGCACTTTTAATGCCAGGAGCCACTCACAACGCAGGTCCAGCCATGAGGAGGACAGTGCCAACAGGCACTGTGAGTCTGTGCTGGTCACCCTGCCGTCGCAGTGCAGCGTCTACCAGCTGCGGCTACACATCTGCATAGTGGTAGGTCCCGGCCTAGACCGTCCAATTTGTGATTCTATATAATAAGTTGTACAGCTGGTATTGCTAGCATTAACAGCATTTAGCCTCCATTTGGTCATCATCTACAGTGATTTTTCTCGGTTTTCCAGGCGCAGGAACAAAACTGCCATCCAGACCCGTTTGCAATACTGGACCCAGAGAGATATACTCTGTTATATGACAAGGGTGGAGACTGGTATGAGGCCTACGATGACTGTCAGATCATCAAGACATTAGACATTCCGTGGTCCAAGGACGATACTGGGCAAGTCTCGGCCGAGATAGTCGTGAAAGAGGTGCTAGCTGCGGATTCCGAGGAGGAGAAGAAGCAACAGCAGCTCCTGGCACATCTGATTGGACACGATTTGGCAAAAGAGGCATGTGACAGACTTGGTGAGCTCAGCTTCACACGTCGGAAGCTAGCATCTCCCAGAAGAGAGGCAATAAAAAGTCGTGATGACAAGTTGTATGCTACAGAACCTTGGGTATCGCTGGCCCCCCTACCGGAAGACCAGCAGGATAAACTCAACAGACCGCTAAAAGTCATGTTTCACTATATGAGCAAGCTCAGCTTCAGTATAGACATTGAACTCAATGCCAAGCCGAGCATTCTAGTGCAGTATTTCAAAAAGGTGGTTGCGAAACAGGGCATAGACTGTGACCCCTCGGAGGACTTTGTTCTGAAAGTGCTTGGGAGGGAGGAATTTCTATCCGGAGACTATGCCCTCTGTGATTTTCTCTGGGTTCGGCATTGTTTGAAGACCAACGAAGAGCTCCACTTGTCGGTGATCTCCGTCAAGCAGCTCAGTGATGAGACTGTAAAGTTTATGGACTGGCCTCTCTTAGACGGCTCCAGTGGACAATTCAGCTCCCACGATGACCTATGTCTGGAAGGGAGAGATTTGGATAACATCTACATGATATCCTTGTGGGATTGCAATCGGAATCTCAGAGTTAAACTGCTTGGCTTTGATATACCAAATCTTCCCAGTGAATTCCCCCAGTATGTTTATGTAAATGCCTCAATCCTGTACGGTGACAAGGTCCTCTCCTCAGTGTTGTCCAATTCCAAGGCATTTGCGGATGAGGTGCTTTGGAATGAGTGGCTGGAGTTTGACATTCTCCTCAGGGATCTTCCACGTGGAGCAAAGCTTGGCCTCACCATAAATGAAGTCCCTCCAGGATCAAGGGATTCTAAGATGTCTTCCACTACTAAAATGCCAGAGGGGAAAGTGCTCTACTTTGTCAATCTTCTTCTTATAGATCACAGGTCGGTTTTCAACTAATTGTTGTGATATACAAATTGTAGAAATCACAGTATGTCTGAACTGATATCAGAAAAACAAATATGGCACAGGAAGCCACACTTCTCACAATGTCTTACAATGTCTCCTAATGTTTAAAAAGTCCTTGACCTAAACTTTATCACTTTTTCCTTGCTTATTTGTACCTTCAGGTCTGTCCTCAGCCAGGGACCCTACAGCCTGCACATGTGGACTTTCCCTTACCACGAAAATGAAGCCATGGCCTATGAAGCAGACAAGTTGTCAACTGCCACAAACCCGGACATAACCAACTCCATGGCCATCAGCTTCCTGTTGGACCGATACAATTTCCCAGTCGTTCTCCCGGGCGGGTTTAGCCAACCAGAATGCTCTGGCAGCTCAGTCTCTCGCCTCAACCGCACCAAATCGGCTCTTCCCATCTCAAGTACTCGAACCTTGTTCAAAACGCAATCTGTTTCAATTCCCGACAACAGCTCACCTGTTGAGAGACTCCTTCAAAAAATGCAACAGCCGTCCACCGGTACCGACAGGGATTGTCTCGGGAAATTTCGGGAAAACATCATCCGTTATTCTCTGAATTTGCCCCACTACTTGCGCAATGTTAATTGGTCGAACCGCAGGGAAGTTGACGATATTCACTGGCTTCTAGGAAACTGTGCTCCTGCTGACCTGGATCTGACGGTGGCTCTAGAGCTGCTAAGTATAGACTTTCCTGATTTGACAGTTCGAAAACTAGCGGCTCAGAGATTAGAGAACCTGTCCAATGATGATGTCTTGAAATATTTGCTACAACTGGTACAGGTATGTAAGTCTCCTTGGAGAAAACATGAGCATCACAGTTTCATTGATACAGAATCCAGAGATAAACCAAAACTTGATGGTTCAATTGGACCACAAGTTTTTCACCACTAAAGAACTAGAGAATGTGAACATTGCTGACAAGGTGTTCCACTGTATTTGGTGACACAGACTCTGAAGGTGGAGCCCTACCATGACAGCTTTCTTGCTCGCTTCCTCATCCAAAGAGCTCTGAAGGTGAGTTGCAAGAACCTATCAAATCTTCAGGAATGTTCCTAAACTTCTTAAATGTATCTGTCTTTCCAATCTTAGTCATTTATACTGCCTCCTTTATTGTTGTTGTTTGTAAAGTCCTGTACATTTCATGCCCAGTGAAAAGTTTTGCAATGCAATACAACCATCACACCCTTTCTGGGTATTGTTTCTTTAACACAAAAACCAACCTGCAGTTCACTTCGCTGATCTAAAACCTCCATCATCTTCTTCACGACAGAGCAAGAGAATCGGACACTTCTTCTTCTGGTATGTCCGCAGTGAGGTGGCAGGGTGCCTGTACTTCCGCCAACGCATGGCGGTGATTGTGGAAGCTTACCTTCTGGGCTGTGGCCAGGATATGCTTGACAGTTTTAGCCGGCAGGTCCAAGCCGTGGAGGCTCTGCAGGAGGTTGCTGTTGCCATTAAACGCCTCTTTCCTGACAGGACCGACCTCCCGCCTGCAGGTGAATACCTACAGTACACCGTTGTATCTTTCTTACAAGGATATTAATGATATAACTGTCTAATGTGAATGTACATTTTGTTTGGGAGCCTCTAGGTTATCCATTTAACTGTTTTGCTTCAGACGTGGTGGTGCAGTGGTTAGTGCTGCTGCCTCACAGCAAGAAGGTTGTGGGTTCATTTCGGGGCCTGGGACCTTTCTGTGTGGAGTTTGCATGGTCTCCCTGTGTCTGTGTGGGTTCCCTCTGGGTTTTCTGGCTTCAACCCACTGTCCAAAAACCTGCATTTGAGGTGTATTGGAAACTCTAAATTGTCTGTAGGTGTGTGTGTGAGTGTGAATGGTTGTTTGTCTCTACGTGGCCCTTGTCTGGCGACTTGTCCAGGGTGTCACCCTGCCTTCGCCCTATGACAGCTGGGGTAGGCTCCAGCAGACTTGGGAATAAGCGGGTATTGAAAATGGATGGATGGATGTTTTGATTGAACGCAAAAGCGGTACAGTTTGCCTGTCGCTAAATGTGAGTAATTGTGTGAACCAAGAAACAAGTGAGAAATGTGTCACACCAGTGGTAAATTCCAGACATCATTTGCGTTAATGAAGTTGTGCTCCACCTGTTGTTCACCTGCCTGTGTCTTTGTCACTCCTCACAAAGCCCTTGAATCTAATCCCAGAGTGTTGACCTCCCCTTCCTAAATAATCTTTTCTGTCCAATTCAGGTTGTTTAGTTTTCTCTTAACACCAGGATCGTCTTTTCTGAAAGGCAACAGCTGAGGACAGGATGGACCTGCTTGGATGACATTGTTCTCTCGTCTTTCAGCTCACATCAAACTTCAAGAGCTGCTTGGAAACTGTGTGCTTCCAAATGAATTCCTGCTGCCATTTGACCCTCGCGTTAAAGCTGGAAGAATCATAGTAAGACACAGCTTTTGCAAATTCACAGCATGGATTTGCGTATGTATATTGACGGTGTCTCGTAAATGTTAACTTAAAGCTATAACCTATTGTTTTTTTTGTAACGAGGGTATTATGAAAGATCCCAGGATAGAATTTCTTTTCACAATATAAAGGTCACAGTCATTTTGTGAAATTACATTAAAAAGCATGAACACATTTTTTTCCCCCACAACAATTTCTTTGGGGGAGTTTTGTTTCATGGAATTGACAACATTTTAATTTGTGTTTGTGTTTTCTATTCCGATTGTTTTTGTTTTTGTTGTTTCTGTAGTGTTCCATATTCTGGCTTTTCTCTTCTGTGCCAACACCACCAAAGATTTCTGTATCTTGTTCTGAGAAGCTCCCTAGCTATAATGATGATCTGATGTCTCCTTGTTCCCTGTTTTCAAGCTGCTTAACTCCCTCTTTATGCGTCAATGTATCTGTGTTCTTGGTGATTTCCTGGTTAATGAATTCACTTTTTTCCCACTCACTCACTGACCATAACATTTTGAGGTTTATTTTTGAGACCCTTCCCCTTTTTAAAATGAAGTACTTAATTTTTCCACATAAAACCACTTGTCCCTTACTCGCCCCTTTATTGTCTCTGTGGCTCAGCTCGACAAATGCAAAGTGATGGCCTCCAAAAAGAAGCCACTGTGGCTGGAGTTCTATCCCATGCCATCACCCAACCTTGTGACACCAGTTGGAATAATCTTCAAGGAGGGTGACGACCTCCGGCAGGACATGCTGGTCATTCAGGTGCAGATCATTTTTAATTGTTTCCTATTAAAGCATATGTGTTTTATTTTATTTAAATTAAAATTGCTATCTTAATCACCTGCCAACTGAAAGCAAAAAAGCATGGACCACATATGCTTATGCTTGTTTTTTGGTGTATTTGTTTTTTTGTTTTTTTAAAAAAAAAAACACACAAAAAAAGCCCCACAAGTGTCTTGATGCTATCAGTTAAAGCAAAAACACTCAAAGAAAACAAGTTTCTTGTCAAATGTTTAAACAGAATTTTTCCCAAACTCATAGAGCACTTCCCAGTCAATAAAATGTAATTGAATTAATTAACCAATTAGCTACATTATTTAATTATATTGTTGCAACAATTAAACGGTTTAATTATTTTACTCTTATGTTTTGTACAAATGACAAAAATAATATTCGTTTGCTCTGTGACTGTAACACCTCCCCAGTAGGGGGTGCTGCCATATACGTCCATTATCTCCTAAAGTTCTGCACCCGCTGCTTCATGGCAAAGGGTGGCCAAAACAAAAGCAGAACTGCAGGGTCAGCATGTTCACAGCAGCTGGAAAAGTTTGACATTAATCTTTAAAAGTGTTTCTTTAAAAAAAAAAAAACAACAACAAAAAAAAAAAGTATTGGAACAAACACATGTCTACAGCAAATTCTGTTGCTGAACTTCAGAGTTGCATGTTTGACGTTGAATTAACTTGATTAAACCTAAATGTGAATTTTCTGCCTTTCTGCTCAGACGCTGGTGCTGATGGACTCCATCTGGCAGGAGAAATCTCTGGATCTGAGTCTTATCCCGTACGGCTGCATCTCCACGGGTCACAATGTTGGTAAGGAATAAGCACAAGGTCATTTTTGGAGTCGAAGGCCTCCTCTAAAACTTTGCATGCACGAGAATGTTCAGTCTAGGAAAGCCTGGAGTGGATTCGTTAAATGTCTCCTCGTCAGGTATGATCGAGATCGTCAGGAACGCGGTGACCATTGCTGCCATCCAGAGGAATGTTGGCGGAACAACGGGAGCCTTTAAAAATGACGCACTGTCTGAGTGGCTCGTTTCTAAAAGTCCACTCAGGGAAATTGTAAGTACGAAGTGGATAGTTTAGATAATAACAACATATCAGCTTTCATTTTAGCTGTAATTGCTCTTTTAGAAGCAGCCTCTTGTAATCACAGGCCTTGAGAAGCGAAGTCATTGAAGCTGTTAATAATGGCTTTGATTCTATTTCCATCTTGCAGCACTTTCAGACGTCGGAGAGATTCGTGAAGTCCTGCGCTGGTTACTGCGTGGCCACCTACGTCCTGGGAGTAGGAGATCGACACAACGACAATATCATGGTCACCGACAAAGGTGAGAGCCTAAAATACTCGACACTGACTAATGATGAGTAGCAGAAGCAGCTCAACTGAGTTCGCGACGCTTCCCCCAGGGAACCTGTTTCACATCGACTTCGGCCACATCCTGGGCAACACTAAGCGCTTCCTGGGCTGGAAGAGGGAGCGCGTTCCATTTGTCCTGACACCTGACTTCCTGTATGTCATGGGAAGGGTCAAAGGTCACAACAGTCTCCAATTTCAGCGGTTTAGGGTGAGAGTGACGAGCCTGCCGATCTGTCTGTCTTTCTGTCTGTATTTCGGTCTGTTTATCTTTTTTCACTGTGAACCCAGGAGGTCAAAAAAGCAACTGCTGACCTCTAGTGGTTGGACGCACGTCCAAACAGGTGCTGCACTATCTGGAGAGGCTATCTGCAGGGATGTTTTAGCAGTTTGTGGAAATTAAGTTTGGGCCTGGATGGCAGCCAGACAGCTTTTGCTGCGTAACTTTGTATGTGACCTTGTTCCCTCTTCCTCCCTTCTATCCTGTGCCTCCCCCGCCGGGCCCTATCAGGACATCTGTACCAAGGCCTACCTCTCCCTTCGTTCCCACTCCCACCTGCTCATCACCCTCTTCACCCTCATGCTGCTGACGGGCATCCCTGAGCTGAGCGCTGCCGAGGACATACGCTACCTGCGGCAGGCGCTGCAGGAGGAGCAGACCGAGGCCGATGCCAAGGAGCACTTCCTGCAGCAGATCGCCGACTGCGAGAAGGACGGCTGGACCGTGCAGACCAACTGGTGGATCCACATGATGATGGGCATAAAGTAGATAGCTCATGAATTTTGGGCTTTGTCATCAATTTGCTTAAAAAGCTTTATTACGCATTACGATTTTTGTCATTCATGAAATGGATTTTCACTTGATAAAAAATTAATCGATAGACTATTTTGGTAGCTACATACATCAGTGATTTAGGTTAATTTCTCCAAACAATCCTTTTAGCTCTCGCCTTCTTCTGTCAGATTTAATGTAGCACTAATCAGAGGACTGTTGTTAACAGTGGTAATGTGGACGCATGAAGAAAACAAATATTTTGCCAAATCAGTAAAGTCAAATCAAAGTCTAATATATTTTTTTTGTTTTATTCAGATTTAATTTTTTATTTTTTTTTTTAACATAAAGTCTTGTCTTATTTTACCACTGCTCTGGTCATTCTTTACTTTCAAGTGGCTAATGTGCTCTATACTACACAACGCTAAGGCGTTGCGGACTGTGTTAACTCAAACCGTGCAGGGGGCTCGAGGGGCGACGTCGCGGATGAAAAAAAAAATGCAAATAACTCGCTGAAAGTGGACCTTAGCGGCGCCTGTGTGACAAATTACACAGAAACACGTGCAGAATGAAAAGAAAAGGGCTGCCGCATATCTCATGTGTTCATTTTCGCTTTCTGTCAGTGTAATAATCAGGTGAAGCACCACTTGCACACCAGGTGTTCGACGGTCCGGAGGAGCAAATTATGTCCGGCCGCTTTGGCACGCAGTGGGAGACACAAAGTGGCAGAAATGTATGGCTTTCTAGCACCGGCTAATTATGTAGAAGGTGTGGAGAGAGTTGAGGGCTTAGATTGATCAGCAGGGATTTGTGGTCAGTTGATCTGAAAAGTGCCATCTCATGGAGATGGCCTTTCGTCTTGTAATCATCCTATCTTTAATCCCTTAAACCGACATTCTCCTCTTTGTACTCTCAAAACGTTGTCATCATCCTCAATGGAACGCTGCCCTCATAAGCAGCACCTCGGTTTCTGAAACGTGTCGTCTAACCCTTGTTACAGTGAAAACACTGCTAATTATGAATTCCTGCCATTCCGGAGACTTGGTGCTTCCTCTGTTCAGGAGAATCATTTAGGTTTTCTTCCCTTCATTACCCAGCAGCAGCAGGGGTGCATGTCTTTTAATAGACATTTATATGTCTTTTATATATATATATATATATATATATATATATATATTTCATATTCAACCAATTTCAAAATACGTTGTCTGAGACTCATTAAAGAAAAAGTTCAAGAGCTCCCAGCAGCATCCTCGCGTTTGATCGCAGAAGCAGCCAAAGCAGGCGGTCATCCTCCAGGGTCTGGGTCGGCTGAAGGTTTCATACTTGCTCCGAAGGGATCGGTCGGTTTCTCTTTTAATTGTGAAATGTGCCTTGAAACACCTGCGGATGCGCTCGATCAAGTAAGGTTGGCCGACTGATCGATTGGCCGAGCTGCATATGAACTGGACAGAGAGAAGACTTGATATATGGCTTCATTATGTGACAACACTATTGTTTTACCAACCAGCAAAATTAGATTCCCCTCCGTCCGAAAAGACAAAATTGAGAATGCTGCATATTCCTCCTGCTTCTTCAGCTGTCACGGCCTCAGAAGATCACAGCAGACCTGTGTGGGAGGACGCTGTTTTTGTGCGACGCTCCCGCCGGCTGGGGACGGTGCTGGTTCCACATAATGAGCTTGCCGACGGAGATTGTCAACATGTCTTGATAATTCCCGCGGAACAAACTCCGCCTGTGATGAGCTGTGCCCGTCGCTACCTTTGCTGAGACTAAAAGCACAAAAGGCGGCCGCACGCAGGAAGAGAGGACTATTTACTTTCCCTCTCTGCGTGCTTCCGTTTTCGGGAGAGGAAGAACAATGACAACAATCAAAACTACTCGATTTTTACAGGGAGGGAAAAATAAATTTCTTCTCAGTTCGACTCGCATCTTCTCTGCCTCCAATTCCTTGTCTCAAGTGCAAATATTTTGTTTTGCAAGTTTTTCCAAACTACATTCATGTCCTAGACCTGTTTGAGTGGATTGATTCCACTCAATCTTGGAATTGGAACGTTGTACATTTCAGTAAAATGTAAAACAAAGTGCAGTATAACGTAATGAAACAGGCACATGGTGAGAAATAAAATTAACAAGGGACAAAAAGAACACAAACATGACAAGGCAATGGTTCAAATGACCTGGAAAACTAGGCAGTAAAAGCGTTACGTTTTTGTGACGTAAACACATTTTGGCAGGCAAAAATGCAACACATAAAAAAGATACACAGAGCTACATTTCGTGTGTCACGCTCGCCGACATACAACCTTGAAGACAGAGTCAAAGTTCAGTCACGTGACGTGAGCACAGAGGGGGTAAAAAAAAAAAAAAAGAAGAGAAGAAGACTGTAAGTCACATTCGCAGCAACGATTGCGAGTAATATTTAACCAGGAGATTTTTCTTTCACCCGGTTCCGCTCCGTCAGCTCCCGGTCAGAGGCCCCCCGCCTACCTGCTGCCGGAGCCAGGGTAGAGTCGAGGAGGCTGCCGGGGAGACGCCACCGGGCCCCGCCTCCTGCCCTAATCTGTGCGTGTGTGCGTGTGTGTGTGTGTGTGTGTGTGTGTGTGTGTGTGTGTGTGTGTGTGTGTGTGTGTGTGTGTGTGTGTGAGCCAGAAGTAGAGGGAAAGTTGAGTGCGGGTGTTCAGAAGGGAGAGAGGAGTCCCGGAGCGAGCAGGTGAGCCAGCAGCACTCCTTCTCCTTCTCCTTCTCCTTCTTCCTTTCGCATTTCCGCCTTTCCTCACCTCTGCCTCTCGAACTTTCCACCCAAGTTGAACCCGAAGTGGAACAACAACAACAAAAAGTCACATCTGTCTGAAATGACTTCAGTGAGCCTTCCAGAGGCGGACACTGTGCTGCCGATGCGCCCGCCACAGTCTCAGCTGCACCGTTACATCGCGTGTGTGACCCATTTTTCGTTCGCGACGTTGCTAATAAAGTATAGTTTGTTTGTTTTTTTAAGGCGCCGCAAATTATTAATCTGTCGTAACGGTTAACCGCTAGCAATGGCTAGTGTTTAGCAGGTGGCCTTTATTCTTCAACGGCTAGCTTAACTCTTTGCCAAAAGTGATGGCGCTTTTACCTCCGTTGTGTGTGTGTGTGTGTGTGTGTGTGTGTGTGTGTGTGTGTGTGTGTGTGTCTACGGTATTATTGAGACGTTGATATCACGTTTGAAGGTTTTTTTTCTCTTCCAATAAAAATAATTAACGTTTTTAGTTATGGTTGAAATGGTTTAAACGTATCCCTCTCTTCTTAATTGTGTAGGTGTTATTTACTTATTTACTGTTATTTGCTATGGTATTTTTTTAGATTGTGGACAAAATGCAAAATTCTTATTAAACATTTATCCTGTCTGCAAAAGTGGTCAGGTATATAGAGAATGTAACAGTTGAGGATTTTACACTTGACTCTCTCGATGATAAGTAACACTGGGTCGAAATAACACAATTTATACTCACGAATGAAACCGTATACAACATAAAACTATCTCTCTTGTTGTTTCATGGGCTGAAATCGCCTTGGGTGACGTTTGTCAGAAGCTTTAATATCTTTTCACAGTTAAAGTTATTATCAGAAGACTCATAACGGGTTGATGCACAGTTACAGAGGGTCCTGTGTGCAAATTCTCGACCGTTTTCTTGTGCCTTGCGTCTGTCCCTTCCCTCCACCGGCGTGGCGTGTCACCCGTGTCTGGCGGGCAGGTTTCGGTGACACGGTTGCACACATTCCTGGCAGATTAACGGAAAGCACAGATTAATAGAGGCTACAGCTCAGATCTGACGCGCAGTGAGTGAACGTTGTCGGTGTGGCCGGGGGGGTGGGGGGGTGGGTGGGATCTGCGTGGGTCCCATCCAAAGGTGTTTTCATTCTTTTGCGTAGACTTTGGTCCCGACGCGATTCCCCCGGGTTGCGTTGCCTGGCTATAGGTTTAATCCTGTAGGTGTGAGCCTCTACTGGAAGTTTCCTCCTCTGCGCACATTGCAATTGACTGTTTGGCACTTACTTTAGCAATGCATTTTCTTTTTTTTCTTTTTCTTTTTGCAGCGACAGCTGCGTTTTTGTTTTCAGGAAACATTGTGGTTGCGGAAAAAAAACAAAAAAACACCCTCCAAAAATCCAAACACAACACAATGGGTAGAGATTAAAAACCTGCTGCACAAAACACAAAACAGAGCTCGTGCGACGCACAAACTTTGTCTCTCGTATACGCAGGCACTCAGACATTTTAACGTCACCATTCTTCCTCTTTTTTTTTTTCCCGCCGCAGGCGTGCATGTTGGATGCTCATGGCGTTCCCATGGCTCGCACAGGCTTAGTCTAGCTTTAATCAGCTCAAGGAGCCGGCCCCTCGCCCTGCCGCTCAGATCAACCCTAACCTGAGGGGTTAAGAGGACCCACGAGTCCCTGAAAGACCCCCCTCCCTTCCGTGGTATAAGTGGCCTGGTTATTTCTTTTGAGCTCAGGTTACGCCTGATTTTTTTTAATTTCTTTTTTTGACACAATAGAAATGCCTGTTAACATCTACATTACCAAAACTGTCACGCTACCAAAATTCTAAAGTTTCTGTCTAACAATAGGATAAGGATGGTTGATACCTTCTCTCATCAAGTCCAAAAAAAATACACAAAATTGCATTCTGTGTAGTTTCCACACAGCTATGTTGGCTTTCAATGTTATTTACCCCTTATTAAGGTCAAAGGAGACTGAAGGTCTGATGTAGGAGTTGCTAATGTCTTATGTGAAACTTCCTCGTGCTCTTGTATTTGTAGGAGGGGCCTGTTTTTGTGCCTGTACCTTCCAAAGAACCTGTCAGCCGCTGATGCACCTTTGATACGTGATCCTCTTTGAGGGCGTCTGCAGCCTCATAATCATCCTGTCTGATACAAATCACGTAGCTTTGTTTTGTGGCATGCCCGCCGGGAGGCTGATTGCTGTCACGCCTCTTTTTTCCTGTTGCGCCGTCTCAAAGACAAAAAAAGAATACTCTTCCACTCTCATTGAACCCGGGGATGTTTGTTTCACTTTTGTCTTTGTTTTTTTTTTATTTTGTGTGTTGAGAAACTGAAATATGATATATTTTGGCTCCAAGTTTATACTTAAAGCAGCAAAGCCAGATTCATAAAATGAGTTACAAATGCATTTTTGGAATTTTTCTCCACTCGTAAAATGCGCGTGAAAATGAGAAGTTAGGTGGAGTATATATTTACAAAGCTATTAAAATAAGGAAGTACAGCAGTTGTGTGACCTTCTGTGCTGGTCCCCAGCAAATCCCAACAGCCACAGGAGCTACAACTGAAGATAACTGGAGATATTAGATACAATTTAGTCACAACACCAAGGATGCAACGTTCCATTTGTGCCACTGACAGAAAATCCAAACATGAAATAGCACGAGTCACTCAATGCGTCGTTGGCGTCATCGCCTCACTAATCACCGGGATATAGGCCAAATCGCTGATTGCCGCCCCTTTCTTCCAAACAAAAATACGTTAAATGAGGGGGAATTTGCCGCACCAGGAGGGAGGACAAATCCTGTCAGGACAGGAAGTGCAATTTCCTTATATGTGCTGCCAAGAACAGCCACCCATTGCCTCTAAAATCAGCCACAAACTGAGAACCTCGATGTCGACACTTGCTTTTGTTTATGGGTCTTTTTCTTTTATCAATTGCACAACTTATTTCAAACATTTTCAGAGCGAGAGGATTTTGCTCAGCGACTCTCTTGCTGTCTAGCCCAAACTTGAACGTGCTGCGCAGGTTGTTGTGTTTGCCGCGCTGAAATTAACCAATTCAAAGGCTCCTCGTTTGCCGCTGTCTGGTCATGCCCTCCGCTGCTGAGTGTGTCAACGTGTGTGTGTTTGTGTGTGTCGGCGTGGTCTCAGGTGTGTCTTGGCTGAGTTTATAGAATTGTGAATTTATGCCGCGAATGACTCAACGCCCTGAACGAGCCGACTGGAGCAGGTCGCAGGCGTGTGTGTGTGTGTGTGTGTGTGTGTGTGTGTGTGTGTCTTTGTCAGATGCCATAAGCTGCTTTTTGTCATGTTTTCAATCGGACAATCTTCAGAAGTTTGCACTAAATCATGCGTAGAGCTGCGGCTGAGGCTGGGATTAAAGTGTCCTAGCGTTCCTCTTGTAGTTATTATTACACCAAGAATTAGCTGCTGGACTTCTTCAGGTCTTCTTCTCATCACGTGTCGAGGGAAAAATGAAAAAGAAAGAAAAACCGCCCAAGCACCTCCGTCATTCGCCACGGTGAGCGCTGCCCAACCTGCCAACCCTGCAGGAAGCTCTCAGGTGTCCCAGGGGCGTTTTCACACTCGGACTCGGACGGGCCGAGAGGCCACCGGCTGCTGTCGATGACTCACTGGGCGCCGATCAAGGAGACGCGGAGAGCACACTTCCTCCATGAGCTCATCCCCAATGATCTGATCCCGTTTCCAGCCCAGCCTTGTTCTTTCCAACCGTGTCTCAGGCCGCTTGCGGCGCGTTTGAGGAGCTCAGCCCTTCATTTCGAGTGTACATAATGGCAGACACACACACACACACATACACACAGAGCCAGGCTTATCGTGTTTTATAAGTTAAAGGATATGGGAGCCAGGGTTTGTTTGGACTGGAGTCTGGAGATTTTCTCCGCTTTGGTTCAGACTTGCAGGTAAAACATGGTGGTGGCTCCGCACTTTCTACACAACGTCCTCTTATCTTGTTGCGAGGAGTGTGTGTGTGTGTGTGTGTGTGTGTGTGTGTGTGTGTGTGTGTGTGTGTGTGTGTGTGTGTGTGTACAATACATGTGTGTTTTGGTCCTTGAGGCCACTGTGATTTATTGTGCTTTTTGTGCTGTAGCGCTACCGCTAATAATATATGACCTTATCTGGTCCCTGCATTGATCAATATCTGAAATTATATTTAATAATGGCTTACATTTTAGGCCGTTTCTGGATCATAAAAAATTTCTTTTACCATCGTCAACTAAAATGAGAAGAGTCCATTATCTACTATTGTTCTCTGCACTTTTCATTAAGGGAGGCACTCAAACACACGTTTCTGGAAATCGGCCCTTTGTGACATCACAAACAGAAAACAAGGTCCAAGACCACCACCACGCCTCCCCGGCAGGTGTCAGGCTCCGCCCCCCTGAGACCGCCTGGTTTTTTGCCTCTTTCCAGATTTGTGTCTCACAAAGCAGGAAGCTGCAACCACAGCACTTCCTTTTTCTTTTTTTAGCAGGAGACCACAAACAGAGGGCTACACGCGCTGGCTTCTACGATAGAGAGCTTTAATAATTAATCAGAGGGTAAAAAAATAAATCAATAATCAAACACCAGTGGGGACGGAGTGAATTCCTCTTCCTGAGGCTCCGGCCGATCCTGCGATCAGCGAATTAAAACCACCGCCAGCAGGCCTGGAACCTGCGCCCCCTGCCTTTGTTGCAGGGTTCAAAGGTCACGCCACTTGGAAGCTGTGAATGTGAGCGCCGCTTTGTCCTCCGCTGCGGTTTGTCTTTTAATACGGCCCCGCCGGAATCACACACATGCACGCACACACACACGCATGCACGCATACGCACACAAACCCGACCCCTTTCCTCCGTGCTCAGACACACTTCCATTGGCTGGGAGTTTTTTTTTTTTTTTTTTTTTGCTATGGTCACCCCTCTTTAAATACTAAAGCAACTCGTATTTTGCGTCCACTTCTTCTGTTCAGTTCTGATCGGCTACTGACATGAATGTTATTAAATAATCCTAAATAACACAACTCAATGTCAGTTGGTCTTTTTCTTTGGGCGATTTTAAGTCCCGACCCCCCTTTCTTTTAACAGTTAACAAGTTCAGTAAAGTCAGTCCCAGGAATGAGGACCAGTACCAGTCATTTTTTTATGGTACCAGTACCACCCGGACTACCTGTGAGATACCAATGTATTTGCAGTGTTTTCTCCCTGCGATGGTTCCCCGGTTCCATGTCCCTGCCGCTGTCACTTCTCTGCTTCCATCGTGCTCTTTTATCTCTCCTCTTCACTTTCTCCCCTCTCTCTCTCTCTCTATTTCTCTCTCTCTCTCTCTCGACCCGTCGGCCGGCCCTTGCTCTCCGCCCGGTGTCCAGAAGAAAAAAAGGGCCTTGCATTCCAGAGACCTGGAGACGGTTCCCCTCTTTCAGCCCGGCGGCCGTAGACTGACAGAGGAATTAGAATAAGAATAGCTGCCCATTCACCCCAGTGGTCCCAGTGACGAGCTGGAAGGGAGGGAGGGCGAAATGAGGCGAGGGGGAGACCAGGGGGAAGGCAAGGGGTTGGCGTCCATTCCGCGCTCCCATTGGCCGCCGCCCCTTCCTCTGTGTTTTCACACCGCTGCCCCACCAGTTTTTCTTTTTTTTTTTCTTCCTACCCCTCCACCCCCCACCCCCAA
The DNA here is from genome assembly GCF_046127955.1 of Nelusetta ayraudi. NCBI lineage: Eukaryota > Metazoa > Chordata > Actinopteri > Tetraodontiformes > Monacanthidae > Nelusetta > Nelusetta ayraudi. The sequence continues at coordinate 6,711,570 of NW_027466069.1, read as the reverse complement.
CCCAAGTTTGTTTTACACATTTGGGGGCGCACCACCGGCACGGCACATGTGCATGCACGCGTAAATGTACACAGCGGACCTTCACCACGTGCACACTGGGGACTCGCTGGCCGGGCCTCCGCACTTGTCAGACGCCACCGGCCTGCCGGCGGGAGAGGAGGACTGGGGGGGCAGCAGAGAGTTGAGAGGCGACCGCCCCGGGCGAGCTAACGTGAGTACTTTCGGGATGGGCGTGATTGTGGAGCGGCTGCGGCTCGCCCTCGCTGCGGAAGCCTGGAGAGGACTGACAGGCGGGCCCGTCTTTCAGCCTCCTCGGTGGAATGAAGCCATGCTGTTTCACAGTTGGTTGAAAAGTGCGTGTGTGTGTGTGTGTGTGTGTGTGTCGGTTTCGTCAATCCTAAGATTCCGCTGTGCACTGAGGAGTTGCTGGAAAGAATGAATTGCGACGTCCGGCTTTGAATTTATGAAAGCGGCACCAAATTGCTTTTGAAAATTGTCAGTCGCTCGTGGACTGATTCCAAACGTCCGTCAGTCACCCTGTAACGGTTGTGTTATATTTACTCGACCAAAATGGATTTGGGCTCGCTGGATGAGGACGGACAAATTAGCCTCGTTAGCAGCCGCCGCTGTTACGAACTGAACTGTGGCGAAAGTGGAAAAGTAGGCCACGACCCAGTCAAGCCTAATGTGGCTGATTCTATTCCGCTCCCGAGATACCGGGGGAAAATGTGCGCGGAATCGGAAGTGGCTCCAGATTTCTGCCGGCGTTGTGCCAGTTTGGGTTTGAACGCCCTCCACGTGATCGAACGGCAGATGGAGCCGGCGCGCTCGTCGTTGCCTGTGAGGTCGTTGGAATTCATCTCACCCGGAGGAAATACATCAGTTTTGTCCTCATAAAAAAGGCCTTTTATTCAAGAATTTTCTTTTCTTCTCCCCACGTTGGACGCTGACATAAGTTTGGAAGGCAAGTCTCAGAGGACAGAGCCGACAGTTGTCTCAGGGTGCGTGCCTGGTCGCTAAGCTGGGAGAGAGGATGCCCTTTGCCTTTGAACAGCAGAGTCAGCGGCAGAAATTACAAAGCAGATGATGGACTTTCTATATTCTCGGATGGAGACTCAGATTTTTGCTTGGAATCACTGGTGGAAATTGCTTCAGCCGCTCGGCATCAAGTCCTGCCGACGACATCAGATTGAACGCGGGCACGATCGTAGCCGCGCTCTGATGTAACAGTTGTGTATTTCACAAAAAAACCTACGTTTGTGAGCAATGGTGAAATCAGATACAAAAAGAATCTATAAAAAACATCAGTCTTTTTTTCCACACGGAGTACGGCACCATCTTCAGAGTGCCCTGAAGGTCTCTGCTTCAACTCAACAACAAGCTTTGATGTCGGCGACCTCGAGCTGTCAGTTAATGTGTAAATCTCTGTAACCGTTATTTCAAGGCTATGGTTGAGTCGAACTAATTTCAGAGAAGGTTCACCTTGTGTCGTATTCTCATGACCCTCGACCGCTTCTGTCTTTGTCCCAGGAAAGTCAATATAAAAAGGCCTTGATGTGAGTTCTTTCAAATGTTTTGTATGTTTACTTGTTTGTGTTGTCTTGCAGCCTGGTGTCCATGTTTCCAGGCCTCCTGAACCCCATCATGGCTGCTTACCTGAGCCTCCTCATCCTCGGTGAGTGGACTATCTCGTCTGTGAAGATAAAACAGTGTGACGGGTGCAAACTTGGTCCAAATATCAGCCGCTGGACTGAACATGAACAATGCCAATGACCAGGCCCATGTTGCTGTTGACCAGCTCCCTCTGTGGTCTTGAATTGAAGTATATGTGTGGGTCTTCATCGTGTTCTTAATCTTCTAGAAGTCTTCGCCTTTACTCGGTGGGGAACTGCCCATTAGTCCGACCTCCCATTAGTCCGACAAATTGCCCATTGATCAGACCTCCCATTAGGGGTAGGGTTACGATTAGGGTTGGGGAGGTCGGACCAATGAGCAGTTTGTTGGACTAAAGGGAGGTCGGACCAATGCCATGCTCCCCCTTGGTGACACTACAAATTCAAGCAACCCATTTTAGGCAAATTACGGTATTTTGAATCAATTCTTTTTTACCGGCCAGACAACATTTGCGCTGCAAAGGTAGAGTTAGACCAGATAGACAGTGGGCCAAGACCACTGCCCGAGATTAACCGGAGGATGGTTGTTGTATTTGCGCACGTCCTCCTCCTCAGTCTTTGTTTTCCAAATCAGTTCACTTCCAGTTCTTCCAGAGACATGACTCATGGTTAGCATGGTTGTTAATCCAACAACATGGACTTTTATTGAATTGAACCTCGTGCCACCGAGATGATTTTTCTGGTGCTGAGGATGATGAGTGTAATAATTAAGATTCAGTCGGGCCATCAAGAAACCAAAGGCCACTGAACTTCAGTTTTCTTTCAAACAAGTTCCACAGTTATTTATTCATTTATTACTTCCTTTTGACCGCTGGCTAGACGGTTGCTGCGCTGCAGATCAACCCTGTAGCTGCACATCATGACATCACTCTGCTCTGAGCAGATCTTGCAATTCTAAGTTTCCGGGGCCCTGGTTGGTTCCTGTAGTTGGAGACTCTGCAACAACCTGGAGCATTCATGGAATGCGCACTAAATGATGGGCTAGTGAAAGAAATGCCGGAATCGGGGACCGAAACAGGCCCTCGCAGGGGCAAACGGTGACGTGGTGGAAAAACAAAGACTGATGTTTACGTCTTCCTTGGCTCGTCGCTGCTGCGCTGCGTCGCCCTGAACCCTGCCGAGTGGCAACATGGACTTGATGCAGATGTTTCTGGGCGACCGCAAAGGTGGAAACATCTCAGAGAGCCGACGAAGCTCCCGCGGTGCATTCTGAACGTGCCTGGAAACGTGGCTCAGTCCACCGTGTGTGTGTGTTTGTGTTAAACAGCCACTTAATCGACGCCTCGAAGGCTTTGGTGCAGCGGTCAGTGATGACAGAATGAAAGGGTAAAATGGACGAAATGCACGAAAGTCACATGTCAAAGCATCATCAATGGTCTGACCTCCAATTAGTCCGACAAATTGCCCATTGGTCCGACCTCCCCTAACCGTAACCCTAACCCTAACCGTAATGGGAGGTTGGACCAATGGGCAATCTGTCGGGAGGTCAGACTAGTGGGCAGTTCCCGATAATCCATCAATTCAGAATCACCATATTTGTTGACATTTATTGGGGGGAGAATGGCTTGTTTTCGGCAACATGTCTTCATCAAAGTCTCTCCATCTGGTACCAGATGGTAAGTGTAGGATTATCGTACCAACGACAAAATTGATCGAATCAAATTATTGGACGCCCGTTAAAACCTGCGACTGTCTCATGCATTCAACCAATCACATTTTTCGTTCTGAGACACTCATTTTGTCTTACACTTCTGATTGGCTGGAACCTTGTCACATGGGAATAGGCTGCTTGGTTCAGGGGCATCATCCTTGAATCACAAGGGGATGGTTCAAAGAAAAAAGAAAACTCAAAAAATTTCACAAAATGGTCAAATTATCGTACATTCGGACTGAGAGCCAATCTGTCGTGCAAATACGATAATCATCGTTCACCTGGGCAATGCCGTTGCAATTTTATGTTTTTCACATTGCACGTCGGTTGATGGCGAATGCTACATTAAATTGTAATACCAAGAAAGAAAACCTACCTGTCAAAGATTCCCTGGACGTTTGTAGGAGACTTCGGGGGAGGGGAAGATACCTTGGCCTTTCAAACTCTCTCGATCAGAGCCTCATTAGCGTTCAGATCGAGACGTGAATCTAGACGGAATCGTTGATCTGTCATCTGCATCGCCGCGCTGTCGCCCACACACCGAAGGAAAAGTCCACGACTCACCCGTGCATTTTTCTGTCATCGTCGTCGAGCAACGTGTCGGCTCCTGGAATGTTCTCTTATAATTAGCATGTTTTCTGCGTTCTTGCTGCATGCGAACAGGAGAGCGCTGCCCCCGGAGGAGTGTGTGTCTGTCTGCCTTGTGTAGATTTGTGTGTGTGTGTGTGTGTGTGTGTGTGTGTGTGTGTGTGTGTGTGTGTGTGTGTGTGTTTGCTACATGTTCCCATCTTTTCAACTGTAATCACTGACTTCTAAACCAGCTGGAGTCTCTACAGCCGTCTACTCGCTAAAAGGCCGCTCATAAAGCTGTTGTGTGCTAAAAAGAAAGTAATGCTAATAAGAATTGAAGGCTCTTTCTCAGAAGCAGGGATCTTGTTTCGTCGCCCTGAGATTGCCCAGAAAAGTGCTATCACACCACAACCCTTGTCATGTCACGTCGCTCTCTGGCCCTTTATGTTGATCTTTCAAGTTTTCTTCTCACAATTCTGCAGTGAAGCGCTAGCTTTCTGTACAGTTGGGAGTTCTCAGATGGGAGTTTGCGGCATGCCACGGCGGGCAGCTTCAGGAAACGCATGCAAACTGTATGAAAGACGACACGCAAAAAAAACCCACAAAAATTGTGAATTAATCAATTATCAATCGTTTGGTAGTTTGTCAAAGATTGTGTTTTCTGTAAGTTTTGCCTGGACCCCCCTCCCCTTCCCCCCGAAGGCTGATACTGTAGAAACCGAATAGTCCTTCTGGGATGAATAACGCTTTCTGAGCTGAGTCAAACAATTCATTAGCATAGTACTTAAAAATTGCAATTAATCACAATCAATCAGGACAACGCCTGCCATTAAATAATTTTTTTTTTTCTTTGAATTCTGTCAGAATGATTGACAGCTTGCAGGTTTTTGCTGCAGATAACCGCAAATAATTGAAATAACTATTATAGAAATAAATAGAATTTGCCGTGGAGAGAACAAGGCTGGAGGGCAGAGGACGTGTTTTGCTCAGGCGATGCGGTCGTGTGCCACGATGACGGCAGCTCACACTCGCAATTATCCACACAAACGGCAGCGTCGTTCGACTCGTGTGCATGTGTGTGGTCTCCCCACCGAGGGTCGACGTGCCTCGACAGAGAGCCGGTCAATCTGCAAGTTCAGCCCTCACCAGGCCAATCAAGGCTGTCAGTGTTGCTCAAATCAGAACAGCGCGGGAAATCGCGGTGAGGCGTTTGATTTGATTTTGCAAACAGTCCACGCCAGTGGGTTTCATGCTGCCTTTTTAGTTTAATGACTTAATTGTGTTTTCTTTTCGTTTTTTTTGTAAACCACAGCGTCTGTCCTCTGTGACTTTGTTGCGGTAAATCCGAATTATGAGCCACCAGTTTGTTCTCAGTTTTGCTCAGTTTGTGCTCTCTGCACCTGCATTGTCACTGCACACGACATGCAAAAATAAATAACAATTGAGCCGTCTGTAAATCCCTCCTGGTTGCAGAGGTTGACTGAGTTGTTACGGCAGTAATTTGGACGGATTTGGGGCCAATTTTTTATTTATTTTTTTTTTTTTCAAATTCAGTGGCCACTGCCGATTGCTCACAAGCCTGTGATGCCAACATTGACTGGATTAATGCGCTTTGAAGTTCAGTAAAATGATTCCGCATTTTTTATCGAGGTATTAGCATTGACACAAGCACACGTGCACAACAGCAGACGCATTTTTTTTTTATTTTTTTTTAACTCTTGTTAAATTTGGAGAAAATAGTCGTGGAATTTGTTTGTACAGCCGACAGCGACTGGCAGAGGGGAAGGAAAGTCTCCTTTACGCTGAAATTCCAAACGCGGCCTGTTTCTTTGCCCTCCTGCACATACGCACGCCTTTTTTCTTTGTGCCTCGTGAATGCGCAGGTTATTTGACCAGTGGCTGAACCCATTGTGCAACAGTCATACCTGTGAGGTGAGGTCAGGTGGGCCCAGCCAGGCTCCCTCCAGGCTCTTTCTATCCCAGTGAATCCACAGATCAGACCTGCATATCGTTGTTTCCCACTCATTGGTCCATCTCTGTTTTTTTTCTTTTCGTTCCCTGCCTTCAACCAGAGCAGTAATGTGTCATTTATTAGCTTGCATGCCGCAGCGCTTAGCCTCGCCACCGCCGCCTTGTGTCCCGTGTTTGGTCAGGGCGTGTTTGATCTTATCAGCAGGTCCACAGGTTGGCCTTCACACCCATTCAACCGGGCCACAATAAACCTGTGTGTTCCCACTCTACTTTCATCCTTTCAAAAAAAAAATTAATAAATAAAAATGCACGGTGTAGCGGATCACCACCCACCAGGGTGGGTTTGTTTTTTTTCTTAAATGACATTGAAGGCATTGTTATTTCATATTTTCTTTTTCAGCGGCTTTGCTGAGGTTTAGTCCTTCTGGCCGCCTCGTTAACCTGGAACATCTGCCACTGTTAAATGTTTTACTTGAACCAGGACATTTATGGATGCATCTATGTGTGTGTGTGTGTGTGCATGAGTGAGTGTGTGTGTGTGTGTACATACAGACTGAAAGAACTCTGGCCTTTTCTACTGATAAGACATTTTTTACTTTCTTTTCTTTTATTTCTTTTATACCAGCCAGTTTTTCTTCCTATTCGGTTCTTCTAAGAACAACGTGGCATTTCAAGTGCTCACTCTACCTGTCATCCTCACTGACGTAACCTAGCCATGTTCAACCTGCACTGCTTCTCATCAGTCAACCATTTTTTTTTTTTACTTAAGTACACAAAGGAAGTAATAAATGTAAATCGATGCGCCTCACTACTGTGGGTACAATGTCACAGAATGTATCACAGGAGCATAAACCTCTCCACTATGTTTTGTTTCTTACGCACATTTTCTATGAAGTGTAAAAAGAAAAAAGGTGCAACTGAAATCGCCAGTTAAAACCAGGTTGTGTTTTCAAAAGACATCTTTCCGTTTTCCATTTGAGGTCTGGATCGTCCCATATCCATCTTGAAGAGCTCTAGTCTGAAACATCTTTTTTTTTTCTTTTTTCTATTAATTGTTTTTTAATCTTAATCAGCATCCTCTGAGGAGAAAGAAGCAGAGCTACAGCCAGACTTTCAGCTAAGAAACTTTGGTGTGTCTCATGTAATGACTCCTTTATCAGCATTTGACATTTCCACCTCATCTTTAAAGTGGTTTCTCGAGAAAAACTCCCGGAAAATTCCTGTTCTTTTCAACGGTGAAAATGGTGCGGGGTTTTTTTTCATACCAATTCACAGGCATTGTAGTAAATGGAGCATCCGTGCTTACATCAGCACGGATGCTCCATTATGATCCCAACTGGACAATTTCATTTTTACCCTGAACAACCACCTCTGCTGTTTGTACTGTTTTTGTTTTTTTTTTGCTTTCCCACGGAAAAAAAAAAAATTGCTCTACGCTCTCAGCTTCATCTTTCCCTCTGACGTCTTTCACCAAGGTGCGCTTCTCCTCTCTTCTTCTTCTCCTTTGATGCTGGCGCTGATCGCCGCCCTCCTGTCTGTTGTTCCCCGAGCATCGACTTGATGAAAGAGCCGCCCGGTAACTGTGTCAACATCTGTCGTCTGGACCCAGGGCTCATCTTGGCGCCTCTGGTTTTCGTAGTTTTTTGTTTTGTTTTGTTTTTTCCTCACACTGCCATCGAGGTGATAAAAACAGCAAAAAAAGAAAAGAAAACAAAGATTTTGCCCCTACAGAGCCCTTCTTCTGCTGACTGCTTCTTCTGCCCTCCTCCCCCATAAATATGCCTCCATCGAGAAGTGAATGTGGAGCAGTAGCCTGAAGGTTCCGACTGTGGAACCGAGCCGCCCGCTGCTCTTTTGCCGCTGACTCCTCACCCCTTCCCGCTCCCCCCCCTTCATTTTGTTTGTGTAAATCTCATCTGTCAACCTCGTCCTTTTCTTCTTCTTTTATTTTTTCCACTTTTCCTTTGCCATAATTTATCTCATTGTCCCGTCTCTCCGCCCCCCTCCGCTCCCTCTCGGCCCCGATGAGGCCCGTTGTTCGGGGTCAGCGATGCGGAGACGCTGTTGACACGGCTCGGGAAAGAGAGTTTTTTGGGCGGACGGAGAGCGCAGCACTTTGGGTGGTGGGCTTCCTCTTAAATTCATTAGCACAATTACTTTCTGGGATGTCAGGCATTGTGTGTGTGTGTGTGTGTGTGCGAGTGTGTGTGTGTGCAAGAAATCACGGAGGTTGTGCCAGCGATCGCACCGTTTGTGTGTAGCTGCCGGTGCTGTGTGGCCCATTGGGAGACCCAGTTGGAGCCCTGCAGACGGTGAGGGGAGCTGGAGGGGGACAATAGGCTGAGAGATTGTTTTCAGGCAGGTCGCAGGAAATACAAAAAGGACATTGGAGGTCAATGTGGACAGAAGTAAGAAAAAAAAGGAAGTAATGTAAATTGCTTGCAATTTAATACAATTATTTGATTGAGCTGATTGACAGTTTCATAGGAAGTGGAAGAAGGCAGCGAGAAGAAAAAATTGAAAATTACAATATAGGGGTGAAAAACTTAAACGCTTTGCAAAGTATACAATCAACCATGCGGTGAGGTAAAGAATGAAATCGTTTATAGCAGAATCGATATTAGGGCATTCACAGGCTTGGGCACAAAAGTCTAAACGCAGCTCAGGTACTTTCTGTTACATTGATCATCATCATCAAGTTTGGGCAGCCTAGTGGGAGTCCATCTACGGCCAATTCAGTTGATTGGACACAATTTGGAAAGGCTCCTTTCCAAAACAGACACCTGTCTTGATAAGTTCAGAGCCAGATTCCAGACTTGAATGCACAATACGCGATACGATACAATAAAATACGATACGAAATTATACGATATGGTACAATATGATACGATATGAAACTAAACGATACGATACAAAATGATACGATACAAAATGATACTAAACGATACAATACGAAATGATACAAAATGATACAATATGAAATGATACGATACATTACAATACAAAACAATACGATCCTAAACGATACGATACGATACAATACGATACGAAATGATACAATACCATACGAAACGGGTAGAAGGAACCACAACGCCAAAATTTGTCACCATAATTCTCACACAGCTTCTTTTCTCCTCTCTGTTCCCCCAGCCGTGGCCGTGGCAGGCCAGGAGCTCCCGTCGGCCCCTCACGGTTGCACAGAGGGAAGCTGCTACCCAGCGACCGGAAACCTGGTGATCGGTCGGGCCGCCAACCTCTCGGCGACCTCCACCTGTGGCCTGAACAGACCGGAGCACTACTGCATCGTCAGCCACCTGCAGGTAGAACCCAGTTTCACGCTTCTCTAGAACAAAACGTTGAATAAATAAGATTTCAGCGGCTTTACAGGAGTCAGCACCTCCAGCGGGCCGTCTGCCATCAACCTTGTGCTCTCGTCTGTTGCCGCCCTTTAGTTTTCACTCGTTCATCTTCATTTCATGCCTTTGTCCATTTGTTTGTAGAGCAAGCCCCGCCCCCTCGAAGCTGCCCATGAACCTGGACGTGAACCAGTCTGCTCGATATTATGAGCAACTGTTGACTTTATTACATTGTATTAGTGTTGTTGCTGTAGCAAGATCCTCTCGGGTTCTGTTGGATGACCTGACGGAGGGATCCGCTTGAGGTTTCTGCCCTTTTAACAGACGTTTAGGCTGCAGCCGTGTCTTATCAAGACTTTGACGCCACTCGCTTGCGACACACACCGAACATTCCACTCACAGCCGCCTCACTCTCACTATCTCATCCACCGTGCTGTTGTGTTTTTTGTTTTTTTCTTACCCTCCAACCTGCAACACAAATGTTGTCACATTCCCCTGCGGCGTTGTTGTCATTCCCTCGTCCTCGGCATCCTCACGGAACATGCATTCACACGTACGGACAGATGCCTTCCATCTCCTCGGGCCAGGAATACCCGACGGCAGATTGAGGCAGCGGCGACTTCCTGCCAAATGATATGAATGATAATGATTGACGTCCCCCCCCCATTTGCCGAGAGGCCTCCGCCCGACACAATGAGAGGCGGGGACGGCGTGTAAATCCAGGTGTGAAGCATCGCCTGCCTGTTGGGGGCCCAGACCAAACATTGGTCCCCCCAGCCTGGTGCATCAATCATGTGCGTTTGGTGTCGTTTTTCTCTTTCTCTCTCTTTGCGTGTGCGATCAGGTTGCTTCGGCTTGTTGTGAATGGCAGTTAGCGTCGGGAGAAAAGGAGTGCAGCCAGATGTATTATTCCCTCCACCTCTTCTTTTTCTTCTCTGGCTCCACTGGTTAAACTGAGGGGGTGGGGTCCGCTCCACGTTTCCCCCTTTTAGAAAGCAATTTCTTCCCGTCCCAGGACTGGAAATTGACCGAACTCATTTCTTTAAACGCCTTTTACAGCCAGACTAAGAGATTGAGGCAACCTCCTCATGTTCTAACTGTTCTTTATAATATTACTGCAACTGTTGATTGTGAATTGCTGACATTTTTACGTTTTGCTGCCTCTTGGCCAGGACTCCCTTGGAAAAGAGGTTTTTAATCTCAATGGGACTTTCCTGGTAAAATAAACGGAAAATAAATAAATAAATAAACCAGGCCTTGGAAATTTGGTAATCCAAACTCACTTGACCCATCGGTGAGTAACGGCACGCATGCATTCCTGATCCTCAGCAAATTCACGCTGCCTCACGTTCTTGGCCTGGGTCCAGGTCTCTCAGCCAACTCTGCTTGTTGTCGGCAGATTAATTGCCCCTGACGACAACCCCCCTTCCCCCTCTCTCCCCTCCACTCTCTCCAAAGCCTCCCAGTCTTTGCTTCCTGAGGACCCTCTCTCTCCATGACTGCATCCACTCCACCTCACCTGAGCTCGCCATCCACGCCGCTTCTCACGCTTCCTGCTGCCACTCAGGCGCCTCTTCACGGTTCGGGTCGTGACATGGTGGAGTTTTCCCATGCTGCCTCCGCCCGGAGTCGCCCTCGGTCTTGGCTCAGTCCTCCTGTTCTCATGCACATCCTGAACATGGCAGCTTGTTTTTAAGTCTCCTACTTGGTGGATAAAGCTACTGTAGAAACGTTAGTCGCACATTAATGTTTTCCTTCTTGATCCGGCTTCCCCAACCCACCAGCGCAGATTTTGCGCCACCATGGGCACATTTCCAGCTCGACTTCAGCCCGATGAGTGAAAAGCATAATCTGTGTTTATAGAGGGGCAAAACTCTTGTCAACAAACTGAATTCAAGCAGCACCTCAGTGTTAAAACACACACTGTCGGGGCATCGAAAGGTGTCACATCCTCTTTTATTGTTTATTCACATGGGCTCTGACATCTACCTCCATCGCTAAAACTATTACCCACTTCAGGATCTTCTCCTGCATCATCTTTTTTTTTTATTTCTATCCCCTTCTTCAGGAGTCAGACAAATGTTTTGAGTGCAACTCACAGCATCCCTACCACCCGGAGCACCACAGAAACAGCCACCGGATCGAGAATGTCATCTACCTCATGAACCCCGAAGAAACAAAAAAGACCTGGTGGCAGTCGGTCAATGGTAGGTCTCGGAGTCGGCCAGGAAACAGACACGACTCGTTCGGTCAAACAGTTGGTTGATTGACTGATTCGTCAGTCGGGTTGATCCATCAGTCAGTTGATCGATCATTTGGTCAGTCCGTCGATCGATCGGTTGTTTGATAGTTCGATTACTCGGTTGGTTGGTCCATCGGTTGGTCGGTGACGCTGAACCACAGACATGTTTCCTCCCCCGCAGGATTGGAGAACGTCAGCATCAGACTCAACCTGGAAGCGGAGTTCCACTTCACACATCTCATCATGAAGTTCAAGGTAGACGACGCATGCTGCTTTGGCACAACAAAGCAGGGGCGCAGCAGATCCACAAAACAAATACATTATTTACTCTCAAAAGCAAAAAATGTTTACGGATGATTTCCAGGAAGTCAAAGAATCTATTTTCAGTTTCTTTTGTTTGTTTTTTTTACTTCTAACTCAGACCTTCCGACCGGCAGCCATGATCATCGAGCGCTCGTCCGACTTCGGCCGCTCGTGGCGCCCCTACCGCTACTTTGCCTCCAACTGCACCCGGACGTTTCCCAGCATCCCCGCCAACGGCCTGCACCACATCAACGATGTCATCTGCGAGGAGCGCTACTCCGACATCGAGCCCTCCACCAACGGAGAGGTGAGGGACCGTCAAAAGAAACCTAAAAAAAAAAAAAACGTGTCTACAGCAGTGAAAACATTTTTTTTTCAGACACCCTTAAAAAATTTCCCAATCAGTCCCAATTATTGTTGTTTATTTTTTGTTTATTTTTGTTTGTTGCTTATTGTTATTAAGAAAAAACAAGAACTAATTTCTTGCAGTTGTTCTACTATTGTTCCCTGGATGTGTTGTAAGGGACAAAGTTCCTGACTGCACTAAAATACAGCACGATGCATTATATAGTGCATCACCAATACATTAGGTGTCCAAAACTTAATCTTCTTTGACCTATTTTTCAACATGTTGTGTGAATTGGATTACATTCTTCTCTCGAGCAGCAGTAAAATTAACCATCCGTTCAAACCAGTTCCTATCATTTATTTCTAAGTACCAGAGCTTCCCACTGTGAGCAGCTGCACAGCCGCGTCTCGGAGCAGCGTGAGCTCTGCTGGTTGCCACAGAAACTGTCACTCTTATTTGCAGTCTGGCAGCAGCGTGCTCCAGAATCTCACAAGTCAAACTATCAAAGCGCAGCGGGGTCAGTTCGGCTCTTGTCGCTATCTCTGATGTCTCCTTTTCTTCTTTAAGGTAATTTATAAAGTTCTGGATCCGGCCATACACGTCAAAGACCCCTACAGCCTGGACATCCAAGGTCAGGAGATGCTCACACGTCTGATAGAGAAGCTAGTCTAGGAGTCACCGACCTTTTTGAACCTGAGAGCTACTTCATGAGCCCCATGTGAAAGACAACCAGTTTGCTACACTCTCCTGAGATCACAAATTTCTATATTTTTATTAATGATACCGATCTATGTTAAGACATATATAGATCATGCTAATGCTAACGCTAACGCTAATTACCCAACAATTATCATGTCTGAACAAGGTTGGATAAAATGTAATCCTAGATGTAACTCAATGAGTTGTCCTATTGTTCGAGCAGGCCTGTGGGCTACTTATGCAGTCGTGATCAGGAAAGTTCCGCCTAAGGTCACCAACGTGGTGACCCCGGATTGACTGTACATGAGATTTTTTCTCTCCCTGCAGAGCTGCTGCGCATCACCAACCTGCGCATCAACTTCACCAAGCTCAACACTCTGGGGGACGACCTGCTGGACCGGCGCTTCGACGTGCTGCAGAAGTACTACTACGCCATCTACGAGCTGGTGGTCCGAGGCAGCTGTTTCTGCTACGGCCACGCCTCCGAGTGTGCACCGGTGCCTGGGGTGGACGCCCGGCAGGGCGGCATGGTGAGTCCGACACCACGGACGCCAACAATGACCAACCAACAATCGTCAACGCTGCTTTCCGATTGGCCAGATCCACGGGCGCTGTGTGTGCAAGCACAACACGGAGGGGCTGAACTGCGAGCGCTGCCGGGACTTCCACCACGACCTGCCATGGCGGCCGGCCGAGGCTGAGAACCCGCACACCTGCAGAGGTGGGTGTGCGCCCGCCTCTGCACACACACGCACACACGCACACACATGCATGGGCCTGCCCTCACGCGTTGCGTTACCCCTCCGCCTCTCCTGTAGAGTGCAACTGCAACGGCCACTCCAGCAGCTGCCACTTCGACATGGCGGTGTACCTGGCGACGGGCAACGTCAGCGGCGGCGTGTGCGACAGCTGTCTGCACAACACCGTGGGTGGCAACTGCGAGAGGTGCGCGCCCTTCTTCTACCAAGACCCCAACAGGGACATTCGAGACCCCTCGATTTGCGAACGTGAGCCTCAGCAGCGTTGTCTCCTTTCTTCGCATCCTCTTTGTTTGTGTTTGTTGCATTTTTTTTAACCTGTTTTTCTCTGCCGCCTTGCAGCCTGCGACTGTGACCCGGTGGGGTCGCTGCAGGGCGGAATCTGCGACGACCACACCGACCTGGACTTGGGGATGATCGCAGGACAGTGTCGCTGCAAGGCCAACGTCAAGGGGCAGCGCTGCGACGACTGCAAGGAGGGTTATTACGGGCTGAGCCACAACGACCCGCTGGGCTGTCAGCGTACGTACGTGCGTGCGTGCGTGCGTGCGTGCATGCGTGCGTGTGTGTGTGTGTGTGCTTGTTTCTTTTCTTCCCTGCAGTGACTTGCTGAAGTCGTGTGTACAAGGGTGCAGCTTGCAGCTTTGGGCCCCATAACTGAAAGTTGATCTAAACTCACCCACTGTATTGTATTGAGCATACATACATTTAGTCGCGGTCCCCTTTGGGACCTCCGGGGACTGCTGGGCCCATACAGTCAAACAGAATAGAATAAAATAGATTAGAATAGAATAGAATAGTCCCCAATGATTCTAATCTTAATCTGTTCTAATTTTTTTACATATTCATTCAAAGAACAATCTGAGATGAGCGAGGCTCCTTTGACTGCGGTTTATAAAACTAGGGCTGTCACAACGATTAATCTTTTTTAATAACGTTTAATCGCAGAATCTTCTGAGTTAACTTCGATTAATCGCGGTTTGAATCGCATGTGTAAAATGCTTCATTATTTTGGATTATTTTGTATTTCAAGGCAGCTTTAACCCCATAATGTAAATTATTTCTTACCAGAAATCGGCCAGAGGGGCCGACTACGATTTAGTAAAAGGGACAAAAAGGCTTACGCTGTGTTCACACTGGATGCGGAAGTGCCACCAAGTGGAAAACGAAAATGCAGAAATGCAGCTCTCCTGTTCACATCAGACGCACATTTCTCCGCGACGGTCGACAAGCGCTTCTGCTCAGCTGTTGTTTGCTCCCATTCAGAGCTATTTTTTTCATCAAGATCAATTTCACATCGTCCATCCTCTTTCCCTGTTTGTTTGTGTGTTTGGACATACAAACAGCCCTACCTAAAACTGAATCATTCTTGCAAGTTTCCAAAGAAAAAGGGACTTCATACGTCCTCTTGAAGGATTTCACTCAGGCTCTAAACAGAGGGCAGAATCTGGGACCTTTTTGTCTTTTTCCGGCCACTTCCTGCCACGCAGATCTGCAGCAGCTCTTCTCTCTCTTGTTCTGGCAACAGCGTGCAACTGCGACCCTCGCGGCATCATCATGTTGGGGGCTCCCTGCGACCAGATCAGCGGTGACTGCTCCTGCAAGAGATACGTGACCGGCCGCTACTGCAACCAGTGTCTGGTGAGTCGCAGCAGCAGCAGCAGCAGCAGCCGCTGATTCTTCCCTCAGTTTTCTCTGCATCGCAACACGGGAAAAAAAACATCTCTATTCTCTCCTGCAGCCTGAGTACTGGGGCCTGAGCAACGACCTGGCCGGCTGCAGACAGTGTGACTGCGACTTCGGTGGCGCCTACAACAACAGGTCGAGATTCTTATTTCTTTTTTTTTATAACCCAGAGCCTTCACACTGGATGGCAGCGATCGTTAACCATCTCCTCACCTCCTCCGTAGGTGCACGATGGAGAGCGGCCAGTGCCACTGCAGGCGCCACCTGATTGGCCGGCAGTGCTCGGAGGTGCAGCCCGGCTACTTCTGCGCTCCGCTGGATTACTACAAGTACGAGGCCGAAGACGCCACGGGACACTCCCCCGGGGACTCGGCGCTGCCGGTGAGTGGTCCGGAGCTCCAAGGTCAAGCTCAAGGTCAATGTCCTTCTCCTCCTACCCGTCCTTGGCAGCCTTCGTTTTTCTCAGGAAGTGGCTCCAGGAGGTCGCAGATTTGAACAACTCGGTTGTGTCTGACAGAGATAGTCGCGCTTCCGTCTCCTCCTACTCCTCCTCCCCCCGCCTGACATGTTTACTGAACACACGGAGAAGATTCCGAGAAGTCGGGGCGGAGGGGAAGTGTTGTCGGCTGCTGTCTGACCCCGCCGAGGTCGTTCCTCCCTCAGCAAGCCGTTCAGAGTGACCTCAAGTCACCTGGTGAGTGGGCTGGATTTATTTCTAGTGAGGAGTGGAGCCCCAACGATTAGAAAAGAGGAGCAATTCAGAGTCTGACTGGGGTTAAGACTGGGCCAATCAGATTCCTTCGCCACCGGGCGAGACTGTAGCTATCAGGTCTACCTAACAACATAATCTTCTGTTTCCTTTTAATTCTGAAGCACCTTCACCAGTCTTGGCAAAGCGGCACCCACACTTATTTACATTAGAACATTTAAAAAAACTAAATTTGGTTTAATGTGGAGGCAGCAGACAGTCGTGGCTGTAACATTGTCTGGATAATGTTCCCTTAACTTCTGCAGCAGGATTATGGACGGTGTTTAAAGTAGCAACATGTGTCGCCTGCGTGTTGCCGGGTAAATTATCCGTCTGGCTGCATTTTACCCAGAGAAAAACAGCTGTTGCCGTTTTTTTCTCTGTGTGTGTGTATGTGTTTGTGTGTGTGTGTGTGTGTGTTTTGACTGGAACAGAGAGATTCTACAAGCCAGACTCCACCGAAGTCTGATGATATTATTAAACTGAGATTGAGATTGAGGGGCAGAGAGGTTTTTTTTTTTTTTTAAATGATTATTATTATTGTTCCTGCACTGACTAACCAGACAACACTTTTAACAATGGGGTTACCAAAAAGAAAAAAAAAAATTGAAAACACACAAATATCCAAGTAGAATGAGCGTCTCAAAGCTACAACAGCTGCGGCACCGCACGTGGAAGACGCTTTAAAAAAAATAATTATACCTTCAATTTTTACGAGTTGCAGAAGCAACATTCAGGCTTGCAGGCATCCAGTGTTAAAGCCTCCCGGCCAAAGTCTCTCAGTCATGAGGGTTACAGGAGGACGCGCGCCCCCCCCCCCCACATCACCCGTCAAACGCACACTTCCTCCTCTCCTCTCTCGCCCCTCTCTCTCCCCTCTTTCCTTGCTTTTGTTTTTTTTTCCTGGAGACATTCTGAGGGTTGGACGCCGGCTCCTCGCCGCATTCCTGCTGCGGTGGATGTAGTAAGTGCCATCAGCGTCTGAGCGTGCCCGGACAGCTCCTGGCTGGGACGGGATGGGGTCGGGGCGGGAGGAGTGTGGGGGTCTCGACGGAGGCGGAAGTGGGGGCGGCGAGTTAGAGAGAAGAGAAGCGAAGAGAAGAGAGAGGGACGGAGGAGGAGGTGATGCAAGAAGTCAGAGACAGCAGTGAAGCAGAGCGAATAAAAAGGAAAATTTCACCTATTCACTATTCATTGAAAAAATGTTTTTCCGCTGCCTCCTCTCGTCACCCTCTCAGGGCAAAGTCCGTCCTCAGGCCGAGACTGACTGCGTGCAGCACCTCAGCAACCAGCTGAGGAGGCACCGGCGCCACCGCCGAGTCACCAACTCGCAGCAGCACCGGGCGGCGCTGAGGAGGATCCGCCAGCTGCAGCAGACGGTACGCGTGGTTTTAAAAGATACATGCACACAGCAATATATTATTATTATTATTATTATTATTATTATTATTATTATTATTATAATGCTAGATAGTTTTAAAACACATGGAGGGATGATGTTTGGAGGCACATGAACACCAGTCTGCCTGTAGGGGGCAGGAGATTAAAACAAAAACGAAACTAATTCTAAAGGTCCAGTGAGTAAAATTATTAAGGAAGGAATATTCTTGAATACATGAGAACTGTTCTCAGGGTACGAAAACCTAATTACTGTTATTGTACGGGTGTGTGTATACGCTTTTGTTAATGTATTGATGGGCAGAATGTTTACAAAAATCATAAAACAAGACAAATTTCACACACCGGCCCTTCAAAAGAAATGATTTTCTGGAAACCCGTGTGTTTGTTCCTCAGCCCGACGTGACCACTGTCCACAGAGGACACACGCCGAGTCACATGGTCTCGTGGACGGGACCCGGTTTCGCCCGGGTCAAAGACGGCGCCGGCCTGGTGTTCACCATCGACAACGTCCCCTACGCCATGGAGTATGACATCATGATCCGCTACGAGCCCGAGGTGAGTGAGGCCGCGACCTCCTGGGAGGGGGCGGGGCGTCTAACTGTGACGAGCTGCTCCAATGTGTGTGCGTGTGTGTGTGTGTGTAGTCCACAGAGGATTGGGAGGCCGTGGTCAGCATCACGTCGGTGCTGCTGCCCTCCAGCCTTCGATGCGGGAACCTGCTGCCCACCGAACAGCTCTACACGGTGACCCTGCCCCACCGCAGCAGGTACGAACGCTCGCCTGTGATTGGCTGTCAGTCTGCCTCCAGCCCCAGAGGTCCGGCCGACAGGCCCAGAGCTGTGTGGCTGCGGAGGTAGTAGAGGGGTTGCATCACCGGGCTGGACCGGCCCCGGCTTGTCAGCTGTGTGTGTGTTTGTGTTGGTGTGTCACTGTACCCTGCAGTGTTGTTGCTGCTCACCGCTGATTCACCGATAGCGGTGCAAACATACCAAGGGGGCCTGCATCAGGGACGCTAGGAGAGGAAGAAGAACGGGGGCTTTGTTAAACCTCTCAGAGTCTGGACAGGAAAAAAAAAGAATCCAAACACGTTCTGGTTCAGGTTGGTTGAGTTCCGTCTGTTTTCAGTTGGAACAGTTTATCTAGACGTCCTGCCAGATAGAATTCCTCCCAACTCTGTCGGGTCAGGCGAATGAAAAAGTGGCGAAGAGCCAAGAAGCAGTTGTGACAGCAAGATTTTTTTTTAATAAAAAAGCCCTGATTTTAATTAGGTCGCATTTAGATCACATCTCTTCATTTGTGGAGGTGTGACAGGCAACACTTAATGACAGTAATATATTAATTAAATTTTATTTGTATTGCACTTTTCAGAAAACTTAAAGACGCTTAACAGGGCAATTAAAATAATAAAAATCATTACATACAAAACTATAAGTAAATTAAAACACAGGGGTACATAAAAAATTACAACAACTCCAAGGTTGCGGATGTGAGTGTAGTGGGACAGGGTGGAGCTGTCAATGGTGAGAGTGAAGTTGTGGGCGGTTTTGCTGAGGGATTTGGGAGCGATGATGACGATATCTGATTTGTCAGACTTGGTGGGCGTCAGCACCGGCAAGGTGGGCGGAGATTAACCGAAGTGAGTCGACCAATCAGCTGTGGAGAAACAAAACCTTCGGTGCCTTTAAGTTCTTTTCTATTGTGTGAATGAGAACAAAAAGGGGGTCCAGCGTGCAGCATCCACGCCGACACAGACGCTGTTGACAAGCTGGCAGCAGCTTCCTGTTCCTGCTGTAGCCCCGCCCCTTTATCTCCTTAAAAAACAGACTCAAACGAGTCTGCAATCTCAGTTTGGAGGTGAGAGAGTCCAGGCTTCCAGCTAATGACACCTGTGACTCCTCCAGGACTTGATGTGGTGCAGAGAGGTCAGAGGTCAGCAGCAAGCCACGCCTGCTGTGGATGCACCAGTTCAGTCACTGGCAGAAAATCCATTCATATTCGCATAAATAAATCTTATTGCACTCTCATTAGACAGATTACTGCAGATGGGCACTGATTCAGTGTTAAAAATCCACGCTGAGCAGAAAGTAGGAGGAGGAGGAGAAGGAGGAGGAGGAGGAGGGAGAACACTGTTTAGTTTCAACCTGCTGAGTCGGCTTTCAGGGTCGGAGCTCATCTGGAACTAAGAGGTCAGCGGCCGGTCCGGGCCTTCCGCTCTCCTGTTGGCCGGCCAAGAACCAATTAGCACTGCAGGGAGAGAGAGAGAGAGAGAGAGGAAATGAGAGAAAGAGACAGAGGGAGGGAGGGGTGGAACAATGGCCGCAGTTCAGGCCCGCCTGTGAAACCATTGGTGGGGGCGGAGACTGACTGTGCTGTCTGTCTATCTATCTATCTATCTATCTATCTATCTATCTATCTATATAGGGATCTATCTTAGCTATAAACTGTTGATTGTGTTCCCCTAAAAAAAACTGTGACGCAATCAGACTTCCAAGGCCTTTATGCCTTTGGTCATGTGACCTTCTGCATGTCTGTTGCACGTCTGTTGCTTTCCTCTCAGTCAGCTCTGCAGCAGCAGTCGCAGCAGGCCTGACCTGTGGGTTTCTGACCGTGATGATTTGTGTTGTTGTTGTTGACTCAGTCCCTCCACCTCTGCAGGTACGTCAAGATGCCCAGACCGTTCTGCTTCGAGCCGAGCAACCGCTACGTGGTGGCGATCCGCTTCCAGCGCCACGGCGTCGCGCACAGGCATCTGACCGCCTTCGTCCTCGTCGACTCGGTGAGACCCCCCGGCTGGAGGGAGGGGCCGGTGCAGTGCAGCACACGAGGGAGTCTGATTGGATGTGTTACATTGAAAATTTTAGATTTCATTTTTTTTAATTGAACACTCGCAACCATCGTTTCTTTTTAAATTGAAAAGTACCACCAACTTCACCTCGTTATTCCAATACGTCTTTTTTTTCTCCCCCGCCTATTCTCTTCTTCTATCTACTCCCCTCGCCCAGCTGGTCCTGATCCCTCAGTATACAGAGCTGCAGGGCTTCCAGGGGAAGGAGCCGGAGGCGGAGCAGCGGCGCGACGAGATGATCCGCTACATGTGCGAGGACTCCTTCATGATGACGCCCATGCCGGCGCTGGCCGAGATGTGCTCCAAGCTCATCTGCAGCATCTCTGCCATCATCCACGACGGGGCGCTGCGTGAGTGGCCGTGCACGTGGCCGTGTGTGTGTGTGAGTGTGTGAAGCAGGCTGATGTCCTCACTGTGTGTGTGTGTGTTTCAGCGTGTCAGTGCGACCCCCAGGGTTCCCTCAGCGGAGAGTGCAGCAAGGTGGGAGGGCAGTGTCGCTGCAAACCCAACGTGATTGGCCGACGCTGCGACCAGTGCGCGCCGGGCACCTACGGCTTCGGAGTGAGCGGCTGCACCGGTGGGTGTCGTCTTTGTCGTTTTTGTTTGTTTGTTTGTCAAGTAAAGCTGCAGACACTGACCATCAGTTGTACAGAAACACACCTGCAGGAGTGAATCTTCATTTTAACAAAAAAGGAAGTTTGACATTGCAGTTGACATCCGCATACACATATAACATGTAAAAACAAATAAACCTCTGGGACAAGTCCACAATTTAAAAATCCAAGTCTATAGAGCAAATCAAATTGTAGTCCACTTTGAAGGTTTTAACTCTTTTTTTTGCAACAAACACACTATAAGTTATGAAAAATAAATGAAATGGTTAACAATTGCATAAAACCTGAATGAAAAGAGGAAAATGAAAAAAAACTATAAGAGAGGGAGGTAGAAGAAAAAGAGTGGTAGAAAAACAACTTGACTTAGAGTTCAGTCTTTCAAATTATAAACAAGCCTTGGGGCTTCAACCTTATTCCTTTCTGCTAAATTATTTTGTAAAAACATGATTTTAATTTTGTTTTTTGTTTTTTTAAAACCGAAATAAAGCCTTAATTCATTCATTCAAATTAAACAAACAAGAGCAGCCCTCTGACCCCCTTATTTTCCCCCTCCTAACCCCAGCCTGTGACTGCCACCCGGAGGGCTCTCTGAGCCACCAGTGTGACCCGGCGACGGGCCAGTGCCAGTGCCGTCCCGGAGCCACGGGCCGCCAGTGCTCCGACTGCCAGCCGGGCCAGTGGGGCTTCCCCAGCTGCAGCCCCTGCCAGTGCAACGGCCACGCCGACCTCTGCGACCCCCGCACCGGAGAGTGCATGGACTGCAGGGACAGCACGGCGGGGCACCTGTGCGAGCGGTAGGGCCGAACCACAGGCCACGCCCCCTCTCTCTCTCTCTCTCTCTCTCTCTCTCTCTCTCTCTTTCACTCTGTCTCACCCCACTGACTTCTCCTCTGCCCCAGGTGTGTGGACGGGTTCTTCGGGAGCCCAGTCCTGGGTTCCGGGGAACACTGCCGGCCCTGCTCCTGCCCCGGGAACCCTGGCACGGAATACTTCAACGGCCACACCTGTCACGCCGACCACACGTCCAATCAGATCGTCTGTAACTGCAACCAGGGATATGCCGGTAACAACCACTCAGCTCACCTGGAAGATGACACTCTCACCTGTATGGATGGACGCTGATAGTCTCTCTCTCTCGCTCTCTCTGTCACTCTCTCTCTCCACCTCTCGTCCCGCCCCACCAGGCACCCGCTGCGACCGCTGCGCCCCCGGCTACTACGGCAACCCGGAGCAACCCGGCGGCCAGTGTCAGCCGTGCCGCTGCAACGGCAACATCGACGCGGAGGATTCCGAGTCATGTGATCCCCGGACGGGCCAGTGCCTGAAGTGTCTGTACCACACGGACGGGCCGGCCTGCGCCCACTGCGAACAGGGTTACTATGGCAACGCCTTGGCCCACGACTGCAGACGTGAGTGAGCAAGACAGGAAACACACCTGCGTTTTCATTGCTTTGGCGTCGAGTTTCTCGGCCCTTTTACCTCAGAGTTTGGTCACTGGCGCCATCTCTGGCCTGGAAGATGTAGTTGCGCAAAAAATATTTGAAAATTTGAGTTAGTCTTTAAGTCTTTGCACAAACTTCTTTGGCCAAAAATGTTGTAATTTTGGTCCTTTTATCAAAGACTTTGGCTTGAAACACAAGTTACAGTAGTCGTGAATTCCTCAGTCAGAACTTTAAAAAAGTAACATCTACTTTTACCATAAGTGAAATATCTTGCTTTTCATCATCCTATACCACTTTAAGTACAGTGTCAAGTGTTTGTTTACTCACCGAATAATGTTACCAAGGTTTGTTTATGATTTCTTTTCTTTACTTTTTTTTCTTTTTTAAAAAAAAATGTTAATCTGTTTTTTAAGTTATCATTTACATGATCGAAAGAAATAAAGATATCAATATCAAATGTGTGTGTTTCCAGGTTGCACCTGCGTGACGGCCGGCACCATCACAACCACCTGCCGCGACGGCCATTGTGACTGCGACCGGCAGACGGGGGCGTGTCCCTGCAGGGAGAACGTGGTCGGCCACAACTGCGACCAGTGCGCCCCGAACCACTGGAACTACGGCCAGGAGAGGGGCTGCGAGCCGTGCGGCTGCAACCCTCATCACACCCTTGGAGCTCACTGCAACATGGTGAGGGTCGGATAAAAAAAAGACCGCTAACCCTGAACCGAGGGATCAAAACACGCTGAGTGTCTGTGTCGTCTGCAGTTCACAGGTCAGTGTCACTGCAGTCCAGGCTTCGGAGGCAGGCAGTGCACCGAGTGTGAGCAGTTCCACTGGGGAGACCCCCGTGAGGAGTGTCGAGGTAATGCAGTGTGTGTCCATTGCATGACTATATATATTTCCACTGTAATTCCACACAACCGTCTTCAGGCCACACTGGTCAATTTTTTATGCAACCCAATGAGAGCTTTAAAGGTGTATTAATATAAGCTTTATGTCATTAATATACAGATATTATTGCTTTTAAAGCACACGCTGACCTTAAATTACATTACCCACAATGCACTTATAATACTGATTCCAATCCAGCGCCGTTACGACCAGCAATTCCACATCGTCCGAAATTACCCTCAAATAAAATTGAGAAATTGCCCACAAATAATACAGAGTTGTCCTAAAAGAAAGGAAGAAATCAGACAGAAGGAAATTTAATGGAACTTAATGTAATAACTTAGTTTGTTGTGTCATAACTTGTTTCTGACAATATTTGTCCTGGTTATTGACCTGTAAAGATTGATCTTGGGTGAGGTTTGTTAACCTGATGGTTGAAAATAATATACAATTTATGCATCTGTGCAAGTGCAGGTACAACACTAGTGAAAAATAATAATCAAATGCAAGAGTAACTATGATTAAAAATGAGAAAGGAAACCATGATACTGACCAGTGCTCTCCCTGAGGAGCCAAAAGAGTGATAGGCAGCGCTCCCTGCCTGAGGCAGCCGGACTCTGACCTGTCCCCTCCCCTGTGTGCTCAGAGTGCGACTGCCACCTGCTGGGCTCCGAGATGGCCCAGTGCGACAGGCTGACGGGCGCCTGCGAGTGCCGTCAGGGGGCGGCGGGGAGGCGCTGCGACGAGTGCGCCCGCGGCTTCACCGGCGTCTTCCCCGCCTGCGTCCAGTGCCACCCCTGCTTCCAGCTGTGGGACGACGCCGTGTGCCAGATCAAGATGGACCTGGAGCACGTGAACCTCTTGGTGGAGAAGATCCTGCAGAGCGGCGTGTCGCCGGGGCTGGGCGACGGCCGCGTCAAGGAGCTGGAGGGGAAGCTGAAGCGGGTGCAGGAGATGATCGGCGCCGGCGAGAGCGAGAGGGTGCAGCAGCTGATCGGCCAGAGCATTGACGACCTCAGGTTGGACGGTCGTTCATGACACGTTTCTTTGTTATTATGTGGCTCAACAAAGACAAACGATGCAAACAGGTGCAAAATTGGTGGATTCGTCAAATTATTAATAATATTATGTTGTGGATTATTATCTGTCTATGAATGTTGTATTGAAGTATTGGAGGCAAGATTGATTCTATAAACCCCAGCGGGTTTTCTGATCTCACCTGCGCATTGTGCTTCTGTTGGATATTGTTAAATTAATTACCCTGATGTATTTTGCAAATTTGTGATGTCACAAAGGGCTCTGATAAATCTGCGTCGTTGACCACACCTCCAGCCAGTTGTTGTTGGCTCTTGCCCCTGAAACTTTTTTTTTTGTCCGATTCTGACCCTGAACTGAAACTGACTGTCACCCCCCACCCCCGCCACACGCGGTCCAGGGCTGAGATCGCGCTGACCGATGGCCGCCTGATGGGCGTCACCAGAGAGCTGAACAGCACGGCGGCGGAGGACAAGGCGCTGAGACGAACCCTGAGCCAGCTGGAGGCCGAGCTGAGGGACGTCAACGCCAGCGTGGCCCTCAAGGAGCAGCTGCTGAAGGACTACCTCACCTCAGGCTTCTCAGGTATAGGGCTCAGATCTTCGTTCTCTGACAGGAACCTTGAAAAAAAAAAAAAAACTTAAATAATGATGAAAAAAAATAATTAAACTCCCTGAAAAAAATCTCCTCTCCACGCAGATCAGTTTGAGAAGATCAAGAGGTTCTACCAGGAGTCGCGGAAAGCTGAGGAGAGGTGCGACAGCAGCGTGTCAGGTCCGCTCAGCCCCGTGGAACAATCCAAGGACACCCGCGTCATCACCGAAGACCTGCTGAAGGCCAGCAAGGACAAGTTCCTCCGAGCTCTGGAGGCCCAGAACAGGTCCCTGGAGGAGCTGCACCAGAAGGCCAACGAGGTGGACCAGAATGTCCGGCAACTCAGCGGAAAGGTAGGAGGAGCGGCAGTGACACCTGGTGGTCAAAATCAAAAAAAAGCAAAAAGCCACGAGAACGCACATAAAAAAACCTCTCGCCCCCTACAGGTCTGTGGAGGTCATGGCAACGCCACCGCCGACGGCAGCTGCGACGACAGCCCGTGCGGCGGCGCTGGTTGCCGGGACGAGCAAGGGAACCTGGCGTGCGGCGGGGTGGGATGCAACGGGACGACCGGCGCCTCCGTGGCGGCTCGGAACCTCGCCAGGAACGTCAGCGACAGTCTGACCGCCGCTGGAGAGGAGCTGCAGAACGTCGCCAGGAAGGTGCCAGATGGAGTTTTTTTGAGTCAGGAAAATTTGCAGGATGTTTCTGGATGTCTTGGTTGATGATGCTGACGTGTGTGTGTGTGTGTGTGTGTGTGTGTGTGTGTGTGTGTGTGTGCTCTCTCTGTCTCCCGTCGGTGTCTAGCTCCAATATCTGGGCTTCCTGACGCAGGACGTGAAGGATCAGGCCAAGGCCATGCTGGACAAAGCCCAGAAGAAGAAGGAGCACTTTGAGAACAGCAACAAGAAGCTGAAGGATTTCATCCAGAAGATCAGAGACTTCCTAATGGGTACAGCAGCGAGAGCCGGGCGATACTGGGGGGCTTTTGTATCGATCCGATGCCAAGTAAATACAGGGCTTGTACTACTGATACCAGTAGTGCCTGATACTGATACTTTTTGTTTGAAATGTCTCAATCATTGAACAATTCTGTGATCGTAATCAACTTTACTTAGTTGATTATGATCATGGTAAAACACAGGACAAAGATTTTAGGAAAATAAATATGTCCACAATAAATCCAAAACAGTTTAGAATAGTACAGAACTAGCATATAGTATAGTTGTATATAGCATCGAAATGGTAAAATTGTTACCCTAACATGCTAGCCCTTTTACTACACACAATTGTTTAAGACTAGTGCAAAGAAATAAACCTAGCAATGTTGGCAGCACAACAAAAACTATCTTTCGTTCTTTTCGACCCGATACCAATACTCACCTCGGTATCGATACCATTGATATTCAATCAATACATCCAACCATAGCTTTTGTTTGATTTCCATTCCCTTTGCAACATTTCTCTATATCGTTTCTGTTCCTCTTCCGCCCCCTGCTGTCCAGAGGAGGGAGCAGACCCCGAGAGCATCGAGAAGGTGGCGCTGCAGGTCCTGGCCATCAAGCTGCCCGTCAACCAGACGGCGCTGGACACGATGATCAAGCAGATCAAGGAGAGTTTCGTCAACATGACCAACATCGAGGGCATCGTCAACCAAACGTCTCAGCACATCGGCAAGGCCAAGGAGCTGCTCGACAGAGCCAAGGACGCTAAGTACGTAGCGGCGGGGGGGGGGGTCGGTTATTTTTAATTTTCATCATATTTTATTCCTGCGAATACTACACATTTTAAAATTAGATACGTATTATTGAATAAATAATTAATTAGATACATTGATGTAGTTTTTTTTTGCTTGTTTTCTGTTGGGGTGGTTATTTATGTGTCATGTGACTCACTCATCATGGCTAGACAATACTCACATCTTTGCAGTGGGGCTGAGTGCATCGCCTTTTTTATTTTAAAACTTTAAAAGGAAATTCAGGCTTTTCCCTGTATCATATGAGCCAAAACTTAAATAATAATTTATATATTATATATATAATAATCTGATACAACATTAATATTGAATATCTTTTATTTAGTTACTACTTTCACTGCCCACATATTCACATATTTCTCCGTCAATAATTTGCATTGCAACAATCAATGAATGTAATTGAATATATCATAATTATTTGTAAGTTCGTCCTGATTGCAAGAGCCACAGTGTGTGTTTTCCTGCTGCGGCTGTGCAGGGACCGAGCCGAGGGGGTGAAGGATCGGGCCAACAGCACCAGGCAGGCGCTGGACGAGTCTGAGAAGGCCATCAAGAAGGCGGCGGAGGCTCTGAACGTGGCCCAGGCCAACCTGAACGGCACCAGAGATGCCACGGCTCAGGTAGACCTTTGCTCGCTAAGCCGCCTCGCAAAAGCTTTCGCCAAATTCGCCCCTCCCGACCCGACGCCTTGGCCCCGCAGGTGGACGAGCGGCTCACGCGGCTGGAGAACAAGCAGATGGACGCGATGACGCGGCTCGTCGACCTCTCGGCGGAGGTGGAGGCTCTGAGGAACAAGACGGAGCTCAACCGGCGCATGGCGAAAGAGGCCACGATGCAGGCCGCCAACGCCACGCAGGTGGCGTCCTCGCTGCAGCAGGTGAGCATTGGCAGCGCTGGCGGCCGTTTTTTTTCCCTCTGCAGCTTTGCCGATGCAGTGAAAAGTCTCATTGTTTTTTTACCCTCCAGAGTCTCAACGACACGGAGGAGCAGTACATCAAGCTGCAGGAGAAGATCGGCTCTCTGGGGGGAGGAGGTCTGAGCGACATCAACAAGAAAGTCATGGACATCAAGAAGGAGGCAGAAGGTCTCCTCAACAAAGCCACCAAGGGGATTGAGCAACTCAAGAGTGAGTAGCAGCAAAGTTGATTTAGTGAATCTGGAAATGGCCATCATGTTGGTTGAAATGTTGGTCTCGGAAAAGTCCTCCCTGCCTGCCTACATAATGATCCCACTTCTTAATGCCACGGTAACCACTGGCAAGCTTTGTTTTTGGTTGGACGTCAGGCCAAACCGTCAGAGTCATTGCTAAAATGTGTGTGTCAGAAATGTGAGGATAAAAAGCCGCTGCTTTCACACTCACATTTCTCACAAGAGGCGGCCGCAAACATTACAGCAAAATGTACATCCGTGTGTCCTGTAAGCTGGCATCGGTCAGTGTTGCTGTTTTTAATACCCGGTCGTATTCAGCGTATTTGCTGTATTTTTTTTTTCTTCATTTGAAATGATGGCCTGGTCATGGTTAACAAAGCTTAAATTGAAAATTGAACTTGAAAATTTAAGAAGTTGGACCACGTTTCCAAAATAAACGGGTTTTATTTCACACGTCCGTCTTTTAAAGAGCCTCCGAAAAACTACTGAAACACGCAAGGACATTTGATAGTGAGTATGTCACATATGAAAAGCCTTCAGCGCTGTTCTTTGCTCTTATTTTAATAACGGGGAAGCTGATTAGCCTTGACATTGTCCAACCAGGCGTCTTTGAATTCGTTTCATCTGCAAGAATTCAAGTTTATAATCTCATTCATCAGTTTCACCGGGACGGGAAAAGAAATCAGCGTTTTGTTGTTGCATCAGTATTTGCTTTATAATAACACTGAAAAGGAGGCTAATTGCGAATGTCTGGTGTTTTGCAGAGCTGGAGAAAAAGTTCAAGACCAACGAGCAGCGGATGCAGCAGCAGCGGACGGAGCTGGACGAGCTGCACCAGAACGCCACGCAGGTGCACAACAAGATCCGGGACCAGGTGAAGACTTACAGTAGCTGTCAGTAGTAGGGCGGAGCCGCGTGCACGTGCGGACGTGACGTCTTGGCGATTCGCCGCTGCAGCGCGAAGCTGAATGTGACTGACGCTGAGAGTCCAGCGACGGGGAGCGGGGGGGAAATGTTTTAACGACTCCAAGAATATTTAAACGCTGCTTTGTTTTCTTTTCTTTTTTTTTTTGGTCACTATTTCACTGGTTTACTTCCACGTACTGTACAACAGCAACAGGTAGATATCAACACTGTCACTGTGACGAGTCTTTAAGCTGAAAGAGGTGTACTTATTTTATTGTAAAAGGCAATTGTGAAACTCCTGAATGATAAACGGAAGACATTTATG
Source organism: Nelusetta ayraudi (assembly GCF_046127955.1). Classification (NCBI taxonomy): domain Eukaryota; kingdom Metazoa; phylum Chordata; class Actinopteri; order Tetraodontiformes; family Monacanthidae; genus Nelusetta; species Nelusetta ayraudi. The sequence continues at coordinate 6,682,606 of NW_027466069.1, read as the reverse complement.
AGAGTGTGTTATCGGAAATGTGTTATTTTTGACTGATGTCGTGTGCGTTCCTGCTGTAATTAGGCCACATGAGTCCACGTTGTGTCGTATGCGATGGTCTGCTTTTGAAACTGAATGATGTCTTAATTATTTTTCATTAAAACAAAAAGACGTCCTGTAATTATATATGATTGCTCCGGTCAAAGTGTTCTTATAAGAAAGCATTTATGAAAAGGTGCTAAATAAATAAAGTTCATACAGTCTATGAACACTTATCACTTCCTGCTTGTTTGTTGGTGTGTTTGTTTTTGGTCATTTGGAAATGTGTTCTGACTCACAGACACAAGGGGGCGCCTCTTCATCAGTTTTTCAGATCTATCTCTGCTGCGAGGCTGCTTCAAGTCTGCTAAATCCATTTCCCTAACACTCAAATCATTTCATGTATTTTCATAAGTTCTTTCCAAGAAGATCTTGTTTTGAAGTAACAGTGACTGAACTGGCATCAAACGTCTCTAAAACGTTTGAGATCTTTCTCTGACAGAGTGAACACTGTGTGTGTAAGTTTACTCAGTTTGGTTTTTCTTCTCTTTTTCTTTTTTCTCCTCAAAACGTTTCTTCCCTGTTGGGTTTCAGGTCGAGCATCAACAGGTGGACAACTTTGCAGGCCAGTCGGGACGGCTTTGTGCTTCCTGCTGCCCTCTGCTGGTGAAAATATGTCATGTTCTAGTCAAATTCTTTCCAACTGGATGTTTGAGTTGTCAGACCTTTTCTTTGGGTCAGTACTTTGGCACCACTGTGAAAAGCTCACAGTTTTATTTTTGAGCTTTATTTGGAAGGATCAATCATTTCAACGTCTTCAAAGCTTCATTTTTTGGGGACTGGAACGTGAAGAAAGGAAAAACTACGTTCACTGCTCGTGTCTGGGCACCTCAGTCGGTGTTCTCGGTCGCCCTCCACCACCTCCGTCCTTCGTCCTTCTCGTGAACCTTTTTTCTCATGGTCTACCTGCCCTGGCCCACAGTGAGCTCCTGTTCTCCCGGGAGTCCTGCCTGGCACAGGATCCTGCCCTCTAACAAAGAGTCGCTGTGCTCCGCCACAGCAGGGAATGTGTAATATGACAGAGATATGCAGCAGCAGCGACCCACAGACACCTGTGCACATCACACGCACAGGGAATTACTAAGGGATGGAGAGAAATTGTGGAATGTGACAGAGCATTTTGTGCTCCGGTAGATCAAACAGAAGGCTTGATTTATTTTTTCTTTGTTACTCTAAAGAAGTTGTCTTGATCTCCCAGAGCTGCGTGTCCTGATGAAAGTCGTCTCTGGCACCTGTTGGATGAGGCTGATGGGGTTTAGCAGGAACATCTGGGATTTGTGCAGGGTGCAATTACAGTGATTTCAATCCCAGCGCATTCCTGCCCGCAGCCCCAGACCAGGGATGGGGGATTGGTGGGAGTCTGTTCAGAGACACGCTCTGCATTTACTGGGTCAGTAAAACCAAAACAAGGCAGAGAACTTTACACATTGAAATAACGCGTGGCTTCGTTTAAAACCCTCCCAGCTGCTTGTGAAGCACGTTTCAGGCCAACTTGCACAGGGTGGTCTTTAAGTCAGTCTCAAGCCGGAAGAGCTCCTAGTATGTAGCATGCACGCTATTACCAGCAACAGATACATTTATTGATGGAAATCAGAAGTTGGTCAGCATTTTTTTTGTATTTAAGAGATGTTACATCTTAAAAGTTTTGTGTGGTGAACATTGACTATTATGTGTCCTTTTTAATGCCCTTTTTTTTTTAACCCAGCAAGGCTCTTTTACGTTTATTGTTTATTGTTTAAAACTTTTAAAGTAAAACTTTACTATAATACAACCGAGTCAGTTACAAGTGGATAATATCCTCAGTTATACTTCCTGGCCACCGCCTCCTTTCCACCCTCCACTTTCTCCCGTACGGCACCACCGCCCCCCACCCCGGGGGACCCGCGCCCTGCCTTCCATTCACTCCACTCCGCTCCGCTCCTGGACACCACACCAGCGCGGGGTTTCCGTTACTGGCGCGCAGGAGCCACCGAGGCAGCCGCAGCGAGCGCCGCTCAGCTCGGCGTCCGTCCGTCCCGCGACTCGGCGGTAGTAGCGCCAGAAGCAGCGACAAGTGGACCGGAGTCGGACACACAGAACAGCCTTAGAACCGGCCAACGAGAAAGAGGTGAGTGTATTGAACGACTTCTGAAACAAACTCAGACACAATTTTAAAGAAGTGATACGATGAAATGGTGGACTTTGTTAAAATAGAAGAAGTCAAAGTTCAGATTTGTTTTTATAATTAATGTTAGCTAGCAAGAGCCATAGTGCGACACCAAGAAAAGCAAATAAATAATTCGTACTTTATTTCAATAAGAATTTTTTTTTTTTTTTTTTTGTTTAATATCTCGCCCTCTTCAGCTTGACACGGTGTTCCGGGATATTCGGAGCCTCTCACACCGAACTCTGGTCTCAGGTTTCAGGTCTCCTCGGTGGATGCGATGCCCCGCCAGCCGACAGCCGCTCTGCTCGCCCTCCTGTGCGGTAAGTCAGCCAGTCGGCCAACAGCAGCAGTCAGCCCCGGTCTTCTGCTCCGCGGTGCGAAAACCCTCAGAAGTGACTCAGCCGAGGCTGAACCGGGTCACTGGGCTTTTTGATTAGTTGGCCGGAAAGTATGCCCGAGAGTCGGCAGAGTCGCGTGTTTACGTGCAAGGTGGATGTTTCTGGAGGAGGAGGGGAAATGAGGAGGAGGGAAAGAAGGAGGAGGACTAGTGGGAAGATCAACACACAACAACTTTAAGTTGCATGTATTTTATGTTGTAGTCAGATAACAGTTTTACCAGATTGATGGAGATTTCACTGTCTGGAATCCATCCATCCTAGTTTGAGCTGGCTGTCCAAGTCCGATAAGATGATTTTTGTGAAGAACTACAGGAAGTGGCTGGGAGCTTGGATAACGCGAAATAGATTAGCATGAATGCAGCAGATTTGAGTTTTGTTTTTTGTTTCTAAATCATTGCAACATTTTCACTTGACAGAGTGAACATTGAACGTCAACAGCATCTCTATGTCACTTGACTCACGGTGTCAAATAATTAAAGGAAAAACCCAAAGTGTTCTCGAAAGAATAGAAAAGCCGACAGATTAAAACATGTCTAAATAAATGGTTGAATGGATGGCATGAGATTAACTGATCTTGGACTTTATTGAATTTATTTTGAAATTTCAAATCCCAACCTTTCGGTCTTTATATTCGACATCCGTCGGCCTCCGTCGGGACGGCGTCGATCCCGGCCGAGGAAAAGTGTCTCCGTGCTGACAGATAAGATAGGCGCCGGTTCTTTTTTAGGGGCTCCTCGCCGCCTTGCGGGCTCCCCGGGGTCAGGCCCTGTCCTCCACTGTGGGTGGCGTCGCTCTGTTTATGGACCTCCTAAAACAGCACAGCTGATTCCGCAAATAGACACGCACACAGACACACACACGCACACCTAGACCGTCTGCACGGCTTCGCTCTGAGCGATAGAAGGAGGAAGGAATTCTTCTCCTTCTCCTTCTTCTTCTGTTGACTCCTGCTGCTCCTCACCGTCAATGAGCTTTAGATTATTTGACCCAATGACGTAGATTGCTGCTGTCGTAAACTGATTGGAGCCCAACGGTACAAACGTGTATTTCCTGGAAAAAAAATATCATCTTCTCAAAACTGATTTCAAGCGACGGCGTATTTGGCTGCAGGTTTTCATCCATGAACCTCTCTTTGGAGAAACTTTATGATTTTGTTTTGTCGCTTCTGGGTGTTCAGATCTTGGAATGGAAGGCTGCTTCCTGATTGCCAGTATAAAAAAAGCATGTGACTGGTTCTTCCTCCTCAGTAGCACTAGACTGAGAGGTCTTCTCATCTTCCAGACTAGACTCAGAGGTCTTCTCAACTTCCAGACAGGTGAAGGGGAGAAAAACCAAGAATCTGCAGCAAACTGCAAACAGCGGGCTAAATGTGATGTTTTCAGGAGATCTAGAGTTTGTTTCTTTTTGGATTGTTAGTCATGCCGATGTGGAGACCCCAGGGAACAAATGAAGACCATAAAACCATGTACGACATGGTTCATTTAGAGCTTTACTGAGGTGGGAATGGTGTGAAGACAAGAGACCGGTGCAGAGTTCCTGACCTGACCCGACCGGTCTGGACTCCCGACCCGAGCCTGTCGGGAAAAACAGTTTCCATCAGGGCTCTGGTGAGAAAGGACGATGTCCTTTTGGATTCTGGAGAACAAGACCTGAGGTCAAAGGTCGCGTCCAAAACCCCTCATGGTCATAAATGGGGTTAATTGGTGCATGCGTGTGTGTGAAAGTGTGTTTGAAAGGAAGTAGCCGGCGAGGGCGGTGGGGCTGATAGGAGGGACAAAAGCAGCAGCAGCGGCGTCTCGTCTCCTTTCACTCTCCATCCCTCTGCCTCTGTGGGGGTTGAAGGAAGACCTCGAGTGCGTGTGTTGGTGTGGAGTTGCGTGTCCCCTCGCTCAGGCTCAAATTAAAGCCCCCCCCCAAAAAAAACAAATTTCTTTACCGCCTCTCGGCGTCGCGCAGCAGAGGCCTGACGATGATTTGCGGCGACGAGATCTCGACAAAGTTTCTTTGGGGATGGGGGGGGTGCGCTCGTTATGTCGGGGGAGGGGAAGCGGGCCGGGGGAGGAGTGGGAGGATGGAGGGATTTGAGAAGAAAGCGAGGAAGGAGAATTTCACACGGGGGAAAGGATTGAGTTAAACCCACCGTGAGCTGGAATGAAGGTTCGGATATTTTTTTTCCCCTTCCCTCTTCCAAACTGCGGCAGGTTCCTCAGATGTGTGTGTGTGTGTGTGTGTGTGTGTGTGTGTGTGTGTGTGTGTGGTCAGGTGAGGCTCGGCACTACTAGCCTGTGGGAGTGTGTGAGACCCGTGTGTGTGTGTGTGTGTGTGAGAGAGAGAGAGAGAGAGACAGAGAGAGAGAGAGAGAGATCCCCCTCCACCTCCACCGCCACCACAACCCCGAAGCCTTTGTAAAGCTACAAGCTCCGGAAATGTGCAGATACCAGAACAATGGCGCGGTAAAACCCACTAACCACCACTACTACACAGAGAGAGTGGGGGGGAGGTGGGGGAGGGCAACACAAAGAGGGAGAGGGAGAGAGAGAGAGAGGACTTTGGGAGCGAGGGAGAGGGAACAGGTTTGCTGGGCTGAAAGGACGGCGGTGCGTTGGGTTTCCTCGCCCTGTCGCCCGGGTGAATGAGAAGAGGTGGAGTCAGGAGGGGGAGGAGGAGGACCTGGGAAGGGGCAAGGAATCAGAGGCGGAGGTACAAAAAAAAAAAAAGGGAATGGAGACGATCTCACGCAAAACAATTTGGTGGTTCAACCCGAGGGGAGCGTGACTGATTGGTGACGGAAGCGTTTGACGTAAAGCACTGAATTCATCCTTTCCCTTGAAAGAAAGACTTGATTTTCATCCAGCGGACTGGGCATGAGTAGTTGTTCATTTTTGGAGACGGTTGGAATCAAGTTTTTTCCCGCCGACTTTTCTGAACTTAAAGGAGCTTTTTGGAATTTTATTTTTCACCGTCTCCAGGTTCTCCAGCTTCCTCCCACGGTCCAAAAACATGCACGTGAGGTCAATTGGAAACTCTAAATTGTCCGTAGGTGTGTGTGTGTGTGAGTGCGAATGGTTGTTTGTCTCTGCGTGGCCCTGCGATTAAACTGGCGACTCGTCCAGGGTGTCACCCTGCCTTCGCCCCGTGACAGCTGGGATGGACCCCGGCAGACCTCCACAACCCTGAGCTCGGGTAGAGTTGGGTATGGGAAATGGATAGATGGATGGATGGAGCTGTGTGCTGATGAACAGTTTTTGTGCACAGCGTCGTTGACCAGTGTCCTCACAATTTGCCATTCGCCACCAACAGCAGCCAGTGATGCACCAAGCCCTCCAAGATCCTGTAAAACATCTTTTCCCTGCAGTTGTTGTTGCCAATATCTCCGACCCACCCCACCCCCTTTCAACGACCCACATAATTGAGTGTGTATGATGGCAACAACAGTGAAAAGACCCAAAACTAAACCCCTGGATGAACGCTCCAAAAACAGCAATTCCAGTGATGTTGCTGCAGGATCTCTGTATGGAAGGAAGAGAGGAAACGGAAGGATGCAATTAGTCTGATAATTAGTTCCTTCAGATGTATATATATATATATATATATACACATGTCTATATATACATATGTACGGAGAGAGATGTATATATATATATTTATTTTTTACTTTTGAATTTTCTTGTTGCTCAAACACAAATTGCAATTTCACAACAATACCAACACACACACACACACACACACACACACACACACACACACACACACACACACACACACTCACACTCTCTTACATGCAGACGTCTGATGTTCACGTGAAACCCAGCGCAGCCGCCACCAGGAAGCGGAATTCAACCATCAGACTGTAAATTGTCGGCATTCACAAGATTATCAGGAGAATCCCCAGAGCCCACCCCCGACCCCAACGAACAACCCCCACCCCAACACACACACACACACACACACACACACTCCCACGGGATGCAAACACACACACGTCAGCACTTAATCCAACATACGGACTCGCTGTTTTTTGGAGCGTTCCAACTTCTTAAGTGCAGCCTTGTTTGCGCCGCTCCGATGCTCCGATTAGCACCTCCAGTGAACACATGTGCGCTGCCGCTGCCGAGCAGCTGCGGGGCAACAGGGCAAACACACACACGCACACACACACACACACAGAAGAAAGCCGCACAGACCGACGGTTCGCTACTTCTGGACGAGCCGCCGGACCGACAGGCTGCACCCAACATCTGCCGGCCACGTGCGCTTCTCATCCGCCGGACAGCGGCTATTTCTGCTTTATAATTTAGATGATTGGAAGGGTTTTTTTTTTCCTTCTTCCCTCCCCGAATCCTTGACTCCACCGTCTGAACCGTGTAACGACCGGTTGCATTAAAGTCTTGCAGTCGAGTTTGGCCGAAAGCTGTTCTCTTTCTCTAAAAACAACAGATAAGAGAAAATACAGACAGACGGCGGCTATAATCATTAAATCCGACAGATTTATTTACTTTCCATAATTATCTCATGCACACGTGCGAGTCTTGCACTCGAGTCCATGCAGTGTGCTGGGAACTCCCCAGCCCACCCCACCCCTGTCCCACCGCCCCCCCCCCCCCCCCCCCCCCCGACCAGCTCTGAGGAGGCCGTCCACCTGTCGCTGGACCCATGCGTCGTCTCCCGGTTGGCGCAGGAATGCCAGCGTCTCGTCCTCCGGGGAGGCCAGCTGCCGCCCCAGTGACGGGCCTCGCTGCTCTGACTGTCTGACGATGGTTGGCTTCCGTGAGTCAGAGCGGCGAGACAGCTGAGGGAGTCTGCCCAGACGGTTTCCAGCAGCCGAGAGTTTGAAAAATTATGAAAATTGTGGCTGCTCTACAGCGACGAGTTCGGGACAGGTTACCTCGTTGACTGATAAATTATCCCCCCCAAAAAACTTACGGAGGTATACAGTGAAACAGCACATTTAGCCCTGTGTTTACAGCCTCCTGCCAAATCCGACGCAGTTGTTTGTTGGACCTTCCACGTGTTTGGAAGGAAGGAGGACAAAAACAGGGCGGGATCAACACCTGACTGGGGGGGCTCTGGTCACTGAGCTGAGAAGGCTGGTGGTTGACCCTCATGATGTCACAAAGGGTCCAGACAGCGTGATTCAATACAATACAAAGTGGAAGAAGAGAATAATGGACCAGACAGAGACACATATTATTAACGGTAAAGTAAATGTTGCATAAAATCTTCAAACTGAAACATTAATATTTTTCCACATACTTCCCTCGTGCAGTTCTGTTGCAGTTGTTGCTTAATCTGCTCCACTTTTAGTAGCATGTCGACCAAATTCTCAAAGGCCGCTGGGCTCAAATTTATGTGGCTGTCAAAACAACTTTGGGCTCACACTTTTCTGCAAATTTGACCTAAATGTAGTCATGAAACTTTATTCATCACTGTAATTAAATTCCTGGAGTCTTGTTGGCGGTGTAACCCCTCCTTCACCTCCAAGTCCAGTACAGAAAAAGTGGAAGCATGGATGGAAGGATTGATGGATAGTGGAATTTCAACAATCCTTCCAATGTGTTTTATATCACAGTGCCATTAGTGGCATCAATCATTTTTATTAGCGAGACCCCCTGGCACTGGTGGGTGGTGGGGGAGGGGCTGAGTAGCAGGAAAACATTGGACAGGACGACAAAGTGAAGGCGAGAGCTGAGTATGAACGGAGGGAGGGAGGAGAGCTGCGGGGGAGTCCAGCCTGCCAGCGAGATGAAGGAGAGGAAGAATGTAAACCAATTAGGCTTGAAAAAAAAAAAATCAAAGACTGTTGACTTTATCATGGCAGGGTTTGACGAGTCCGTCGAGAAACGCTGAGGTGCTAATGGGTCTTTTTGCCCGGAAGGTCTTGAAGGTTGCCATGTGTTGTCTCAGTTGTCCATCCGTTTGTTGGTTTTGACTTTCACTATGTGTCGCAATGTGACGGCAAACTGTGCCCCGCCCACCCCTGGCGGCGGCGCTGCGGCGGCGGAATGTGTCAAGCTGGCGTCACATCCGACATCCCCGAAGGAAACGAGCTGGAGGAAATAATAAGGTCGGGGAGGTCGTCATCGGGAAGATGGGGGCCAGGCTTTAAGCCCCGATGCCGTGAAGGTTTTGACCTGAATGACCCTTGACCTCTGAGCATGACCTACCACTACCTTACGCATCCAGTTGTACAAAAATCAAGTGTCATTGCGAGCCAGGCCCTGTTCCATTCCATTTATGGTCTGTTCAGGTCTCAGTTCACATTAGCAAAGTCTTTTACAGTCGTCAGATTTGGAGTCTGGAGTACTGGACAAAGACTAAAAAAACAACCAAATAAAAAACATCACCAGTGTTTTTTATTTGGAATTGACACTTGTTAGCAAAAACAACAGGGCTTGACACCGAGCAGTGCGGTACTCCAGAATTCACACATTTAGGGAAACAAGCTGACTGGCAAACTGTTGTTAAAAACTCTGAGAAGTTTGCTATTACGTTATTTAAATCCTTTCTGGTATTTCAAACTATTCGTACTCCCGTAATGTTTTCAAAATTCACTTCTTGCGGCTCATCGCAGAGATACTGTGTCTGCGATGGGAGCTGTAAAAACTACACAGCTGCATAATTCAGCTGTGTAATTCAATAGTGTTGCGACTGAATGTAAAACCTGCAAGATCATAATCGCTTGCCAAATCACCAAGTGCGTGATCCTCTCACCTGGGGCTACAGAGACAAACATACAAAGGTTTTTTTGTTGTTTTTTTTGTTCGGGTCGCTCCGCCGTGTGGACATGAGAGGTGACGCAGGGAAGGCTCGTTGAACGCAGGGAAGGCTAGAGTCGGATTTCGCCGTCAGGCGGCACGAAGACGATGATCTCATGCCTCTTTTTTTAAACCCTTAGCCGAGGACAGGTTAACAACAGCGGCCCGGCAGCCGCCAGCGTCATTTGTTGTGAAAAAAATAACAATAACGACAACAAAAAAGCTACACTTGTGGTGCGAGGCAAAGATTTCCACCCTTGTGCGACTGAACGCAACACAAATGATTAATTTAGTAGTGGAACGTTTGTGACGCTGGTTGCCTGACCTGCAGCCCCTGTGCTAAGCGCTGGTCTGACCGTACACACACACACACAGCCACTGGCCTTCTCTCCTCTCTCAGCTGTCGGCCTGCATTCCTCCTCGCCCGCCCATTTATGGCAGCGGGGAGGAAATAAAGAAAACGGCAGGAGGACAGGGGAGGAAGAGGAGGGAGAGGAGGAGGATAATCTCCCACTGTATCACGTCCTTAACTCAAAACCACAAGCTTCTTGCTCACAGGGAGGGGGTGGAGGGGTGGCGAACCGAAGCGTCAGTCATCTAGCTCCTTTCTCTCTCTCTCTCTCTCTCTCTCTCTCTCTCTCTCTCTCTCCCTCTCTCGGACAGGCCTTGAGAGAAACAGCTGGGAAGTGGTTATCAGTCCAATTACCTGATATTGATTTCCCTGGAAGTGCCCTGTGGGAGTTGGGGGGTGGGGGGCTTTGTGATTGACTCACATAAATTCTTAAAGTGGACATGAAGCACAAAACATAGTTATCATTATTTTATAAAGGTCTCCCACCCTAAAAAGATCACATATATTTAAAAAAATGGTTTAACCGCTAAACTTAAATGGTCGTATTTTGAATACCTTTGCTATAAGTGTTTCATGTCCACTTTCAATTTTGTTTCATTTTCACCCGGTCAGAATACGACTGGACCAATCAGCGTCCTCGGAGCCAAAGCCCAGGTTTGACTAGAACAGGAAGTTGCTGCTGCAGCGCGGCCAGTCTGAACACAACCTGAATGACGCCTCCTCACTCGGAGAAGAGCGAAGACAGCCAGCACTGTAGCCCCGCCTCTTTGGTTCAATCCCGGCAGCACACTCGAAGCTCTCACCTCTTGACTCTGATCACACTGTGACCAGCTGCAAGCGATTCAGATTCAAGTTTTGACAGATGGACTTTGGGTCCTGAAGCCTCAGAGCCGAGCCAGTTGCCTTTTAAGGCTTCGTCTGCGGCCGAGTCGTCCGTTCACCACAGCTGTCACGGTTCAGTCTGAACCGGAGAATTTGAGGCGGAACATCCAGGAAGTGGCGGCTACAGTAGAAACTCCCTCCTTGAGATGTTCAGGCTGGAAGGACGTATGGATGGACATCCAACACCTGCTGTAGGCAGAGCACCGACTGACAGCAGGACCCCTGAGGGTCTCCTCCCACCCCTACTCCTCCTCCCCTTCTTTTTCTTCCTCTTCCTCCTCCTCCTCAGAGCTTGGCCCCCAGAGGTGGAGGGGGTGGAGAAGGAGGAGGAGGAGGAGGAAGAAGAAGAATCTGCTGGCGCTTGTCATAAAGGTTTATTAGGTTTATTTTAACTCTCTCTCTTACACACACTCACACACTCTCAGTCTCCCTCCTGTGCTCTGGACGCTGACACACACACGCCCACACACACTCACACTCACACTCACACTCACACTCACACATACTCGGTAACCACGGAGACGCCTGTCAAACATTTGGAACGGCTGCACATTTAACGTGATGTATGGTGGAGAGAACAACGAAGGCAGTGCGTTAAACAACCACGGCACATGACGTCTCCCCAACTTCAAGGTCCCATGTTGAAGCCAGGCCAAACACGCAATTAGTCCTTTGTTTGCAGCCTCTATTCACAACATGCGTTCTGGTTGGACCCTCCCCTCACTGTGTTTGTGGTGTGGAAGTTAAAAAATGAGGGGTATAGCCAAGAACTGGCTGGGGGTTGGCTTTGGCCCGCTAGCAACTTGGTAGAGCGAGGCGTTAGTAAGCTAGCGGTGCCACTTGTTTCATCACAAAGGGTGCACATTCTAAAATCTGAAGTGGAGTAAAAGATGTTCACTGTCTGGCTGGATACCCTGATTACTGGTAGAAAAAAACTCTTCATGGGACCTTTGCACAACGTGTGTTAACGACAACGAGGAAGTCGTTACTTTTATTGACTGCCGGTGTCCGACAACATCACCATGAACCGTCTCACCCGGTGCAGGTGAACTCTGGCTAACCTGTTGGAGATGGTGTCAGGTCAGGGCCACTAGTTTTTTTTGGGGGGGGCCCTGGTCAGTTGGTTGGCACCCCTGTGGTGAGCGGAGCCTGATGGCTGAGGATTATCTACCCTCCACTTCACCCACCCCCCCCACATACACACACTCACCTCACCCCCCTCCCCCACCCTCCCGATGCCTCCCCCCTTAGAAGTTGACTCACAACACTGGATCGTTCATAATCAGGAGGGGTGGGTCGACTGTCGATACAGTGTTTCTACATATTTGCAACCTTTTTTACTGTGAGTCTCATCAGGCAGCGCTCAATAGCGCCACCTAGCGGACTGAAAAAAAGTCAGTTATTTTTATTGGCCACGGATACAAAACAGCAAACTTCATGTTTTCCCATTGAACCCCATCACTTGATGTTCTGGCTCAGGTTCAGTTGAGCTTGCCGTCGTCTGGCTCCGCCCCCGCTGGCGTCCCATCTTCTCCGGGAGCAGATAAGACGTTCCGACTGGCTCGTCTCTATCCGGCACCTCTGCATCCTGTCCATATTATCACTTCCTGTCCTCCCTCCCTCCCTCCTACTCCCAGTGCTGGCTGCCGCCGCCGCCCAGAAGCCCGACCCCAACCACGGCTGCGCCCACGGCAGCTGTTACCCGGCGACCGGGGACCTGCTGGTGGGCCGAGAGAAGAACCTGAAGGCCTCGTCCACCTGCGGCATGAGGAGGAAGGAGCGCTACTGCATCGTCAGCCACCTGCAGGTCCGACTCTGCGCGTGTTTGTGTGTGTGTGTGTGTGATTTGGGCTTCGGTTTTTCACCTTCCTCTGTGGTCCGGCTGCAGGATGAGAAGAAATGCTTCGACTGCGACTCCCGCCGGCCGTACGACCCCGTGTACAACACCATAAACCACCGCATCGAGAACGTCATCACCACCTTCAAGCCGCACCGCAAGAAGTCCTGGTGGCAGTCGGAGAACGGTGAGCGATTCTTCCTCTCGATGGATGCAGTGTTCAGGCGTTCAGGCGTTTTCACTGCTGGTGCTGCAGCCATGACGACTGACGGCAGGAAGTATGGGGACTATTTTTAATCCGGCCCAGTTCTCCTCCTTGGTGGCGACACAGTGGCTCTTTATCATCTGGATCACAGTGGTCAGACTGTGTTTGAACTCAGTCATTGGATTTGTTCACTTCTGGCCCTTCTTTCCTTCCTCCTCCTCCTCCTTTCTTTTTTCCATCCACTTCCTGTTTGCATTTTTTCTTCTTCTCGTGCCCTTTTGTGTCTGTGTTTTTTTTGGGTTTAATTTTTTTTTCACGCCGACGAACATGTTGAAAAGTGGCTCGCCGCCGCTTATAGCCGTGACCTTTTCCGACGGAGGCTCTGCAACCAAACCTCGGCAGTCCGTGCTGGGGTGAGGCGGCGCGTGATCCCGGTGTTGTGTGTTCATTATTTCCAGGGCAGCAGTCAGAGGGAGAGGCCGACCTCTGGAGGAGGTTGGAGTGAGGGGCTGAAAGGAGAAAACACAATAGCAAGACCTGGTTTTTCGAAGTTTAGGTGTTTCCATTACCAGTTTTTTATTGTGATATTTAGGGTTTGCGCAATTCTAGGGGTCATGGAAACACCGCAAGTGAGGCTCAGTGTTGACGACTAACTGAGTGATTTTTTTACTGACTGGCTGACGTTGGAAGTTGTTCATTCATTCATTCATTCATTCATTCATTCATTCATTCAGTCAGTCAGTCAGTCAGTCATTTATTTATTTATTATTGTATTTTCATGCCACTGAGCTGCTGCTACTGGCTGAGGAAGACGGCCATATGTTTCTTATGCAGTGACGGTGAAGTCACATGATTGCACACACTTGCCATCGTGTTATTAAGTATAAAGCGGAGGAGGAGCGGGAGGGAGAGGAGGGGAGGGCAAGGAGGGGTTTCCCACAATCCTCAGATGTTTGCACCGCAGCAAACCCGTGGAGCCGCAGGCCTGTGGTGTGGTTTGGGTCCAGACGTCGCCGTGGGTCGAGCTTTCATGTCGTCGTGTTCATGTTGCCGTGTGCAGGTCTGGGAAAGTCCAGCTGAGAGTGAAAGTGCCGTAGGGTTCTTTTTTCTTTTTTGTTGTTGTTGTTGTTGTTGTTTTGAGATATAAAACTGAGAATTTCACTCACTCACAGGCAAGTCTGAAGTTTTCATCCAGCTGGATCTGGAAGCGGAGTTTCACTTCACCCACCTGATCATGACCTTCAAGGTGAGACAAAGTCAAAAAATAAATACGACAAGCGCATCGCAGATAGAGGAAACACCCCCCCCCCCTCCCCCCCGCCTGTCCTTGACCTCCGCTGCAGACCTTCCGGCCCGCCGCCATGCTGATCGAGCGCTCGGCCGACTTCGGCCGCACCTGGCAGGTGTACCGCTACTTCTCCAGCCACTGCGCCGCCCACTTCCCCGGAGTCTCCCAGGGTCCTCTGCGCAACATCAACGACGTCGTCTGCGAGTCGCGCTACTCCGACATCGAGCCGTCGACGGAGGGAGAGGTGGGAGTTTTTCCGGTTTACGCGACGATTTGTCACGCGTTGATTGAACACGTAAAATAGATCAACTGAAGCGTCTGCTCGTTGTGTTTGTTCACCTCTTCAGGTCATCTACAGAGTGCTGGAGCCCTCCATCAGGATTAAAGACCCCTACAGCCCCAACATCCAGAGTAGGTCCCTCAGCAGGCTGATGATGATGATGAGGATGATGATGATGATGATGTTGATGAGGATGTGGATGAGGATGTGGATGATGATGATGATGAAGATGATGATGATGATGATGATGATGTGGATGATGATGATGATGATGATGATGATGATGATGATGATGATGTTGATGAGGATGTGGATGATGATGATGATGATGATGATGAGAATGAGGATGATGATTATGATTATGATGAGGATGTGGAGGATGATGATGATGAGGATGATGATGAGGAGGAGGAGGAGAAGGAGGATGAGGATGAGGATGATGAGGATGATGATGATGATGATCGGGATCAGGATGATGATCAGGGTCAGAATAATGATGATGAGGATGTGGATGATGATGAGGATGAGGATGTGGATGATGATGATGATGAGGATTTGGATGATCCCACACAACAAGGATTACTCAAAACAGACGTTAACAACCATTTACCGCCAAAGTTAGCCTGTTGTTCATTATTCATGCTATTTAAAAAAAAAAAAGTTCAACATATTTATTTATATATACAGTATTAGTAGTAGGATGACAAAACACTACTTCTACTAATACAGCAAAAACCACGGAAAAATCCAACTCACACAAGCCCACAAGCAAAGGAATAAACATTCACGATCAGACAAACAAAAAAAGCAGAAAAGCTCTGGTTATATACTTGCAAACCACAGATTACATAACATTGTATACCCCACATTTTTCATTCTTATATGAATCCTCTTTTGCACATTTGTTTCAAATTGATTGAGTGTTAGCGGTAGACGTTGTGCTGCAGGACCGGATCAGCGCTGAGTGAGAGGCGCCGTGTCTCTTCACTAGCGGGTGTAATTTTAATGATGGCCTCCTTGATCCCCCCGGTGAGGTCTCTATGGCTCCCAATGGGCGCCAGCACCAGCTGCTCCCCCCAGTCCGGCCGCTGTAGCTTCTTACCCACTAACATCCGGCCGCTGAAATCGACTGCTCTTCTTCCTCCCGTCCAGTTCGTCTGGACTGGCGAAGCTGCGGCCCACACAGTTGTTCTCCCGCTGCTTGTCTGGTTCTGACACGTCTGCTCTGGCCTCCGGCAGACCCCCTCCGTGCTGCCGCTGCTGATGATGCAGTGTGTAGGACGTCGTGGAGAGATGTTAAAAGCAGCTGTTTGTCTCCCACTCAGCCCGACTCTCCTGCCCTCTGTGTTTAAACTGGCAGCACATTACAGGTTCCCCCGGATTTTTCTGGTTCTGGTGTCAAAGTTCCCACTTTAAAGCGGCTCCCCCTGACAGCCGGACGGCCCGTATTCCAATTCAGCCTGACGGTGATTGGACAGCGCGTGTTTGTAATTTTGATTAACGACAGCCGCGCGTCTGTTAGAGTCATCTGGTGCCTCGGAATCAGCCCGCTGTTTGGGAACAGGAGCCGCTGCTGAATCAGGCCCTTCAGCTTCTCTGATTGGCTCTGCAGTGGAAAGAAAAACAGAGCAGTAAACAGGCTGGACGGCTGGACGACCAACGATCAGATTGCAGCGTCTGTCTCCTGTTGAGATTATCTGAAGCTGTCGCTCTGTCAATTCGAAGGAAAAAAAGCGATAAGACAGACCTGCCAACCCGCCCCCACACACACACACACACACACACACACACACACACACACACACACACACACACACACACACACACACACACACACACCACTTTGTAGAGATGCGACCCTTAGACAACCTGTTCAAAATATATATTCAAGACACTAAATATTCATCTTCTTCTTCTCATTAAAATAAATTATTCTGTGTCTTGATAAATTTTAGACAAGAAAAAAATACAATATTAACCACTATGGACAAGAAATGATGAAACATGCAGCATGAGATACATCTTAAAGGGACAGTACAAGACAGAAACAACCTGAACAAAATGTAAAACTGATAAATACCAGCGACAACAGTTTTGTTTTAATCTTAAAATTTCAAAGTCGTTGGGTTGTTGCGCCCCCAGCTGGCTTGCTAGAGGACTGTAGGACTCTGGTTGCCTTCCCGGCACCTTCTCACAAGAGCGTGTCAGCCCAGGTCTGCTAAAAACAACTATGAATCTTGAATTCTAATGTTGAAAAACTACATTGTCGTTTTAATGCAGACAAATTTCAACTCTTGTTTCCGACGTCGCAGTTCAACCCCCCGTCGGCGTCCGGTCGTTCTGGACGTGAGGTCAAAAGTGGGGCCGTACCTCATCGTTAGCCTGTTATTCTAACGTCGGACCAGCCGGAGATGCAGCTGAGCTGTTTTAGCTCCAGTCACGTGACGGATCACCGTCGTCTGTGTTCCCTCTGCTGGTTTCGTCAGTGGATTCAGAGCTGCAGAGTTTTACAGCCCAGCCTCCAGAGGAGCATTTCCAGAGGAGGAGAGGAAACTCACATTATGTTCCGTGATTTTGTTGGGCTGCTGAGAGTTGCTGTGTGTCGCTGCTGCTGCTGCTGCTGCTGCTGCTGCTGCTGCTGCTGTAATTAAGGTTCTCCTGGGATGGAGAACTGGTTGCTGGGGAAGGTAACAGCATTAACACTGTTGAAGTCTCTTAACAAAGGCGGGAAGTGTGTTGGACTGCTGCAGTTTCTTGGTGTGTGTGTGTGTGTGTGTGTGTGTGTGTGTGTGTGTGTGGTGATGACCAACAGGCCAACAGCTGCTGCTGTTACCAGAACAGCCAGATCTGTTCCCACCACACCAGAACACTGGTTAAAAAAAAAAAAAAAATTAAAAATAAATCCCCTGGACAGAAGTTCAGTTGTTGTCTTGGTTCTTTTTTTCTTTTTTTTTTTGCCTGATGCTAAATAGTTTTAAGGACATGGATTTCACATTATGTCTGACCCTATTTGACCCACCGTCAGTAGAATGTTTTAACTGTTTTAGATTTAATTGTTTCTGACAAATAATCATGAATATGAAGGTAAATTGCAATAATGGACGTTATATATGGACGTTAGTAAGTATCAGAAATCATAGAAAACATTTTTAAAGGCCTGAATGGGATTAAAAAAAAAACAATCTTGCATTGTGATTGAGGACCAATCAGAATATTTTTGTACCATTTGCTGATCTCGAGGGGATCCTGATTGGAATTTAAAGCTGTATTGCATGCAGTGTATTCCAGGCAGGAGCTTCACAAGGTGGATGTATAAGGTTTGAATTGAAATCTCAGCGATCCTGCTGCCCTGAAGCTCCATCTTCTCCATCTCAAACAAGAGTTTACTTCCTCAGAACGCACTCCTCCCCCTCCTGGCCTTATTTTGAAAGGACCTTCCTTCCTCCTGTGACCCTCCATCGTCCTCTTCCATCTTCTTCTCCCTCCTCAGACCAGCTCAAGATCACCAACCTGAGGGTGAACTTCACCCACCTGCACACCCTGGGTGACAACCTGCTGGACCCCAGGCCTGAGATCAAGGAGAAGTACTACTACGCCATCTACGAGCTGGTGGTGCGTGGCAACTGCTTCTGCTACGGCCACGCCTCCGAGTGCGCTCCCATCGACGGCATCCGGGACGACATCGAGGGGATGGTGGGTGCCCTCGTGGCTTTTTCATTTATTTATTTTTTTAAGCAAGACATTCGGCAACGCACACCACATTTTTTTTTTCAATGGTTTTTTTTTTGCAGGTGCACGGCAGGTGCGTGTGCAACCACAACACCAAGGGACTGAACTGCGAGCAGTGCAGCAACTTCTACAACGACCTGCCGTGGAGGCCGGCCGAGGGAACCAACTCCAACGCCTGCAAGAGTGAGCTGAGGAGAAGAAGAAGAAGAAGAAGAAGAGAGTTGCATCTTTTATCCCAAAGCTCTGGGCTGAACTTTATTGACACAATGTGTTGCTGTTGTGTTTTTTTCACCCCCCAGAGTGCAACTGCAACGACCACTCCGGCAGCTGCCACTTCGACATGGCGGTGTACCTGGCGACGGGCAACAACAGCGGTGGCGTGTGCGACGACTGTCAGCACAACACCATGGGTCGCAACTGCGAGTTGTGCAAGTTGTTCTACTACAAGGACCCCAACAGGGACATTCGAGACCCGGGAGTGTGCATCGGTGAGTGTCTGTGTGTGTGTGTGTGTGTGTGTGTGTGTGTGTGTGTGTGTGTGTGTGTGTGAGATTAGAGGTTGGCTAACGAGCAACACAACTCTTCAACCACCCCTCCGCCCTTTCACCTCCTCCTTCCCTCCCCCTCCGTTAGCTTGCGACTGCGACCCGGACGGCTCTCAGAACGGCGGGATGTGCGACAGCCACACCGAGCCCTCGATGGGGATGGTGGCCGGTCAGTGCCGCTGCAAGGCCAACGTGGAAGGGCCGCGCTGCGACAAGTGCAAGACCGGCTTCTTCGGCCTGAGCGCCGACAACCCTCAGGGCTGCCAGCGTGAGTAGAGCGCAGGAAAAGAGAAAAAGAAAGAATGTGTCTGTGCTCTGTTTTAAGCTTGTAAATCTCAGATTTACGGAAGAGGATCAGGGCCACAAGGAAGGAAAAAATTAGGATGCAATTCCAAGTTTCTAATTGAGAATTAACGTTGACGTACGAAAGACGAAATTTCGTGAATAAAATCGAAATTTTGCAACTAACGTGAAGTAAGTCAAAATGTTGACAATAAAGTTGAAAAGCTCTCCGTGCAAGTCTTGTGGAGTTCTTCCATTTCTGCCAGTTTCCTGATTACTGTGGGTGAACCTTGTGGGATACACCTGTTTTCGGCAGTTTACTTTTAACTGTGGGTAACTGGGTTAATCCACCGTCCATGCAGTCTACTCGCCAATTTACACTTTATTTGCGTCGACTTTATTCATGAAATAATAAACCGTTGACATTATTCATGAAATTTCAACTTCATTCACAAAACTTCGACTTTATTCACAAGATTTCGTCTTTCTTGCAGCATCAGAGGGAACCATGGCATCAGATCTTTACAGACGTGACCAATAAAACAATCTAAAGCAGGCTTGTGTAAGAGGATAACTTTAAAAAAAAAAAAAAATCTAAATCCATCCTTGTGACGGTCATATTTTTTGGATATCATTCTTTATTGTAGATACTGCCACCTTGTGGCTCCATCACCTCACTACTTTGGTATCAGGCTCTAATTCATGGAGACTATTAAATCAAAGAGCACAGCAATAAGCAGGTGCTTGAGATCAGGAGGGTAATGCAGGCTGCTGGAGTACAGTGCTGCTTATAATGAGGATTTAGATAATATAGGCTATGCTGCTATGCTATTCTAACTATATTGCAGCTAACACTTCGACAGTGTGTCTACACTCTGTTTATATCGATGCTGCACCCTAATGAATGACCTAAATTTATTCTATATTTATTCCCTTGAATTCTGCTCATTCTGCTGTTCTCACATTTTGATTTACCGTTTTTGCTCTTCGCTTTGTGCCGCCCCGCCGCCAGCCTGCCGCTGTGACAACCGGGGGACGGTGTCAGGTAGCTCCCAGTGTGACCCGGTCAGCGGCGACTGTTTCTGCAAACGCCTGGTGACCGGACGCAGCTGTGACCAGTGTCTGGTGAGGCCGCCGTCCGTCCACCTCTCCTCTGACTCCACCTCGGGTCCCGAACCCGCTCGGCCCGGAATAGTGCTGGCAGGAATGTGAGCTCCCGCCTGGGCGCCGGGCCTAAATTTAACGCAGGGATTTTCAGGCTTGTCCGCTCGCTCGCTCGGAGGGTGTCACAGCAGCACCTAACATGGTCAGGACACCAGGACCTGGTCCAAAAGTGGATCAGGTCTTCTGATGATGAGTCCTGTGAAGTCTTTATTTTTTTTTGGTTGCCAAGGTTTAAATGTCAACGTTACGCAGAATAAAATGTCTACAGAAGACAAACTAACAATCTTGATTTTCCCCGGCATATAAACCGATGCAACTTTGCAAAACAAACTGCAACTTAGTGCTGCAACTTCATATTATGTTTCGTTTTTGACACCGGCGACGTGAAGTCGTTGAAGGTGCGTTGCTGCCATCTACTGACGCAATCTGTTACTGCATCACATTCAAACTCAGCGTGTCTCTGAAACAGCTCAGCTTCAAAACAGAAAGTGGCGCACAATAAATAAATTTAAAAAAAAGAAGCCCAAACCTAGTAAAGCAACTTAACCAACACACAGCTCTTTCTTTTTATCTGTGTGAGCGATGCCTCATTAACTCTGTTCCCTTCTCTGCTTGCAGCCGGAACACTGGGCTCTCAGCCACGACGTGAACGGCTGCAGGGGCTGCGAGTGCGACGTGGGCGGAGCCGTGGACAACGTGTGAGTGGCGCAGACGATCCCGTTCGGAATCATCACGCAATCGCACCGAGAAACCAGAAACCTGTCGAAAACCAACTTCTTCAGATATACGTGCTGACAGTGTTTAGAATTTATCCTGTGTTTCTGTCGGAGTAACTTTTCAAAAGGGGCATTTCAACAATTTTTATCGCGATTGCTGCTCGTTTTTTTTTTTTTTTTTAAAGCGATAAACACCTGAGACCTGAGCTGCAGTTGTAAAAGAATCGCGATAATCATCAGCTCTGCTCGTCTCCTCTGCAGCTGCTCCATACAAAACGGTCAGTGTCGGTGTCGCAGTCACATGACCGGACGCCAGTGCACGCAGGTGGAGTCGGGGTATTTCTTCATGGCTCTGGATCACTTCCTGTACGAGGCCGAGCTGGTTCCAATTGGGCAGGTGGGAGAGTGTTACTGCAGCTGTTTGTGTTTAAATACCTTCAGATTATCAGTCTTTATATTGTGTGTGTGTGTATGTGTGTGTGTGTGTGTGTGTGTCTTGTCAGGGCTGGGCGCTGGATATCAGAGAGCACCAGCAGGGTCGCCCCGCCTCCTGGACCGGCCTCGGGTTCGCTCGGGTTTCGGAAGGTGGGACCCTGGAGTTCCACATCAGCAACGTCCCCTACTCCATGGAGTACGACCTGCTCATCCGCTTTGAGTCCCAGGTCTGTGGTGTGTGTGTGTTTGCTGTGTGATATGAGCAGGCTGGAGGCTGCTTTAGTCAAAATCAGGTGTTTAAAGCTAATTATTTTTCCTAGATGGACATGTGAAATAAATCATCAGGTTTGTAAAAAAATATTCTATTTGTGTCTCATGGGTTTGCAAATCAAATGCCGTGTGCAGAAACTGAAGGTCTAAACGTCACCTCTCCTTCCTCCTGAACTAAAGGAACATCCTGCAGAATTACACCTTAGCAAAATCATCCTGCTCAAAACGAATTTCCAGCAGTACCACCTTTAATTTATTCAGATTTATTTTTTTCATTTCCTGTCCACCACTTCCTGTCAATGCTTCCCAGATGCCCCGGGACTGGGAGGAAGTGCGGATATCGTTGATCCGTCCGGGGCCGATTCCCACCAGCAGCCCCTGTGGAAACACCATCCCTGCAGACGACAGGATGACCGTCTCCCTGCCTGCTGCAGCCAGGTGCACTGCACACACACACACACACACACACACATACGCACACACACACGCATACACTCACGCACGCACTGAACGCCTGCTTTGCTGCCCTCAGGTTTGTGGTCCCTCCTCAGCCTCTGTGCCTGGAGAGAGGGGTGAGCTACACCCTCCTCTTCCAGTTCATGCGCTACCAGGATGCCAACAGCATCCTGAACGGCGCCGCCAACGCCGTCATCCTCCTGGACTCTGTATGATCACACACCACCACCGCCGTCCCTCTAATAATACTCTAATAATAATAATAATACAGTCTTACACAGCAGAACCCTTTCTTACTACCTGCCCTCTACCCCAGATCACCCTGATGCCGCGACACTCGTCCATGGAGATGTTCAGCGCCGGAGACTCCGCCTCCAGCAGCCGCAAGCAGACTTACGAGCGCTACCGCTGCCATGAGGCGGCCAAGGGCGTGACCCGGCCGCCCATGAGCGACACCTGCGCCAAACTCATCGCCAGCATGTCGGCCGTCATCAACGACGGAGCGCTGCGTGAGTGGGGAGGGTGTTTTTTTCCCTCCGATCTGCTGGAGGATGTTTTGCAGTTTCTTTCCCGCATTCCTTTTTTTTTGGAGCACTGCTGTTTTGAACGTCCCACTTACTGTCTCTCTTCTTCCTCCTCTTCTTCTTCCTCCTCCAGCGTGCGACTGCGACCCTCAGGGCTCCGTCAGCTCGCTGTGCGATGTGCGCGGTGGCCAGTGCCGCTGCAGGCCCAACGTGATTGGTCGACGGTGCGACCAGTGCGCCCCGGGAACCTACGGCTTCGGACCCTCGGGCTGCATAGGTAAGATCTTCACACAACTGACTTTGTCAGAAAAAAAATTTCTTGCCTCAGTTATCTTGAAAAATCTCCTCCCATCCTTTCCAATTCCCATCTTGCAGCCTGCGGTTGCAGCCTGGAGGGCTCTGTGTCGCGCTTCTGCGACAAGTTCTCCGGCCTGTGCAAGTGTCGGCCCGGAGCGTTCGGCCAGCGCTGCGACGGCTGCCAGGCGGGTCACTGGGGCTTCCCCAGCTGCCGGCCGTGCCAGTGCAACGGGCACGCGGAGCAGTGCGAGCAGAGGACGGGCGCCTGCCTCGGCTGCAGGGACAACACCGGCGGGGACAAGTGTGACCGGTGAGGTGGCCGCTTGCGGCCGGCGACAGAAGTAGGACGAAGAGGGAAGATATTTGCATAATTTGGCTCTTTGTTTGCAGGTGCGCCGACGGTTACTACGGCAACCCCGTGTTGGGCCTCCCGTCCAGCAGCCAGTGCCGGCCGTGCCCGTGTCCCGAGGGGCCCAACAGCGGCCGCCACTTTGCTGCTTCCTGCTACCAGGACGACCGGAACAGGCAGGTCGTCTGCAACTGTAACCAGGGTTACACAGGTGGGTGTCGGGCTCAGCCTACAGCAGGCCTGTCAGAACTGGACCCCAATGATGGTGACAATGATGATAATTATGATGTGTGTGTGTGTATGATGATGATGAAGTCAAGTTTTGCTTAAGCTTTGCTTTTTGATGCCTGTAAGAAATTGGAGCGCTGGACTCTGTTCTTATAGGAGAGAAAGTGTTAGTAGTCAGCTAGTTAGTTGAATATGGTTTGGGTAAAAACTTTAAGGAATCGACCATTAAAACAATTGGTCAGTGCCGACAGATTTTTTTTTTTTTTTAGAATGCAAGTTAAAGAAAAAAGGTCTGGCAATTGTTTTCATGGTCTCCTCCTTTAAAAGCCTTGTTAATAAAATGATAATAATGTGTGGTGAGACTAATCCAGTAAGGTGCTGTTGGAGGTCAGGATGCTGTGTTGTGACGGGTAACCAGTTTCCCTCCTGTGCGACTGACATAGGGCTTGTTAAACGTTCCTGGGTGGCCATGTTTCACCGTGAGTACTGGCGGTTGATCCTCCTCACTTCCCTCCCCTCCTTCACCCACACCACCACCACTCTGTGCATGGCTGCAGCACCCCCTGCTGTCAGTGGGGCTGTGCTACAGTGCACTCCTGTCCTATGCTGTCCTCCACGCGTGCTGCACCACGTTGCCGTTAAAGGTCCGGCGTTCTGCAGAATTCCCTTCCAGAGATCTGGGATGAAAAATAAGCGGCTGAGGCAGCTCCACTGGAGTCGTGACAATAGGCAGAACATGGGACCTTTAAAAAAAAAAATGAACACACAAATAAACAAAAAGCCTCGTTCAAAAATTTGAAATCATTTCTGAGCTCAGTCACAACCAGATGTTCTCGCTGCTCTGTGAGAGAATGACGGCGTCTTGCAGGGCGAAAGCTGATAACCGCTGCAGAGAAACAGACTATCTACCTCTCAGCCTTTTTGTGTTTTTCACAGCAGCTGTTTTTTTTAGTTTCTCCTCCGTAAAACAGCCTGTCCTGCAAATTCCTCCCGTTCTCTCATATCCTCTTCCCCGCCAGATATGCCAGATATTTTTCATTCTTAAGGTTGCAGCCACATGGGGACACAGAGAAGAATGGCACACAATAAAACAAAGAATCTGAGTCTAGCCGTTCGCTTCAAATGATTTGTGACTTTTGTCTGAGACGTCAAATCCCGCTGACTGCCGTCAGAGTGTCGTCAGCAGGTGTAATGTGCAGAGGGTGAGGCGTGGCGTTTTAATCAATTATAGCATGAGAGTTGAAGAGTTTTGATGTGGTGCGTTCAGGTTCTGCCTGCCAAATGAAAACATCTTACTCACTATTCTCATTATTATTATCAATCACAATCAGATCAGGACACATTAATCCCATTTGGTTGTCAGTAAAAGATTCACAACTAGCAGAGGATGGTTTCGATCCATCGACCTCTGGGTTATGGGCCCAGCACGCTTCCGCTGCGCCACTCTGCTATGTTGCACCCCAGATGGGACTCGAACCCACAATCCCTGGCTTAGGAGGCCAGTGCCTTATCCATTAGGCCACTGGGGCTTGACAATGTCGCATCAGTGAGAGGTTGGGTTGATCTTGCTCCTCTACCAATTGACATGTAAAAGACTAAGGAGGGCTTTGTTTCTACCCAAATAATGTACGAAAGACCCTTTGGGTTGTTGGTCCCCCGAAACACGATTGAAGCCATTTCCTTCCCCATTAAATTGGCACATTTGTAATGGAGAAGTCCTTTCGGTTGTCAGTAAAAGGTTTACAGCTAGCAGAGGATGGTTTCGATCCATCGACCTCTGGGTTATGGGCCCAGCACGCTTTCGCTGCGCCACTCTGCTATGTTGCACCCCAGATGGGACTCGAACCCACAATCCCTGGCTTAGGAGGCCAGTGCCTTATCCATTAGGCC
>NW_027466069.1:6542500-6642500 GCF_046127955.1 Nelusetta ayraudi | reverse complement strand
GGCCAGTGTCTTATCCATTAGGCCACTGGGGCTTGACAATGTCACATCAGTGAGTGGTTGGGTTGAGCTTGCTCCTATTGACATGTAAAAGACTAAGGAGGGCTTTGGTTCTACCCAAATAATGTACGAAAGACCCTTTGGGTTGTTGGTCCCCCGAAACATGATTGAAGCCATTTCCTTCCCCATTAAATTGGCACATTTGTAATGGAGAAGTCCTTTCGGTTGTCAGTAAAAGATTTACAGCTAGCAGAGGATGGTTTCGATCCATCGACCTCTGGGTTATGGGCCCAGCACGCTTCCGCTGCGCCACTCTGCTATGTTGCACCCCAGATGGGACTCGAACCCACAATCCCTGGCTTAGGAGGCCAGTGCCTTATCCATTAGGCCACTGGGGCTTGACAATGTCGCATCAGTGAGAGGTTGGGTTGATCTTGCTCCTCTACCAATTGACATGTAAAAGACTAAGGAGGGCTTTGTTTCTACCCAAATAATGTACGAAAGACCCTTTGGGTTGTTGGTCCCCCGAAACATGATTGAAGCCATTTCCTTCCCCATTAAATTGGCACATTTGTAATGGAGAAGTCCTTTCGGTTGTCAGTAAAAGATTTACAGCTAGCAGAGGATGGTTTCGATCCATCGACCTCTGGGTTATGGGCCCAGCACGCTTCCGCTGCGCCACTCTGCTATGTTGCACCCCAGATGGGACTTGAACCCACAATCCCTGGCTTAGGAGGCCAGTGCCTTAGCCATTAGGCCAATGGGGCTTGACAATGTCACATCAGTGAGTGGTTGGGTTGAGCTTGCTCCTATTGACATGTAAAAGACTAAGGAGGGCTTTGGTTCTACCCAAATAATGTACGAAAGACCCTTTGGGTTGTTGGTCCCCTGAAACATGATTGAAGCCATTTCCTTCCCCATTAAATTGGCACATTTGTAATGGAGAAGTCCTTTCGGTTGTCAGTAAAAGATTTACAACTAGCAGAGGATGGTTTCGATCCATTGGCCTCTGGGTTATGGGCCCAGCACGCTTCCGCTGCGCCACTCTGCTATGTTGCACCCCAGATGGGACTCGAACCCACAATCCCTGGCTTAGGAGGCCAGTGCCTTATCCATTAGGCCACTGGGGCTTGACAATGTTGCATCAATGAGAGGTTGGGTTGATCTTGCTCCTCGACCAATTGACATGTAAAAGACTAAGGAGGGCTTTGGTTCTACCCAAATAATGTACGAAAGACCCTTTGGGTTGTTGGTCCCCGAAACATGATTGAAGCCATTTCCTTCCCCATTAAATTGGCACATTTGTAATGGAGAAGTCCTTTCGGTTGTCAGTAAAAGATTTACAGCTAGCAGAGGATGGTTTCGATCCATCGACCTCTGGGTTATGGGCCCAGCACGCTTCCGCTGCGCCACTCTGCTATGTTGCACCCCAGATGGGACTTGAACCCACAATCCCTGGCTTAGGAGGCCAGTGTCTTATCCATTAGGCCACTGGGGCTTGACAATGTCACATCAGTGAGTGGTTGGGTTGATCTTGCTCCTATTGACATGTAAAAGACTAAGGAGGGCTTTGGTTCTACCCAAATAATGTACGAAAGACCCTTTGGGTTGTTGGTCCCCTGAAACATGATTGAAGCCATTTCCTTCCCCATTAAATTGGCACATTTGTAATGGAGAAGTCCTTTCGGTTGTCAGTAAAAGATTTACAATTAGCAGAGGATGGTTTCGATCCATTGGCCTCTGGGTTATGGGCCCAGCACGCTTCCGCTGCGCCACTCTGCTATGTTGCACCCCAGATGGGACTCGAACTCATAATCCCTGGCTTAGGAGGCCAGTGCCTTATCCATTAGGCCACTGGGACTTGACAATGTTGCATCAATGAGAGGTTGGGTTGATCTTGCTCCTCGACCAATTGACATGTAAAAGACTAAGGAGGGCTTTGGTTCTACCCAAATAATGTACGAAAGACCCTTTTGGATTGTTGGTCCCCCGAAACATGAATGAAGCCATTTCCTTCCCCATTAAATTGGCCCATTTGTAATGGAGAAGTCCTTTCAGTTGTCAGTAAAAGATTTACAGCTAGCAGAGGATGGTTTCGATCCATCGACCTCTGGGTTATGGGCCCAGCACGCTTCCGCTGCGCCACTCTGCTATGTTGCACCCCAGATGGGACTCGAACCAACAATCCCTGTCTTAGGAGGCCAGTGCCTTATCCATTAGGCCACTGGGGCTTGACAATGTTGCATCAATTAGAGGTTGGGTTGATCTTGCTTCTCGACCAATTGACATGTAAAAGACTAAGGTTTTTCTACCCAAATAATGTACGAAAGACCCTTTGGGTTGTTGGTCCCCCGAAACACGATTGAAGCCATTTCCTTCCCCATTAAATTGGCACATTTGTAATGGAAAAGTCCTTTCGGTTGTCAGTAAAAGATTTACAGCTAGCAGAGGATGGTTTCGATCCATCGACCTCTGGGTTATGGGCCCAGCACGCTTCCGCTGCGCCACTCTGCTATGTTGCACCCCAGATGGGACTTGAACCCACAATCCCTGGCTTAGGAGGCCAGTGCCTTATCCATTAGGCCACTGGGGCTTGGTGAGTTTGGACACGTTACCACTAGCGCTACTCGGTTAATCACTACTTTGACTCATCTGTCAGTAGCTAGCTAGCTGACAAGCTAGCTATCTGAATCCTGCTTTTAAAGGTTATGTGTGTATTGTATTGTACTGTATTTGGATTTTGAAGAAGAAACAGTGACATCAAATGGTTGCATTTTAGATTGTAGCGTCTTTCACTCTCTCCTACTCTTGAGCTTTCCAGTGAGCTACAGGTAACCAAACCTTGATACCTCATCCACCTTCTTTTTCGTTGGTTTGAATAAAGATGCATGCAGTCACCCTAATTACGAAATGCACTGTCATGAGAGCTGGATTGTCCAAAATATCTGTCATAAATTAATTAAAAATATCCCTAATATTGCACACTGAAGTTTGGCTTCCAAGAAAAATTGATTAGGGTGATTCAAGCGCTCTATGATTGACCCTCAGCCCGTATCAAGGTTAATGGTGACCTCTCTGGGTCCTTTAATTTAAGTCGTGGGTGCAGACAGGGTTGTCCAATTTCAGCACTCCTATTCAACCTATCCATTGAAACGCTGGGTCAATCAATATGACAAAATGAAAACATCACAGGTATTGTAATGTCAGGAGTCGAACACAAGGTTGTGATGTTTGCAGATGATGTGTTGGTTTGCTTGGGGGAGCCGGAGGGATCATTTAACAAACTGATGTCTACATTGACTGACTTTGGCTACCTTTCGGGATACAAAGTTAACATCTCGAAGACCCAGGTGATGACGTTAAATTTCACAGCTCCGTCTTCGCTACTTAACAAATATAAGGTAAATTGGGAAAATGAGAGCATAAAATATTTAGGGATATATTTGACCAAGGATCTTTCCGAACTCTTCCGGGCAAATTACCTACCAATATCTTCAGCAATAAAAGCAGACCTGCACAGATGGAATCTGGTGCCTTTTCTAAGCTTTAGTTCAAGAATAATTGCCATCAAAATGAATGTACTTCCTCGACTACTCTATCTATTTAGGAATTTACCTGTTGAAGTAAGTGAGGATCAATTCCGTGATTGGGACAAATGGATTTCCAGGTTTGTTTGGCAGGGTCAGAAACCAAGAATCAAATATTCTACGCTGCAACTAGCTAAGGAAGCTGGGGGGATGGGTCTCCCCTGTCTCAAAAACTATTACCATGCCGCTCAGATCATCCCCCTCCTATACTGGAGCAACAAACCTTATACAGCCATCTAGAAGGAGTTGGAGTCCAAACTGTCAGACTCTTTTCCAATTCAAGCCGCAATTGCAGATGCGGGCCTAATGCGTAAGCTGCAGGAGCTTGGGAACCCATGGCTGTCCCACACTCTACTAACCTGGCAGAAGGTGATTAATAAATGTGACTTACACCGAATGTTGACGGTGTTTAGATGGTTTGCTTTTGACTCTGATTTTACTCCCAACAGACAAGACTCGCTTTAAATCGTGGTCAAGGCATGGTCTTACAACTTTCTTGTCACTCACCAAAAATAACATTGTACACAGCTTTGATGTTCTGCATGAGAAACACGGATTGCAACGAATTGATTTTCATAGATATCTGCAGCTACGCTCCTACATCAATTGCGAATGTAAAATGACAGGCCTCTCAGATGTTGAATCAGAATTTTTCCACATCCTGCAAAATGCCTTGACAATGACCCCACCCACCTCCATTTCTAAATTGTACACAGCTATATGCCATGCCTCCAAGAACAATACTCTTTACATAAAAGATAAATGGGAAAAGGAGACTGGGATGAAGATCTCTGAGGAGACTTGGGGTAACATATGGACATTTCAATGGTCAACATCCAATTCCATGGCCTGGAGAGAACATTGCTGGAAGAACATCATCAGATATTTTCGGACACCACAACAGGAAAAATATAAAGGCACCAACTTGTCATGTTGGACGCAGTGTGGAACGACGGTAGCTAACCACTACCATATCTTTTGGGACTGCCCCAAACTTAAAGGGTTCTGGAAGGATATTCAATCTTCACTAAGCACAGTCTTTAACACCCAAATACCTCTCAATTTTGAGGCCTTGTACCTAGGTCATGTTACTTTTTTGAAATACAGGCAAGAGATTAAGCTATTGCAATTGCTTTTGATGGCAAGTAAAAAGACCATTACTCGGAGATGGCTAACCCAGACACTGCCTACTCTAGATGACTGGTTTGGAACCATCCTGGAGGTTTTTCAGATGGAAAAACTGACCTTTCAATTGAGAATTCAGCAAGACAAGTTCTACCAAATCTGGAATAAATGGATTTTGTTTATTACCCCAATGAGAGCAGATTTCTTGTGATCTTACTGGTTTTTGTTTTTGTTTGTGTGGTTAATTACTATTATTATTTTTCTTTTTGCTTCTTTTTTCTTTTTTGCGGCAGCAGCTGAGTTGACCCTCCGGTTCTTGTTCTTGTTCACCGTTCTTGTGAACTATTCATCTCATAAAATTTAAGTTGTATCAAAATTTTGTTACAAAGCTGTACTTGCCATTCCACCGGTACAGGTTTTAAGAATAAGTTTGATGTTTCCCAGGAATGCAAGTTACCAGGACTTAAACAAAAAAATGGAAAGACTTTAATCTGTATCATCTTTTATTTTGTTGTAATGTGCAATTTCTCTGTCCTTTCCATAAAGAAAGAATCTAAAAAAAAATTAATATTACACACTGGGCCTGCAAGGGGATTCGACAGCATTTGCTTCCTGCTTCAGTCACAATTTTAGAGTCCAGCAGTGTGATCAAGCTCTGTGTCACTTTAGTGAAACTGTCGGTGCTGGAAGCAGTTTTCCAGGCCTTTCTGTGTGCAGTAACCTCTGACCTCTGACCTCTTTCCTCTGTTCTCCTGCCACTGCAGGTGCCCGCTGTGAGGAGTGCGCCCCGGGTTACTACGGCAACCCCTCCCAGCCCGGTGGCCGCTGCCAGCCGTGCCGCTGCAACAACAACATCGACATGTCGGATGCGGACGCTTGCGACCGGCGGACTGGCGAGTGCAGGAAGTGCCTGTACAACAGCGAGGGCGCCGACTGTGGCGTCTGCCGCAGCGGCTACTTTGGCGACGCCTCCCGCCGGAACTGCCGGAGTGAGTGGGGGAACAGCAGCAAAAGCAATCTCTCGTACTGTTTCTAAAATATGAAATTTTATTTAAAATTAAAATCAAAATTTAGATTTTTAAAAAATGTATGAATTTTTAAAATTTGAAAATGTTTTTTTTTTTTGTTTTTTTGCAGAGTGCACATGCAACTCCTTGGGCATCGAACGCAGCCAGTGCACGGCGCGCGAGGACTGCGTGTGCCAGCGGAGCAGCGGCCAGTGCCAGTGTCTGCCCAACGTCATGGGGCTGTCATGTGACCACTGCGCCCCCGACCATTGGAACCTGGCGGCGGGAGCGGGTTGCGAGGCGTGCGGCTGCGACCCCAACAACTCCGTCACCTCGTCCTGCAACGAGGTAGCGGCGCCGCACGGGCCGCAACCAGAGATTCACCCGCAGGTCCAGGAAATATCACTGATTTCTTCTTCTTTTTTTTTTTTGCGCTCCGTTTTCAGTTCACTGGGAAGTGCCAGTGTCGCGACGGCTTTGGAGGGAAGACGTGCACAGACTGTCAGGAGAACTACTGGGGAGACCCCAGGACACAGTGCAGAGGTGAGAGGGAAACCCACTGGCATCTTCAAGCTGTAACTCCACTAAAGCCCTGCGGTCCTGAGAGTAAATCCCTGAGATTTACTCGTCACCGATGCTCTGTTAGAAGGTCCTCCACTGAGCTCACTGAAGGACAGGAAACTGCCTCACCTCAAAATTTCTTCTGAATCAGAAGAGCCAGTAAAAAACAAGCCTTTGTTAAAGGATGGATGAGTCTTTTGTCTGTTCACTTTAAAGGCAGACATGTCAGCATTTTTTTCTGCCGACCTGAGTTGTGATGCTTTCAGGTTCTGTCAGCAAAGTGAAATCATCCTTCTCACCGGACCCATAATTACTTGTATGCAGAGTTAGCATCAGATTACAAAAGCTTTTCTAGCAGAGGATGGTTTCGATCCATCGACCTCTGGGTTATGGGCCCAGCACGCTTCCGCTGCGCCACTCTGCTACTGACCACCCCAGGTGGGATTTGAACCCACAATCCCTGGCTTAGGAGGCCAGTGCCTTATCCATTAGGCCACTGGGGCTTGGTGAGGGTGACTCATCTGTCAGCAGCTAGCGAGCTTGCTAGCTGTGTCCTGTTTTTAAAGGGATGTGACAGCGTTTGCTTCCTGCTTTGGCCACAATTAAAGAGACAGTAACTGGTTCCTCAGTGCTCAGACAAAGTGAAAAAGTTCTGGACTAGAGTTTGGCGAGATATCAGTTGCTGCTGTCGTACATCCTCCTTCTTCTTCTCCGCAGCCTGTGACTGCGACTGGCGCGGCATCGAGACGTCCCAGTGCAACCGGCAGACGGGACACTGCGTCTGCCAGCAGGGGGTGTCGGGCGTGCGCTGCGACCAGTGCGCCCGCGGCTTCTCCGGCCAGTTCCCCAACTGCCAGCCCTGCCACCAGTGCTTTGGCGATTGGGATCGCATTGTGCAGGTGCGTCGCCCCCCCCTCCGGGCCAGCAGAGGGAAGTGGTGGATGCTGATCTTTAGATTTACAAAAAATCCCATCTGTGTGTGTCTCTCTCTCTCTCTTTCAGGACCTGGCGGTGCGCACCAAGACTCTGGCTGAACGTGCCCACGAGCTCCAGACCACAGGTCTGACGGGGGTCTACGAAAAGGCCTTCAGGGACCTGGAGGAGAAACTGGCTCAGGCTCAGGGCATCGTCAACGCTCGCAATGCCACCGCCGCTGCCGTCGGCACCCTAATGGAGCTCATCGAGGACCTGAGGTACATCTGCGACGCTTGACCAGGACGGATGTTTAAAGTGTGCCGTGGCTCGAACCCTGACCATCCATCAATTTGTCCGTCCATCCTCCTGGCAGAGCTCAGATCGGCGACACCACTGACGACCTGAACCGCCTGGAGGGAGACCTGACCATGGTCCAGGACAGCAACTCGGACGCCAGCAAGGAGCTGAGCGTCCTGGAGCGAGAGGCCAGGGAGCTCAACCTCACCTCGGAGCAGATGCACCGTCAGCTGGACGTCCTCAAAAACTCCAACTTCCTGGGTGAGCGGCGCTGCTCGGGTCTTCCAACCAGAAATCGACACGCCCACTTTTTTCTAAACGACTCTTTTCCTCCTTCTCCTCCTCTTTCTTCCCACCTCCAGGTGCGTACGACAGCATCCGCAGCTCCTACAATAGGTCCCACGACGCCGAGCGCCGCGCCAACGAGTCCACCATCACCCGGCCGAGCACCGTCAGCCAGTCGGCCGACACGCGCCGCCGCACCGAGCGGCTCGTCGCCGCCAAGAAGGACGACTTCAACCGCAAGAACTCGGCCAACAAGCGAGCGCTAGCCGAGCTGAGCAGCCGGGCGCAGGGTCTGGACCTGACCAGGGTCAACGAGAAGGTCTGACTTTGTCCCTTCAGAGCTCGTTTGTTAAGGTTGCCATCTAGTGGCTGAGAGAAGTAGTGAAAACAGAATTTATTTTAAAAAGTGGATGAAGAAACTGTCAACAACAACAAACGCTTGCTTGCCTGTCCCGTCAGGTGTGCGGGGCGCCAGGCGACGCCCCCTGCGCCGAAAGTCCCTGCGGGGGGGCTGGTTGCCGCGACGACGAGGGCAACCGCCACTGCGGCGGCTTGAACTGCAACGGCGCGGTGGCGGCTGCGGACAACGCCCTGGAGAGAGCCAGGCACGCCGAGAAGGAGCTGAACAAGGCCATGGGGGAGGTGGAGGGACTCTTCAGCAAGGTGGGCCCAGAGGGTGGGGGGGAATCACATGACCTCCACTGTGGAGATAGAAAAGTGTCTCAGACAGATTAGGAACTAACCTTTTAATTTATAATTTTAGGAGTTTCACACTCTTGGAATTCTAATCTCTTGTTTCTCACCTTCTGTCTCAGGTTGCCGAGGCAAAAAGCAAGGCGGAGGAGGCCAAGGGGAAAGCCCAGGCCGCCCTGGACAAAGCCACGGCCACCAAGAACAAGGTGGAACGCTCCAACAACCACCTGAGAGACCTGATCAAGCAGATCAGGGACTTCCTGACCCGTCAGTCCAGGCGTCACCGGTTCAGTCACACGTTTGGTTTTGTCGCAAGGTCCACTGAAACTTATTCCTGCCTCCTCCTGCCCCACAGAGGAGGGAGCCGACCCCGACAGCATCGAAGCCGTGGCCAATCGGGTGCTGGAGCTCTCCATCCCCGCCTCGCCGATCCAGATCCGGCACCTGGCCGACGAGATCAAGGAGCGCGTTCGCAGCCTCTCCAACGTGGACGCCATCCTGGAGCGCACCAAGGACGACGTCCGCAAGGCGGAGCGGCTGCTGCTGGACGCCAAGAGGGCCAGGCACCACGGCGAGGGAGTGAAGACCACCGCCGAGACGGTCAAACAGGCCCTGGAGGACGCCAGGAGCGCCCAGATGTCGGCCGAGAAGGCCATCGCCCGGGCCAGGGCCGACATCGGAGACACCGAGACGCGGCTAGTGCAGGTGCAGCTCGCCGCCGGTCCTCGCAGTGGCCACGGTTCCATTGTGGGGCTTCCAATTCATGTCTGGCCCCTGTATGTGTGTGTGTTTCCCTCAAGATTGAGTCGGAGACGACCAGGAAGGAGAAGGTCCTGCGGGAGGCCGCGCTGCGTCTGGGGAGCCTGGGCCTGGAGATCAACGCCCTCAAGACCAAGCGCGCCAACAACAGCATGGCGGCGGCCCGGGCAGAAGAAACGGCCACCATGGCACGGGACAAGGCCACCGAAGCCAAACAGGTGCGTGTGTGTGTGTGTGTGTGTGTGTGTGTGTGTGTGTGCGTGCGTGCGCAGACATAACGACTTCTGGAACTGGAAGGAGCTCTTTCTCTCTTTCTCACTCTCTCTGTCTCCTGTCTGGACGACATGCAGATTCTGGACGGCCAGCTGACGGACAAGTTCCACGAGGTTCAGCAGCGGGTCGACACCAAGGCCAAGGCCGTGAAGGAAGCCAAGAGAAGAGCCGAGAGCCTCCGGGACGAAGCCAAGCAGCTGCTGAGAGACGCCCAGAGCAAGCTGCAGAGGCTAGCGGGTGCGTATCCATCGCATCTGAGTGTGTGTGAGGGTTAGGGTGAGGGTTAGGGTTAGTTTTTGTAGCTTTCAGGGTGTTTTACCATTTTTGGCCACCAGAGGTCAGCGCATAGTTCACCCACAATTTAAACCCTACCCACTTTCTCCTCGTCACTTCTCATCATGGGTGTCGGCTCTGCAGACAATTTCTAATCCACGTGACACGTTTTGAGTTTCATGGAGTTTCATCTCTACGGGAACATTTTGAATTATCAGTAATTTTAAAATGCTTGATTTCAACAATGTATGTAACATCAGCAGACAGATTTTTTTTGTTTAATGTTATATCCACCCATCCATCCGTTCACCCATCCGCCCGCAGAGCTGGAGCAGCGCTACGAGGAGAACCAGAGGCGCCTGGAGGGAAAAGCTCGCCAGCTGGACGGTCTAGAGGACAAGATGAAGGCCATCCTCAGTGACATCAACAAGCAGATCCAGATCTACAACACATGCCAGTAACCCCTTCCAGTGGGATCGTTTAGTGTGTTTTCTGTCAGGATTTAGATGTTTGTCCACACGGCCGAGCGTGATGAGGTCACACATTATTTTTATACTCTTTGTTTGTTTTGTGGCGAGTCGCGTTTGAACACACACACACAAAAAAAAGATGGTATATTTTAGAGAATTGGCTAAAAACAATCGAACTCTGCTTTGCAGCCGGTTGTTACTTTCTGTAAAATAACGACAGGGCAGGCACATTTTAATGCATGGGGATTTAAAATCACAGCGGAAATGTGTTCAGATTATATTTGGCAAGAGTCACAAAGTGAGGAAAACTACAAAATGTTTCAACAACCAACTTTGTCTGCACGCAATAAATAAACAGAAATATTCAGGTTTATGAGGATTTCAGTTTTTCAGCTGTGTGATCTGAAGGACAGTTTTTATATTTTTATGAGTACATATAAAGTTTGCAGTACTGAGTAAATAATAAAATACCACTTCAAGTCTCCTCTGCCTGGAGCAGGGGGACGACCGTACGGAACTAACTTGCACAACACATAGTGTGCTGTTGCGCTGCTTCAACAATGACGTCACCAAAGTCTGAATACATGACTGGACGGAGCATGAACTCAGTATATCAAAGTCACCTCCAGGGGGCGTCATTGTGTCACGTCTGACTGCAGACGAGCATGTGTTTCCAAAGAAAACTGTTTATGTAAGATGTGAAATGACGGAGTTTCTACAGTATCCAAAGTGTTTCAATGTGCCTTATGATAAACCAGTGTCTTGGATGTTTATCTGCATGACAGATTGTGTGTGTTAGCCAGCAGGGGAAAACATATACATGTATTTTATACTATTTTCATAAAATAACATTTCAGTGGTTTTGATCATTATATTACCAGTGCAAAAGCTACCAGAAGACGCTCATGTAAAGGTTAGTTTTGTGAATAAAGGGTCAGATTTTTTGTTGACATTTCTTTGTGTTGGCCAGTTTTCTTGAAAGATCTGTTGAATTTATTTTAGTTCAAAGTAAAGCAACTCACCAATTCCCAATTCGTGGCTGTAATCAGTGGGGTAATGCAATTATAAAGAATACCCCCAACTATTTTTCAGCCAGCATTGCGTATACCCACTTCTAAACCCCCTCTGACGCACATCGGGGCATTTATCCTTGGCTGAATGCGTTGCTTAAAAAAGGTGCATGAGTCAAATAGTCCTCTCCAGGGACCACTTCACCACTGGCTGTACTGTACTACGCCCAATATTACATACCAGCAGTAATATCAGCACCACTGTGCATACTATAAAAATGATTTTGGCAGGAAAACATACAAGTGCATTTTTATGACATTTTTAGCTTATTGCTCTGATATGTCCTGTTATGTACAACTTTATGTTTATAACACATTTTCAAATTTAACATCCTTATCTTCGCTCCTGGCATGTCACTCTACTTTTTGTCTGTTATTGCTGTTATTGTGTTTTGATTGTTGATGTTATTTTAGATGTAATTTATAAATGTCATTTTTTTTCTTATTAAGAGTTCTTTGCTTGGCAGATTGCATTTTTATGCTCGATAAGCGTATCGAATTATTTTATTTTGCTAGTCAAACGCGGGGAAGCGGGGGGAGGAGGCATACACAGCTCCAGGTCACGTGAACGCGCCAGGCAGCCAGGAAGTATTGTGTATGCGCGCTCTCGCCGCACGGTCGGCCCGCACGCACACACTCACATAGCGGCTGATGATTTTGTTTGAAACAAAGTGGACGCTGGTGCCGCAGAGGTCGGATGACAACAAACTGAGAAGCGGCTCGTTTCCCCGCTTCCTCATTCGGTTCAACGGTTTTTATTTTAACCACCGCGGCTACAGACATGGCTCCGGGGTAACTGGGCGAATATTCCAGAACCGCCGTGCTGGGCTACGGGTTTCTGAATGCGGACAGGGAGCGCAGCGGCCCGCAGCCTTTGAAGGAGCTCCGCCGCCTCCGCCTCTGGCATCGATTCTCGCCTAATTAAAGCCCCGTAAGTGTCCTGTTTTTGTGCCAGTGTCTATTGTGTGCTTTTGTCGGCGACGGACACCGGCTGCCACATGTTGTCACGTCGCCCCGGTCGTGTAAATCGTGAGGACGGTACCTGATTTTAATTCGCTACGCCAGCTAGCGTTAGCTCAACGTGGCTAATGACTTTAGCTTAGTGGAGACGGTTTTGCCGATGCTACCCGCACTGCGCTCTGCTGGATCTAAGATACCGGATTTAACGCTCCTGCATTTCTAAAGTCAATAAAGTGTTTTTGGAACTTGTCGAAATCCTCTCAGTCGATCAAACCTCGAGCTCGTACCGCAGAAGCTGTGTTCTGTCCGTCCCCGCGGACGGGGGGTTGTGGGAGGGGAGGGGGGGGGCGAACATCGTGGTGTCCGTCTTAATTACGATGAAGGGACGCTTTATTGTTTTGCCACACCGTCCCACTTTCGAAAATCGAGTAATTGCCAGAAAATGTCACGTTACACAACCCAGGTTTGGCTCCCCTAACCGGGTGGAATACAACAACCGCGGTTTAAAATTGAGCGAACCTCCGCAGTCGGCAGGCTAACTGACCCGGTAAAGGGAGCTAACGACTCCGGGAATCGAAAGCGTTGTGTCCAACACAATTGAAACCGACATTCTCTTTTCCAAAGGTCAGTGTCACGGGCCGCGTCAAGACGATAAATCGCAATGATTGTGTGACGTTTGTCATTTGCTGCCCGAGAAAACAGCCTTGCTTTCAATTTTACGCCTTTAAGCTCATTTGCCGGCTAGCCAGCTAACTTAGCTCGGCTGTGGTCACGACGAGCCGTTTACTCCGAGATACACGCCGACGCCAAACAAACCCTCGGGCTGCTCTACGTTCTCCTGCTGAATAACTGCCTGTGTGCCGTCTCTCCCAGGCTCTCCCTCTCCCCTCTCTCCCCCCCGTCCCTCCCCACCGGCTTTCCCGATTCTCTTCTGGGAGCGATCAGTCCTGCATCATCGCCAAGATAGCCGGGCCAGGCAGGAAGAGACACAACTCTGATCCAGACCCCAGCAGCGGTAGCGATTCTGGCGACGGGCGGCCGGTCAGTGCCAAGTGCCTGAAGATGTCCAGCGGCAGTGGTGGTGAGACGGTGGGCCGCCGCGGCGGTGGCCACCAGAGAGGTGGTGGTAGTGGAGGAGGAGGAGGCGGCGGCGCCAGGGAGAACAGCACGGACCTGTCCTCCAGCACCAGCAAGAAGAAGCAGAAGGACAGAGCGAACCAGGAGAGCCGGGAGGCCAAGAGGGCAGCCGCAGCCGTGGACGGGGTCATCGCTGAGGTCAAGAAAGGTGAGTTGGACTCGGCGTCTTTGGCACAGAGACACGTTTGTTGTGATTCATCCCAAATGTGTGACCGTGATGAGGAGTGGTTGCTGGGGATTAATGTCGCTGGCCAGATGGAGCGTTTCCTAAATCCTTTAGATTTTTATCGGACTCATCCTTCCGCCGAAGAGCCCGTAGAAAGTGTTTGCGTAGGGGGTGCAAAGCTTAAAATGTGATTTGTCCAGCCATCTGTCTGTCAGTTTCGCCAGTCAGATTTGTTAGCGCGAGTTGGGTTTTTTCTTGTGGCGCCACAATGACAACAGCATGTGACCCCCATGTGGCTAACTGCAGCGCTCCGTGGTGTTCTTCATGGTCAACTCCTTCCAAGTCCAGTCAGCAGTGCAGCAGCCCCTCTATTCCATTTTTGTGTTCTTCTGAAATTAAAATGTTGACAGATTGGAAACGCCTTCTGTTTAAAATTGGCAAGACGGACGAGCCGGAGATCGGCTTGCATCCTGAGTGATCCCGTTGGTGGGCACTTAAATTCAGGGCCTGTCAAAAAACTGGCAGATTGCTCAAAAGTCAATAGGACGAGCACTGATTTAATTCTGCAAATGGACAAACACCCTTTGATTCTACTTGGAAGTCATGAAAATGCCCTGGAGGCATTTTTGCTTGCTTTGCAAATGGAATTAAAATGATCGTGAATTAACCGTAAGCCTCTAAGTCATAATATTCTTCACAAGTATGACGTGCAACGTTTATTTTGACTGTTTGTCACAAATCATGCAGATAATTTTTTTCTTCAGAGTAAAAAAAAACAATACAGCTGATCGTTTTATTTATTTATTTTGCTACGTCTCAACATCCAAATTTTCAAGCGAGACCCGATGACATGTCATCGTCTCTCTGCCCCCCCCCCCTCCCACCCCCGTTGGTTTGCCGCTCTGGCCATTTGTGTGTTGTGGCAGGAAGCTGCACTTTATGACGTTGGGTTATTAAAACCAGACGCCGTTGTCTCTTGCTGTTTTTTTCCCCCTGTTGCTTTTATGCTCAGTGTCCCCTTCTTTATACTCTTTAATCACAGAACAACTCCCACTCTTATCTCCAGCCACATTCACGGTTCGGTAGTTTGCACCTCCACATGTTCTGGCCCGCACGTACGGAGCTATCCGGTCCTTTTGAGCGACTGCCGGGAGTGTGCGCCCTCATTGGCTGATGGGTTTTATGAAGGAGAGCGGCCATAGTAGTAAGTACGGCAGCGTCGGGTCGAGCTGGTTGTGAGGCTTGAGGTGGTTCAGTGTCTGCTGTCTTTACGAAATCATGCTTCATCATCTCTTCACAAAAGCATCAATGTCATCATCTTCATCACAAAAAACGCCCTGTAGCTGAGATCTCTGCGGCCCTGCGCAACTTCAGTGTTATCTTTAATGCAGAAACTGTTTGAAGAAGCACCAATGGGGGTGCTGTCGAGCCACGACTGGTTTGGCGGCTTATCGTTCATCTGTGACTGTGGCGCACAATGATAAAGGTGTGGCAATGTGATTCATTCCATTGTACCTGAGAAGTTGTGCTGCGTGCTGGTGACATTATCAGAAACGCTTCCTGAAGTCGGCACTGTCGCGTTGGAAAGTAGGACGAGCCGAGATCGTCCGCTGGCCTGCTGTTCGTGCACTCTCACAGGTAGTTGACAGATCTAAAGAAGGGAACTGAACTCTTGCCGCTGCCGTCCGATGACGACTGGGTGCGTGACGGCGTGCATGTGGAAGCGAAACGTGCACTAGTTGGTTGACGCTACAACTGTGCTATTACTCAATTTTAAATTGAAATCTGATTTATTAGTCAAGATGTTAAAAAAACAAAACAATTTTCCTCTCACATGCTTCTGGGCTGTGCGCCTCTATTTTACACAATGTGAAAGTTTTGCACTTTATTCATTCATCGTTGTTGGAGATGATAGAAAACATTTTTTTTTTTGGTGAAAGGCAGTTAAGGCCATCACTTTATCTGCAGGGGATCCATTTGTATTTGGTTCTTAAGTTTTCACTTTATTCTCAAATAAGGGAACTGCATCTTTGTTTATGAAGAACCTGCTCATTTTCAAGTGAGGTTTGGTGAGGTTCTCGCTTCAATTCCAAGAGATTCATCTCTGTTTGGTCAAAAAGACTGTAAATGTTGTCACTTTACTAAACCCCAAGGAGGATTTACAGTATATTTCAGTTGCACTTTATTAGTTATAGTATTATCAAAAAAATTGAAATAAAAAATCTGAGAAAAAAAATCAGGATTTTATATCGTTCCAAAGTTGCCCGGCCCTAGTT
The DNA here is from genome assembly GCF_046127955.1 of Nelusetta ayraudi. Taxonomy (NCBI): domain Eukaryota; kingdom Metazoa; phylum Chordata; class Actinopteri; order Tetraodontiformes; family Monacanthidae; genus Nelusetta; species Nelusetta ayraudi. Next base: position 6,626,649 of record NW_027466069.1, on the reverse strand, counting down.
GACGCTGCGGAAACGAGACGGATGCACACAGCCCTTGCTAGCCGCCTTTTGTTTGTTTGTCCACCTTCCAAAACAAGTGGAGGGTCCAGCAAAGCATCAGTTTTAGCAGGAGGCTTTAAACACGGGGCTAGTGTGCTGTTTTCTGGTCTTCTGGAGCTGTTTTAGGTGTGTGTGTGTGTGTGTGTGTGTGTGTGTGTGTGTGTGTGTGTGTGTGTGTGTGTGTGTGTGTGTGTGTGTGTGTGTGTGTGTGTGTGTGTGTGTGTGCGCTTGAAATCCGAGCGCCACCGGCTGGGAGGGGTCGGATCTCTGCTGGTGACCTTTCAGTCGCGCTAACGTGGGACCCGGGAGGAAGCTGGTGCAGCAGCAGTGGGTTGGTTCACGCTGACGCTGTGGTTCTACCGCGATTCGACAGAGTTGCTTAGCGTCTTTTGATTTTTACCATCGCCTGCTCGGCTGGCGGGACGTTGGGCTTCGGCCGGTCTGGGACGGTGGCAGCTCCCGCTTCATGATGATGACGAAAGGTTTGTCGCTTTCGCTCCCCGGGTCGGCGGATCGGTTTTCTGGGTTGGGTTCCTCCCGATGGTTTCGCCAACGCGTTGTTGTGCGTCTCTGTGTCTCGAGTCTGTCAGTTGCTGTTGCGTCGTCGCTCACTTGGCACGCGGTCGGCGTGGCGTGGATAATTTTAGACGTCCCATCTGTGATTGCTGACTTGACCGTCCTGCCGGCTTCTCCGTGTCCCCGAGCGCCTGGGACTGAGCCACTGGCCTCAGCGAGGCTGTCAGCAGGTTGAGTGTGGTATGGTCGTGTTGGTTGGTCAACCGTTCCGGACCAGGAGGGAACCCGAACTTCTCTCAGCTCCTGGTTTCTCTCTCTTTTTTTTAACGTGATTTTAATGATCTGCTGGTTTTGCTGCTGCTCCACAAGCACCCAGTGACCGACCGAGCGCGCGTCTGTCCTCGTGTCTCCGCCTCCAGATGTGTTTGTGGACTGGAAGCAGAACGTCAACGAGGTGACGGTCCGACTCCGCTGCGGAGACGGAGTGTCTAGGGCGGAGGACGTCTACACCAGCTTCACCGACACTCACTGCCACGTGCTCTTCCCCGGTGAGTTGAGTCGCTCGCACAGGCTCTCCTCGGTTGCCCGGCTGAAGTTCAGTTCAGCGGGACTGACGTCAGTCTTCGTCACACCCCTCCCTCCCCAGATGGTCGTCAGTGGAGCTGCCCGCTGCAGGAGGAGATCGAGGCCTCGTGCAGCAAGGTGCAGTACAAGGAGAAGGGCGGCTTCCTGCACGTCGTCATGCAGAAGAAGATCCCCTTTCACATCTGGCCGTCTCTGAAGGTGAGTCTGGGCAAGCAGGAGATTCTATTCCCCCACCACCTGCACCAGGAGGGATATTATGGCCGAGTGGAGCGATGTCTGTATGCACTTTGCACTCAACATCCTGCAATTATGCATTTTACTGGAAAAAAAACCATGAGTACCTATTGATTTTTTTTGTTTTTTTTATTCTTCTTCTAAATAAAGTACTTGTATAGCTGTCTTATCTATCTGTAGCTGCATTTCCATCACGGTTTTCAAAATAAAAGCGATATTTCAAGAATTTTGACAAAGCACAATTGCAATCTGCGGGTGTTTCCATTGAATGGCGTGAGGCACCTAAGCAGCAATTCTCCTAAAATCTCGTCTCTCTCGGGATTCATGAGAGTTTGCTTTTGTTCGTTTACGTTTGTTTGCTGTCAAGAACGGTTGTTATATTTTTCTCTTTGATGACTTGTGAAAAATATATCGCCTCCCACTCCGTCCAAACGCAACGCAACATTTTGACTTCGAGAGAACTGGTCATGTGACCACGTGTGTCACGTCCGCTGACGTGTAAATGTGGAAAAAAGTGTTGTGTCGGTGACACTTTTGTGATACAGTGTATCTCTGTATCAGTACGTCTGAAAAACCACCCCTTGCGAAAATACTTTTAGTGAAATTCAAGAGGTTTTTCGAAGTTAAGGCGTTTCCATTACCACTTTTTTATTGCCATATTTCGGTTTTGTGCAATTCTCGGGGAAATGGAAACGCAGCTTGTTTCTCTCTCTCTATCTATGTATCACTATCTCTCTAACTCTCGCTCTCTCTCCAACTAATTTTCTCTCTGTGTGTTGTGGATTCTGGCTGATTCTGTTGTATTGTTTTTTCGTGCGTTCAGTCCAACAAGAGGGAGAAGGAGACTCCTCCCCCAGAGAGCCAGAACAACAAGGAGCAGGAGCAGCCCGTCGCTTCGGAGCCGTCGGAGAAACCCAAGCTGTCGTCCTCGCCGCCGCAGCCTCCCTCCCCGCCGGGACATGGACCGGCCAGGCGCGGCGGGAAAGCCGAGCGCGGCGTCAAGCGCGGCCTGAAAAACAAGGCCGCCGGCGCTGCCGCCATGGACTCTGCGGCAGGGAAAGGAGCCGCGGACAGCGCGGCGAAGCCGACCCAGAAGGCCGAGCTGCTGCAGCAGGAAACCGGCGCCAAGCGCAGCGGTGTGCGGACAACCAAGACGGCCTCCCCGGCCGACAGGGCGAGTGCAGCGGCCAATGAGAACGCCCCACCACCACCATCACCACCATCACACGCACAGCCGCCCGCTGGTCGGAGCCCGCAAGTGCCACTTACAGATGAGGACAACCGCTCAGAGAGGCGGCGAGACGAGCAGGAAGAGAAACACGGAACCGCCGCCGTCACCACAGCCTCTGCCAGTCACAGCAACAAAACTCAGGTGAGCCTCCACACATGGAGGGAGAGACCCTGGAGGCAGGAAGGACAAAATCTGATAGGAAATGGTTGCAGTATTTTTTTTTTCAATTCTATTTCAAGAGGACAATGCACATTAATTTACATTCCTGTCAATGTGCCGGTGTTAACCACAGGCTAATTTTCCTCCGCAGTCCACTAGCCTGATGTTAAGAACCATAAAAAACACAAAAAGGGCACAAGGGTGATAGTATATAAAAACAGGAACACAGGAGACATAAAACTCGAGTTAAAAACAGCAGACAAATACAGCACTGCTGGAGCAAAAGCAACAGGAAGACAGTAATACACAAAAAACACCATTATGCGTGGTGCAGTTAATATATTTACAATTGGGCAAGATTAAATGTCAGTGATGGATAATTGAGATAGAGGTGCAGCAATGCAAAGACCCGAGCAGTGTTTCCTGTTGGAGTTGTGCTAAGGACTGAGTAACACCACGAAACTGAAGACTGAGTGCAGTGTAATAAAGTGATACAGTGCTCATGGAAGTATTGCAGTGCTCATAGAAGATGTTGAGGTTTCTGATGGTAGTTTGGGAGAAATGACCTCATCAGAAATGCCAGAAACACCAGAAAGTGGGACAAACTTGTAAAGAAACCAACCCCGGCGGTTGTGGTTCTGGCTGCCACATTTTTATTGGCCACTTTGTTTTTCGTGTGCGTAACTAAACGGTTCTCCTTGTCTGTGCTGCGTGTTTTTCAACACCAGCTGATAACCGACTCTTATCAGCTGGACTTGACCGACAGTCTGGCCGTCTTTTCCTACCTGACCTAAATGTGGAACGTTATCGACTTACACCCGAGTTTATCTCCGTCTCTGAACTCCAGCTTCCGAGGTGATGGCAACAAATCTTTAGCTTCTCGAGTCCCGACTGGTCTTGATAGCTGCAGCCAGGAGGTGGGCTGTGGGAAGGGTTGCTTGGAAATCTCCAGCTCAGACTTGTCCTGCCTCCTGTGCTTCAGGTGGCCGAGGGTCGGAGCCGGTCCTCCAGCCGGGCCGACAGCAGTGACGGCCAGGCGGCAGCAGCGTCCTCAGGAACACCGGGGGGAAGAAGTGACTCTGAGAGCAGGTCAGCAGAGCAGAACTCGGCGCAGGAGGTAGCAGCAGCAGCTGCTGGAGCTGTAGAAGCTGCAGGGGCGCCGTCCGCAGGAGGCGAGTCGGCCGGCGGGAGCTCGCTGTCCGGCAGCGGCGACGGCGAGGAGAAGCGGGACCAGTCGAAGGAGGAGCCTCCGCTGGAACTGAGGCAGCAGGAAGGTCGGTGGAGAAGGTCCCCCGGGGGGCAGAACTCTGCGGTTCCGTGTGAGGTTCTGTCGTTTTTAACCGGCGGCTGTACCGTCCCGCAGTCCCGGAGCCGATGGTCAACCTGCAGGTGGTGAAGAACGACTCGTACGAGAAGGGCAACGACCTGATGGTGGTCAACGTTTACATGAAGGGCATCTGCAGGGACACGGCCAGGGTGATCTTCAGGGAGCAGGACTTCACCCTCATCTTCCAGACCAGGTACGCTGTCCAGGCCTCTCCGCCTGGAGGACTCTTCTGGTATCGCAGCGTCACTTAAAAACAACCAGTGACCCATTGGTCCTCGTTGTCCTTTCCGCAGGGATGCAAATTTTCTGCGGCTTCATCCAGACTGCGGACCAAACACGGTCTTCAGGTGGCAAGTCAAACTCAGGTAACCCCGCCAGGTTGTCACTGCAAAGGACCGAAACCTCCTCTGCTTCAACCCAGCCGACTTCTTTGACACCTTCCTCGCCCTTCCCCTCTCCTTCCTCCCCTTCTTCGCCTTCTCCGGCGCCTCAGGAACCTGATCCAGCCCGAGCTGTGCAGCTACTCCTTCACCCCGTCGAGGTTGGACATCAGCCTGAAGAAGAGACACAGCCAGCGCTGGGATGGTCTGGAGGCTCCGGCCACACAAGGTACGTCTACACAGTGCCTGCTGCTCCCCTTTGTGTTGTCAACTAATAATTCCTCACACACTGGGACCAAAAACATTGTCTTCAGTATCTATCTGCAGTGTAGAAAGTGGTAAAGATGAAATAATTGCGTGAGAAGATGTGTCCAAACTTTTGACTGGTAGTGTATATATAGCAATGGTCTCGCTCCAACCTTCTAGCACCACCGTGTAACATAGGAAGCCAGCGTGGACAATCAGCCGCCTGACAATGCATGTCGTATTTAGGGTGAACGCTTGCGTCCTGAAATAAACCAACGAAGAAGAAAATGAAGATGGTGCTCAAATTTGTATGTGCACACCACTGTAGTTGACTGGCAAGCTTGGGATTGAGAGGGCAAGCGAAAGAGCGCGGCAGTCTTAAATGTAACCACTCGATGTTGCTGTTTCTTCCCAAAATCTCCAAATATTGCACACTTCCTGTTTCCTTCCCCCTTCCTGCCGGCTGCCAACCTCGCGCCTCCTCACGGCGAGCGCCATTCTGCTCTGTTGAAGGTGCAGTGGGTGGCGCCAAAGTGGCTGTGCCCTCCAGCCCCGCCTGCATGGAGAGCAGCCAGCCGGGCAGCAGCCAGCACAGCCTGCCGGCCAAGCAGGAGCCCCCCCGGGTCGGAGAGGAGACGCCCAAGGCCCCCAAAGCCCCGCCCAGGGTGGAGGACGGCGGCCTGGACAGCGTGGGGCCGCGCACCGTCCCGGAGCACGTGGCCATCGCCAAGACGGAGCCCGTCGTCACCACGGTCAGTAGGACGGTGGCGCCGCTGAGCGGCTACTCGGGCGGTCTTCGACCTTGCAGCGGCTCAGTCTGCCTTCTGTCTTTCCCTCGCAGCCCAAACCCACCTGCATGGTGCAGCCCATGACGCACGCATCGCCCGCCAGCAGCGAGCGCCACGAGGAGGAGGAGGAGAAGAAGGTGTGTCTGCCCGGCTTCACGGGGCTGGTCAACCTCGGCAACACCTGCTTCATGAACAGCGTCATCCAGTCCCTGTCCAACACCCGGGAACTCAGGGATTACTTCCACGGTGAGAGCAGCCGCTGCGTCACTGCCAGGAGAGAGAAAGGCAAATGAAATTGGTCCTAAGTGCCTTTTGTGTGCGTTTTCCATGCTCAGATCGGGCGTTCGAGGCAGAAATCAACTGCAATAACCCGCTGGGGACGGGAGGACGGCTGGCCATCGGCTTTGCCGTGCTGCTCAGGGCCCTTTGGAAAGGAACCCATCACGCCTTCCAGCCGTCCAAACTCAAGGTAGGGGAACCTCGGCGGAACGCGCCGCCATCGAGCTGCGGCGCAGACACGAGGCGCTGAGCCGCTTCTCCCGGTCTCGCCCCAGGCAATCGTGGCCAGCAAAGCCAGCCAGTTCACGGGCTACGCGCAGCACGACGCCCAGGAGTTCATGGCCTTCCTGCTGGACGGCCTCCACGAAGACCTGAACCGCATCCAGAACAAGCCCTACACGGAGACGGTGGACTCAGACGGGCGGCTGGACGAGGTAGGTAGATGACGACCACCACCATCCGTGAGCGGTTTCGAGATGACTGGGCAACCCGGAGCTCCTGGTGGCCGCGCATGATCTCGGCCTGATGGTGGTGTTTGTTGGTGGGTGCAGGTGGTGGCGGAGGAGGCGTGGCAGAGGCACAAGATGAGAAACGACTCGTTCATCGTCGACCTCTTTCAAGGCCAGTTCAAATCCAAGCTGGTGTGCCCCACGTGCTCCAAGGTAGACTCACTCACTCACTCACTCACTCACACTCACACTGACTCTCTCTTACTCTTTCTCTCACTCATTCACACACTCACACTTACACTCACTCACTCACACTCTCTCACTCTCACTCACTGTCTCTCTGTCACACACACACACACACACACACACACACACACACACACACACACACACACACACACACCCCCACACCCACACACACTGAAGTCCCGGTCTTTAAACTTCCGCCCTCCCGTCTCCAGGTCTCCATTACCTTTGACCCCTTCCTCTACCTGCCGGTGCCGCTGCCCCAGAAACAGAAGGTGCTCTCAGTTTTCTACTTTGCCAAGGAACCTCATAAGAAGCCCATCAAGGTGAGTCCTCCACCCGAATGCTCTCATGAAGACATGCTTCAATTCTTCCTGCTGCTGAACCTGCTGCTGAAACTGTTTTTTTTTTTTTTTGTGTGTGTGTGTGTCTGTCAGTTTTTGGTGAGCGTCAGCAAGGAGAACTCGAGCACGGCTGAAGTCCTGGAGGCCATCTCCAGGAGCGTCCGGGTCAAACCGGAGAACCTGTGGTTGGCCGAGGTCAGGATGCAGAATCAGAAACGGTCGTCTCAGTTGCGCTCAGAAGGGGAAACTGATTTTTTTTTCTCCCTCTCTCTCTTGTTTCCAGGTGGGGAAGAACCGCTTCCAGCGCACCTTCCTGCCCTCCCACTCCCTGGACACGGTCTCCTCCTCGGACACGTTGTTCTGCTTCGAGGTGCTTTCCAAAGACATGGCCAAGGAGAAGGTGGTGCTGCTCAAAGTGCAGCAGGTAGAACAAACTCTTCCATCAAGTGGCACAAACATCTCCTCCACCCGTTTGCGGCGTCTGCCTTTACTGACGTCGCTCCCGCTCCCTGCTTTTCCTGCCTTCCAGAGACTCCAGGTCCCCAATATTCCCATCTCCAAGTGCGCCGCCTGCCTGAAGCCTCCGCTGTCAGAGGAGGACAAACTGCGGCGCTGCACTCGCTGCTACCGGGTCGGATACTGTAACCAGTGAGTGTTTCTGCCAGTTTTTACTTCAAAATGACTGATTCAGAAGCTTAAATGTTTGCAGCCTGGACTCTTGAGGATTAAAGTTGCAGAGTTTGATCAATGTCCTCCCCTCTGTCTCTCTCAGGGTGTGTCAGAGAAACCACTGGCCCAATCACAAGGGCCTGTGTCGACCCAACACGGAGAACGTGGGCCTGCCCTTCCTTGTCAGCGTGCCCGAGTCGCGGCTCTCGTACGCCCGCCTCACCCAGCTGCTGGAGGGCTACTCCAGGTAGGAAGCCGCCCCGGCCTGGAGCTGTGAACAGGAACAGGGAGTGGCTGCTGGCTGTTCCAGTGTGGTCAGGTTAAAAACAGCGGGACAACATGTTCTCATTAACACAAGAGCAGTGGACTAAAGGCCCCTTTCTTGTTTCTCTCCCACCATCGCTGCTCACCACAGACCAATCAGGGACCGTTTACACGGAGACAGATTTTTTTTGAAACCGACGATTTTCTAAAACGCTCTTGAAAAAAATAAATAAAAATGTTGACACGAAACGACTTCTTTAAAAATGTTCTGGAAGCAACTGAAAACGATGTAGTACCTGTGCCCGGCCTGGCGTGGCGCAGGTACTACATCGTTTTCAGTTGCTTCCCTGAAGGCGGAAGAAGAAGAAGAAGAAGAAGAACACCAGAAGCAAACTGTGTTTAAAGAAGCAGCAGCCTGCTAACAACATTAGCACCACCTAGAATAGAAAGATCGCTCGTGAAAAGATGGTGTGGATAAACGACAGACTGACATCACGTCAGTCATCATGTCCATCATCTCCACTTGCTCATGTTGCTGCTCACCTCTCATCCTGCAGGTTCTCCGTCAACGTGTTCCAGCCTCCCTTCCAGTCGGGCCGGACGTCCCCGGAAGCCTCCCAGAGCCGGGCCGACCTCCCGCCGATGCCGGCCGTGTCCCCCGACTCGCTCGGCTGCAGGGACGAGGCGGCGGGCGGCGGCGGCGGCGCTTCGTCCGATCCGGAGCCGGAGATCGAAAGTCAGCAGGAGCAGGACGAGGAGCAGGAGCAGAAGAAGCAGCAGGCGACGGAGGAGAGCACTCAGGCCTCGGCCCCGCTCCCTGCAGAGCTAGGCTCCTCCCTCTCGTCCTCATCCTCCCAGACCTCGCTGTCCACCACGCGGACGGCCGACTCCGGGTTCTTCGAGCCGCCGTCCGCGGCCTCCTGCTGCTCCCTGGACCCCCACGCTGAGAAAGAGACGTCCTGTGAGAAGGCGGTGAGACCTGAAGGTAACGCCGCCACTTCCGACACACACTGTTGGCTATTTACCCCCATCACCCCGCTCTTATGGCTCCTCCTGCTTTTCCCCCTGCAGCTGCCGTCACCGGCTACCAGCAGCCCAGTGAGGCGGCGGCGGGTCACGGCAGCCAGTTCTACATCTCCCTGCTGGACCCCGGCAACAAGGAGCAGCGGCTGGACGAGAAAGGTGCTCATCTCCGTCTGAAGGGGCTCATCTCCTGATGATGACGACGACGACGATGATAATAGCTGCGTTATATTACAGTTTTTCGCAAAATAAAACCGTGATTTCCAGAATTTGGACAAAGTACAATTGCGATTTGCAGGTGTTTCTATTGACACTTTTGCGATATACCTCATTAGAGCGTCAAAACCTTTTAGCCATGTTTGAGAGGCTTTGCGAAGTTTAGGTGTTTCCAATACCAGTTTTTCTTGCGATATTTAGGTTTTGCGCAATTCTAGGGTTAACGAAAACACAGCTACTGATCAGGATGATGATGATGATGACGACGATGACCACCTCACTGACCCTGTGCTCCCCTCTCTGCAGAGGAGCTGCTGGCCGAGCTCCCCGAGGACGCCACCCTAGAGTTGGTGTGGAAGAACAACGAGCGGCTGAAGGAGTACGTCCTGGTGAGCTCCAAGGAGCTGGAGTACGAGGAGGACCCGGGCTCGCTGAGCGAGACGGCCCGAGCGGGACACTTCACCCTGGAGCAGTGCCTCAACCTGTTCACCAAGCCGGAGGTGCTGGCGCCGGAGGAGGCCTGGTAGGAGTCGGCCGCGATCGGCGTCCGTCCTCGCTCATCTCTGGGGAAACGTCGCAGATTTTACTGCAGTGAATTCTGTCAAGGCACTCTGTCTGTCTGTCTATATATCTATTTTCATTTTATAAAGCGCTAAATCATAACCAAAGGCGTCTCCAAGCCATTTGCACAGTTAATAGAGAAAGTGAACTGATCTCTCTCTCAGCCTTTTTTTTCTCCAAAAATATTATGCATAAATATTTTGCAACACTTCCAATTTTGTGCAAAAGCAGTCTTTTTAAATGTGCTGTTCCCTGGAGATGGTTTTGATTTTTGTTTGGACATTTAATTAATGGTGTGGAACTACAGTACTTTACTTAGATTTTGCTCCTCCTACTCTTCCTCTGCTCCGCAGGTACTGTCCAAAGTGCCAGCAGCACCGTGAGGCCTCCAAGCAGCTGCTCCTGTGGCGGCTGCCCAACGTCCTGATCATCCAGCTCAAACGCTTCTCCTTCCGGAGCTTCATCTGGCGGGACAAGATCAACGACATGGTGGACTTCCCCGTCAGGTGAGGCCGATTCAGGAACGATGAAGTGAAAATTTACTGATTTGATTGCGTGCGTTCACACTAAACCTCTCGTCACGTGTCGCCGTCCCCGCTCAGGAACCTGGACCTGAGCAAGTTCTGCATCGGCCAGAAGGACGACATGCAGCAGCCCCCCATCTACGACCTGTACGCCGTCATCAACCACTACGGGGGGATGATCGGAGGGCACTACACCGCCTACGCCCGGCTGCCCAGCGACAAGAACAGCCAGCGCAGCGACGTCGGTGGGTGGAACGTCCCAGTGTAGCCGCCTGTCCTTAAAAAAAAAAAAAACCCAAACAAAAACAAAACCTCTGCTCACCGAACCTCCCCGCCACAGGGTGGCGCCTGTTTGACGACAGCACCGTCACCATGGTGGAGGAGAGCCAGGTGGTGACGCGCTACGCCTACGTGCTGTTCTACCGGCGGCAGAACTCGCCCGTGGAGAGGCCGCCGCGCTTCTTGGTGCCCGGGGGGGCGGAGTCTCCCTCCGCCGCAGGGGCGGCTGCCAGCCAGGTGAGCCACAGATTCTGTTTTGATTTGATGACAAAACTGATGACCGATGAGGTCTGATGAACATGTTTTTTTTTTTTTTCAACATACAACACTCTGAGGTATTTGTACTGAACAGTAATGTTTTACAGATGCGTTCTACTCTTTTATATTTTTTATTTTTTAATCCATATATTCACTCCCTTGGCTTCCCTCCCTGTGTTTGGAATTTTTGTCTCAGAGCTGTAATTTATTTTTAATCTTTGTTTTTTTTTGTTGTGTTTTATTGTTGTGTAACTCTTGGGGATTCGTGGTGAAGTGCTGCAGAGCTGGGAGTGGGGAACCCGGTGTTTACCGTAGCCGAGGGTGTCGCCACGTTGTTTGGCCAGGTCAAACTGCGGCATCACGACGTGAGGAACGGTCTGAGACCGTTAAGGGCCGCCGTCATGACAACCAGACGTTTCGGCGCCGTCTGTCTGATCCAGTAAAGGAGGTTCGGGCCCCGACGCCGGAGGTCTTCCTGAGAACTTTGGCCCTGTGGCTTCTTAACGACGCAAGCAGTCGATAAACACATTATTTTTTCTAGATACTCTCTGGGTGCTGAAACCAACTGAAACAAGTTTTATTTTTATTTATTTATTTCCCACCTAGTCAGTTCCAACTCTAAAAAACCTCCAGAAAACAAAACGTATTTAGCCCTCTGTTTAGAGCCTCCTGCTGAAACGGTTTGACCCTCCAAATGGTGGTCACAGAGGTCACGGAGCAACGCCTGTGTTTGAGGTGAACCTGGGAGAGTATCGGTGCCCCCTGTGACATCACAATGGGCTGATTCAGCACGCACTTTGTGGTGTCACATGAGGACGAGATGTTTTTTCCGTTCCAGCAGCGGGCCGGGCGGGGCCGATTCGACTGCCTGTGTGCTGAATGTGTCTTTTGAGATTCTAGTGTTTGTTTAGCGCTCGCCTTTGTCCCAGAAGCTGACTCCGGTTTCCGCCAATCGCAGGCCTCTCGGATATGGCGGGAACTGGAGGAGGAAGAGGAGGGACACAGCCACAGGGACGCTGTGGGATTCTTTCAGTCAGTGCTGCGGCGGAGGCAGAGGAGCCCCGGCGGGGGTGAAGAGGAGGAGGAGGAGGAGGAGGAGGACAGAGCTGAGGGGGCGGTGCCACACCACCGCTGGGGCAGCAGCAGGAGGAGGAGGAGGAGGAGCGAGTCGGGTTACGGCGAGGACGACTGCCGCTGGTTCTTCGTCCTGGCCACCCTGGTGGCCGCGCTCGCTCTGTTTGTCAGCCTGGTCTACCCCCTGCTCTCCAAACTGGGGCTGCGCCGCGGCTAGCAGGCTAACGCCGCCCACATCCAAAGGACGAGAACTCGGGTGGGAAACTTGAAGGCAGAGTTAAATCTGCTGCCCCCTCCTGGTGAAACGGTTCAGCAGCACCGCACGTTTTCCCCCTCCAGACTGAAGCTGTTACCTCGAAGCCGTTGATGCTGCAGGCGTCACTACAGAGTTTTTCTTTTAAAAACACGTCCGTCAGCCTGATTCCAGCAACTGCACTGCACCGCTCTTCATCTTCTATGCATTGCACTGACTCCCGTGGATGTCGGCACCGTACACAGGAAGTGGACCTTCTAGCCACCGAGCTGCAAACCTTAGAAGTTCCTGTTGAGCTGCAGATTTCTTTTCGTATCTTGTTTTTTCGTATTTTTATTTATGCATTTTGTTTTTACTGCACTGCGCTTCGAAAGACACTTTAGGACCTGGAGATGGAGGAGAGGGCACTGCATCAGTTCCAGTGTGACATCCTGAGATGACAATTGATTAATGAGCCTTAAAGTTGCAGTCTTGTTTTCCATTTTAGTTCCGCTTTTCTTTTCCAACAGCCGTTTGTCGATTATTTTCTATTGTTTTCTATCAAAATTTGCTGTCACTGAATTCAACAATTTTAAAGCCATAAAAGAAAGAAGAGATTCTCAGGAAAAAAAAATGTTGTTGTTGCTGATGATGATAATGATGATATTTGAGATTAGAAGAGTAGTGAAGCACTAAACCAGAAGCTGCCGTCCACCTCTGAATGTAAAGCGATTTCTTCGTGGCGACGCCACTTTTGCTCCAGTGTGTTTGAGCTCAACCGCCAGAAGCAGAGTTCACAACCACGCAGAGCCCCCTGGGCTTATTAAGTTTCATTTAGCTACAGATATTCAGAGTTTTTCTTTTGTTGAAAAAACGCATCAGGTTCTAAGTCCTTTCCGAACCGTCTCTCGGTGCAAAATGCAGTTTTCCTCAACTGGTCGAACTGAATCTCGGCCCTGCTTACTGACAATAATAAGCTCCTTTATTTAAACGTTAACTGCATATAAAACTCTTTAATGTGTATGGACGGTGTGTTGCGGATGTTTCACCCCCCCGAGCGACTGTTTGGTGTTGACTGAACTGACCTGATGTCGGATGTGACTGTGTGTTTGACCTCTGCTGCCAAAGCATGTTGGGGAAAATCGTGATGATCTCTCGTAGTTATTACCCTTTAAATTGCTTTATAGTAGTACTGTAACCAAAAGGTCCCATACTCTGTATCAGTGTCTCCGTCCAGGTGTTGGCCCTGCCCTCTGAAACCGCCTTGTCTCCGCCTCTTTCAAACACGCAGTTGGTTCAACCGAGCGTCCCTTTTAGCAGGGCTCGGAAACCTTGCTAGCGTTTTCTCAGCAGGCGGCAGTAAACGGGGCTAAATGTCCCACGTACGGGACAGAATATGGGACCTTTCAAACTGAACCACTTTGCAATAATGTGTCTGAATGCAGAGACGTCCATGCTGCTGCTGCTGCTTTCTTGTATCTGTTAGTAACGGTTAAAGTAAATCAATAATAAACTAAAGGACTATTTCTTGGACAAATGGATCTGCTCTTGTGTCACATGCTCTCTCTCTCACTCTCTCTCTCACTCCCCTCAGGCCACCGCGGTCCATGACTCACGCCATTGGTTTTCTTGTATTTCTTGCAGGCCTCCAGCCAGTCTCTCTTCGGGGCGGACCTGGACTCGGAAGGACCGCCCACTTTGACCCCGGAGGTGCCCTCTGACCTTTTCGCCCACTCTGGCTCTGAGTGTGCGGCGTCGTCCTACAGCAACATGGAGGAGGTGGACTAAGCCTGAGACGCCGCCGCTGCTGCCAGCTTTGTGTTTGTTTGTTTTTTTTTGTTAATTTTTTTTGACACAGCGCCCCCTGGAGTGTGGGAGTGAGGCTGCAGCGCCGGGCGACGCTGGCTTGCTCGCTCGCTCTCCCTGGAGGGGTTTTGTCCGGACCCCGCCTGTGGGAGGCGCGCTCAGTACTAACCAATCATACATGGTCCTTATACTCACCTCGATATACTCACCGTTTGATTACAAGCTCTCGTTCTCTTCATCCAGCGTGTTTGGTGTCATTTAGAGAAGCCCAAGCGTCTCGTTTACTCCCCCGGGGTTCCTCTCTGTCGCTCCGACCGATTGGAGTTCGGACCAACGCACCTTTTTCTTTTCTCTCCCTCCTTCCGAACAAAAGACTGCAACCCGACCTGTCCAGCTGCGTCCGCAGAGGCCGCCAGGGTCCAAGGGGACGTTTGAGTCACCAGTTTCTGTCATGTGTGTATTCTTTTGTCGTTTTTCTGAGGTGCTGCCCGTTTGGTTTTGTTTTTTTGTTTCCCAGCAGCTGATGTACAGCAGAAGGAACTAGGATGAGGGTTTGAGCTGCTGCTTGTTTCTATTTTAATTTTATTTTTTAATTCTACATACAGAACGCTCACTTTTTGTTTCTGTCCCGCGTGGCTTTTGGAATTCTGATTTTTGCCCCAGTGCTAATTTGACTCCCTCCTTTGTTTCTTTTTTTTTTTGTACTTGTTTGTGGATGCGTCCGTGGAAAGGCTACAGTAGGAAGGGAAAAAGTGCATGACTGCATGTTGGAACAGGCTGTGGACCCCTCGCCTGGTGCCGCCCCCTGAAACAGGGCCTCATTTCATTCTTTTTAGTTTTGCGTGTGTTGTCAAGTGTCGCCCCTCCCTCCTTTGTAATGGGCTGCGTATATACAGTGGTAATTATTAAGAATATTCCTGTGGATACATATAAATGGTTAATATAAATAAAGAAACTTTTGGGATCTGCTGCATCAAGAATATTTCATTCTTCATGTCGTTTGTGTCAAAGTTCTGGAAACATCATATGTTACTGGAATTATAATTATAAATATAATAACTTACTACAACAATATATTCCTGGACATGAATATCTGGAGGTAAAAAAATATCTAATTTTCTCAACTAATTATGCTATCAAATTAATGAAACGCATCTGAGCTGTGTTCATTTCTGTATAACAAGGCATTTTTATATTAAATTGTACTTGGTGAAACACCTGCAGAATACAGGTTTATGACAGGATGTACTGTACCATCTGCCAAAGCAACTATGCGCTTACACGTCATTCCACGTCTTTGCCAGAGGATGGCGACATTTGCCCCACAATCTATTCGCCTCAATGAGGGGAAGAAGAGCGCAGGATTACCCGGAAGTGCCGGCAGCGAGTGACTCAGAGGGCTGAGCATGTAGCGAAGCCGGCGGGAGGCCGGTTTGTTGTGGAAATACTTTGAAAGCCGAACGAACTGCCACCAACACTTGACGTGTCGCTCTCATGGCGGAGCCGAGCGAGAAGTTTAGCCGCGGAGGAGCGAACCAGGACGGGACGGAGGGCAGCGAGCAGCCGCCGGGTGGGACCGCGACGGTCCCCCGGGAGCTGAGCTCCCCGAACCGGAGCAGAAAGTTGATCCTCCACGTCGACCTGAACAACACGATCCTGATTTCAGACGCCGTGACGTCCCAGGGGACGGTGGCGGCTCTGGACTACTTCCTGACGACTGTCACCTGGGGGAGAATGAGCAAACACGGTACGGAGGAGGCTCGGTGGTCAGCGGGGAGAGGCGACCTGTTAGGGGCCGTCGATAAAGTGCCATTCGAATGAAACAATTGTATTTTCATGTCTTTGTTGACAAAATCACCAAAATAATTGTATCAGTGAATTAATCATTGTCAGAATCGGACCCGCAAATGTAAGGACAGCAAGAAGAAGAAGAAGAAGAAGAAGAAGAAGAAGGAACATGATAATAATAATAATAATAATAATAATAATAATAATAATAATAATAATAATAATGATAACATAGATATATATTTTAAAAGGCTGCTATTACATGGAATGAAAGCAGTTTTTATGACCAGTTTGTAGTGAAACTGCCCCCTTAGCCATTGTGCTGCTGACACTGGGGTGTTCGTGTTCATTCATTCATTCATTCATTCATGCCATTGATTTTGCGATACTTGTCACTGTCGTTGAAACACCCTCAGGTTTTGGTTTCAGCGCACCTCCCTATTTCAACACAATGACCCAATCCCACACACCCACCACACAGGTAAAGCCGAGGACAGGCTGCCTTACTGTGGAATGACAGCCAAAGTTATATTAATAAATCACACACACAAATCTGGATCACTTCTCAGTGGATCGTTTTTGTTTTTGTGATGTACTGTAAGTGAAAAATTGCATTTTGTCCACATCCTGTGCAGGGAAGTGGGAGTGGCTGAGCGACTCCCCCTCCCTCCTGCCACCATGCGAGGGCGCTGTCAGCTACTACGCGCAGTTTGGACGGGTGTCAGGCTTCACCACGAGGGCGGGCCGGCGCTTCAGAGCCATCCTGGACCAGCACCTGGAGCTGCTTCTGTGGCCCGATGGCCTCAAGGTGAACTCCCGCCCCCTCGCCCTGACTCCGCCCTGTTCTGTTCCGTTCCAACCGGATTGTGCGTAGTGACCGCCTGATTCCTGCAGGCGGACCGTGAGCTGGTGACCAAAGGAGAAGACGGGCGGCTGTACCACTGGATCCTGCCCTCCTTCTTCCAGCTCCTCAGGGACCTAGTGCGGGAGGGGCGGGACTTTGCCGTCCTGTTCCGGACCTTCGGGACCGACCTGCCCCGTGTGCTGCGCACGGTGCAGCGGGCGCTGAAGGACGGGGCTCACCCGCTCTTCCCAGACCTGCCCGATCTGAAGGTGAGTCCTGACCATGGATGGATTATAAGAACTGAATACATGGATTGGCAATATGGCGATGTTCCGATTTTTTTTCCAGTGGTTGTTTGAGGTACTGCAGCACAAAATTCCACTGGGCCCAAAAAGCATTTTTCCATGGTCATGGTCTTTTAGTCTTTCAAAAATTCTATAAGGCCATAATAAATAAGTCCACCAGAAAAAAAAGATTATTCCTAGCATCACATCACAGTTGTACGTGCTGCTGTGTCTCGGCTGCTTCTGATTGGCTGATGTGTCCTGATGCATCATGGGAGTTACAGCAGCATGGTGTGCACATGTCGTCGTTTCGGATCACTTCCTGGTCCTCCTGACTGTCACTTCCTGCCGCCCCGCAGCTGGACGTGAACCCAGCAGCCGGAAAGATCCGCTGCAGCCGCTCGGCGACGGTGCTGAGCAGAGACGGCGAGCAGGTGTCGACCCGCGACGGCGAGAGGGGCCTGTACCAGTACCTGAGCTCGGTCCAGGGTCTGGGGGGCTTCCAGGACCACTTTGACTGGTACGTAGCTCCGCCCCCTCCGGCTTCGTGTCGTACGGGTGGTGTCGCTGCCTCTTTTTTTTTTTACTCATCCACCTGCGCGTCCCCACCAGGTGGGCCTCTCACACCTTCTCCATCCGCGGCGGGAAGCCGCTGTGGGTTGACCCCTTCGACCCGACCGTCCAGCACATCTTCATCGACGACAACATCCGCCAGAACGACAACGACACCATCGTGCATCCCAAGGTGTGCCGCCGCAATACACAACACACACACATGTGATCAATTTCAGTCTGTCACCAGACTTCCCTTTTTACAGGTTTCTATTTTTTTTCTATTTTAGAAACCTGAACAGGAAGTCTGACTTTCGGTTCCTCCTGCTGCCAGCTGACTCCTTTCTTGCTAATCGGCTTCCTGACTTCCTCCCTGTGTTCTTCCATCTTCCCGGCAGGTCTTCCTGGACCCGAGCACCGCCGAGACCCGCACTGCCTGCACCTCGGAGCTCTACGACATCGCGCTGGTGCAGACGGACCTGCTGCGGGCCATCTCGGAGCCCAGCTACTTCACCCAGCGCGTCCACATCTGCATGGAGAACTACGAGAGGAACGTCCAGCAGGTGGCAGCCTAGAGCGCTACACTGGTGGCAGCAGCAGGAGGAGGGGGGGGGGGGGGAATAGGAGGAGGAGGAGGAGGCCTGTCTCAGGTTGTCGGTGCTGGTGAGAAGCTCCAGCTCAGGGGTTCTATATACTCACAAAGAACCACGTCAACACTACGTCTGTGTGTCTGGGTCCTCAGGTGGAACAGAATCTCGTTAAGCCGCAGAGCGCCAACAGCCAGGCTTTTTTTGTTTTTAATCCTTTTGTAGCAGCGGCTGATTACTAGCGGAGAGATAAACAGCCGCCCCACCGTCTGCAGCTCATGTCTGACGCAGTAATTGGGGTCGGACGTGTCGGAAAAAAACCTCCAGGCAGGTGATTTGTTCGTGCTCGTCCTTTGAGTTTGAGATCGTCTCCCGACATCGGCCGTCCTTCAGACCGTTGTTTTAAGGTTTTAATTCTGCAGAACTCACTCGACCGACGCGTCTGTGTCTGCCTGGCGCGACGGATGCCCTCTGTGATGTCACAAAGGGCACATGACCTCTCACCTCTCCGCCCACTGAGACTGCATGGCTTCGTCCTTCTTCCAAACCAAGTGGGAGGTCTTTTTTTTTTAGCAGCTGGTCATCCAGATTTATTTTCTTCAAAAAAATGGATTGTGAGACTCTGCTGATGAGTACAACTTTGGCTGTGTTCAGACTGCAGGCAAATCTGATTCCAATCAGATTCCTTCTGAAATCTGATTTTTAGGGCTGACTGTCCTCACTGTTTTTTTTTTCGCAAATGTGAAAATGGGATCTGGCTCTGGGCCGCATTATTGGCCGATCTGACAGGTTGCTGTTCAGACTGCTGTCCAAATGCGATTTGAAACTACCTCCCCAAGGTGGTTTCAATCCTTTTTTGAAAAAAAAATCGGATTTCATGTGATTTGTGACTGTTCAGACTACAAAAGAGCCATCCGGTTTCAATCTGGATGGGCTAAAAATAGGATTTTTGGCCGGCAGTCTGAATGCGGTAATTGTACTTTTCAAGAGAAGTCAAATCAAAGTTGCAGCACTGGGAAACCACTTGAACCTCATATCGTTTTGCAAGAAAACAGAAAAAAAAAAGTGTTTTAGTTTGGTTGTTTCGGCTTTAGGGTTTGTTTGCACTGAACCATTGTGCTTCAGTTTTAATTTTTTTTTTTCCATTTTACTTAGAGACCTTAATGTGACGCTGAATGTGCGTTTAAGGCTGATTTTATTTTAGTTTTTATTGCTCCAAGGGTGTTTTTAGGATTTATTTATTGTTATTGGTTACTGGGTGTATTGTTTTTTTTATACCGTTTCCATTATTTATCAGGTGAGATTTGGAGACTGAATTTTTACTAGTGTGGATAATCTGGATTAAAAAAAATAATAATAAAATAAAAAATCCATTATCTTTATCTCTGCCTGGTGGTCACTGCAGACTTGTCTTCTGCACTGATGAGCCAAACAGCTGCCCACAGTTGGCAGACAGCGTTTTTTTGGTCGGGGACTTCCCTTCCTCTTTGCTCGCTTAACGTTAACAGTCACTCATGCAGTTTTTTTTGCCATGGTTTTTTTCCGCACAGAAGCAGGAAATAGGAGTCTTCCAAGAGGACGTTCAAATTCACAGTTAAATGATGCATTTACGGTCAAAGAACTTTGTCCTTTGCAGTTTATTTCTTTCTTTCTTCCTCAGATTTTACTTGAAGCCTCTTTATTTTTTTAAATAGAACTTTTACCAAGCTATTTGCTACTGTATGCGTATGATGGTTGGATGTATATTCAAAATAAATGAAGCTCTGTTCAGCGTAACAATGCTGCGTTTCTCATTTATATCGTCTTAAAAGTCATCGAAATCTTCACATTCAGTGACTGAAGTTCATTCTGCTGCCTCAAAAATCTGTGATGTGACTCAAACAGTTTAATCCATAGGTGTCAAACTCTGGCCCGTGGGCCAAATTTGGCTCGCAGTGTAATTATATTTGGCACACCGGTATTATACAGCACATGTACGGCTAATAGTACAAATCCCTGAATGCTCTGCTGGTATTTTGGCACGTTGCTAAGGACAGGAGGCTCATTGAAGAGTATTATTATTACTTGATTGGTTTATTGTTGCTATTCTATATATTATTAGCCTGTGGAAAAAGGTTACTGTTGAAGTTTAAATCAGAAGGCTGATAATAACAAAGAGGCTTGCGATTTGTATGTACATTTTATTTATTTTCTTTCATTTGAAATACTATTTTGATGTGTATGCAATGTAAAGTTTAAAGCAAAGTGCAGAATTAAGCTTTGCAGACCCCCGTGACCCTGAATAGGAATAAGCGGGTATAGAAGATGAATGAATGAGTTCCATATTCAGGTTATAGCAAAACTTGTTTGGGACCATACAAAATTGTTCGCTGGAAGCTTTTTTTTTTTTTTCAACAACTATCAATGTTGGCCTGCGACTTTGTCCAAGTTTTGAATTTTGGCCCCACTCCGTATTCAGAGTTTGACACCCCTCAAACGAGCCGGACTAAGTTCTACTTCCACCTCAGTCCACATGGGGGCAGCAGTGCAGCTCTCAGCGGCCCCTTTCCTCACCACCTCCTCCGCACGCAGCAGCAGTAGCAGCTTCCTTCCTTCCCCTCGTCAGGTGAGTCCCAGAGTTACCTGATCCGGAACCAGCACCGGCAGCGTGTGGACGTCCAGGGTCTCCGGGTGGAGGAAGCAGCAGGTTTCGGTCCGGGCTCCGGGCGGGCGGGCGGGCGGATGGAGGGAGACGGATGGCACCGCGGGATTGCGTAAAAATGCGCGCTGGTGAGTGAGGGGAGGAGACAGGCGAGGGAGGGGGAGGAGGAGGAAGAGGAGGAGGGTGAGGAGGAGGAAGAGGAGGGGTGGAAGTAGGGCGACACTCGCTGCTCTCCGCCGGATCCAGTCACTGGAGCGTCTCTCTCCCTCCGCGGCTGGCCGGAGCCTCTGCCGCCCTCCGGACCTTTTACGCGGAGCTGCTGCGGGTCGCTGCGGGTCCCCTCCGTCCCGCCCTCCACGCCCGAAGGTGAGCACCGCCGCCTCACGCGCCGTCCCCGCAAACTTTCCCCGCACGCTCATGTGGCCATTTCGCGCGCACAGTTCCACCCCCGCTTTTCTTTTGGAACGCCTTTGACGCGAGGGCGGCGCACACGTGCGGTTCTCACGGTTCGGGGCTGAATCGCGGGAAGGGTTGCAACAGCGCGAGGACGCGATGACGCGCGCTTTTGGGGTGTCGCGGCGCGGCTCCAGAGAAGGAAACGGTGCGCGCGTAAATATCCGCGGAGAGCCAGGTGTGCACGCGGGAAGAAGCTCCGCGCGGCTCGGTGATTGGGATGCGTTTGGTGGTTGCGCTGCGGGTCAAGTGAGTGACAGAGACTCCCAACAGTCGCCATCGCCTCCACGCGTCCGGAAAAGCAGCAGTGTTAGCCCTGTGCTTGCAGCCCTCTGCTGAAACTGGCGCTCTGTTGTTGGGTGTGGAAGGTGGAGACAAGCTGGTGCCTGCCACCTGTCAGTGGGCCATTAATTTGAGAGAGGTGGCGAGGCCCTTTGTGACATCACAATGGGTTCCAAAAACGTCCATTAAAGTGGAGCGCGCAGCTGCAGAAGCAGAAAAGGATAGAGTTTGACTGGCAGCAGAGAGACTGACTGCCGGCTTTGCATCACACGGAACCTTTAATCTGCCTTTGAGGATTTAGGTCAGAGGTTAAAGGTCGAGTCATCCAGCTGTTGAGAGAGATGCGTCTTTTCTAGACGTACAGATTGTTTCCTCCCGCAGTCCTTCTCCGCTCTGACTCGCGCCGCCACTTGATCTCTCACCATGCTAACCTGGTGGTGGTGGCGGCGATGGTGGCGGTGGCGGCGGCAACGACTCTCCACTAGCCGACCAACCAGGAGCCACCGGCCAGGGTGAAGGGAAGGATGAGCTTCCTCCTCGCTGCAGATAGAGTGAGAGTGAATGAATATGACCGAACTGGCAGATACAGTTACTTTTTGTGACTGCGGTGCTGGTTGCAGCAACAGTAGCGCGCTAGCGACCGTGGCGTCGCGGCTAAATTTAGCGCAGAAGGGGCCGGAGGCCAGAGGGGCATCTGAGTCCTGCAGCTTGTCGGGGCCTCACATTCATTTTTAATGAGGCTTTTCAGGACAAATCAACTGCAGTGGACAAGTTTTCTCAACTTCTTCTGCTTTTCAGTTCTGCTGCAGTTCGTCATGATGACAAAACTGCAGCAGGGAATCACTTCAGTGAAGAGTTTCTCCTCATGTGACTCACGAGCAGGGGACGTTTCCACAAATCATCTGGGACATGAGCCCATAGAAAACATTTATTGTACAATGCTTGTGTTTGATAATCAGACTTCACTAAGAGTACAAGTTGTTTATCAGCAGCACCGGTGGTGAGAGTGGGCGGAGTCTAATGGAGGAGGAAAGCCTTTAGCGCACCGTCAACGCTAGCACAGACGCTAGTTCCACGCTAGCTTGCATCTTCCTGTTCCTGTCACAGCTGGAGCCTGGCTGTAGCTCCGCCCTCTTCCTCTCAGTCTGGTCTTGTTCTGACCCGCTGAAAATGGTATCGTAAGAACGGGGTTTGTGTCCGAAATGGATGTGCTATGCTAACCCAGGTCGGATCTAGTGGCATTTAGCAGTTAGCGTGGCGTTCCAAACACCTTTTGTGGTTTGACTTGTTGGAGGCAGCTGAAAACGGTTCTTATTGAAATAATGTCCAATGCCTTTTAACACCACAAACCACTAACTTTGCTGACGTTAAAGCATCTCAATGAGACAGGAAATGAAAGAGCCTTGTGGCTGATGTTCTGATTGGCCAGCGGCCAGCAAGCCGTCATGTTCTGTGTCGCAACCCTCACTCGGAACAACGGGAAGCAACAGGTGTGGGTTCTGCGGTTCCCTGGATTCCCTCCGACCCCCACACTTCCTGCTAATGACTCAATCGGCCTCCTGCTTGGGTCTTTGATCAGCTGCCTGGCGGGAGTCGGCTGATTGGCCCTCCGTGGAGCCCATCAGCTGCTTCACCGTCATCTTCGGGCTCTTTTTGATTAAAAAAACCTTCCCTGCGTCCCGCCTTGGAGGTTTCCTGCTCCGGCAACAGTCGCTGCCCAGCGGGTTTGAGCCACTTCCTGTTTTGTTCTGTTTTCGGGGGAAAACAGAAGGAACCCAAGGCACTGGGAGCTTCCAGCGCTGGGACCCAGCCACTCGCTCGGAGGGTTTTGCTGCCTAATGTTGTTGTTGTTGTTATTTTTTTTCCTGAACACTGGAAGAAGTCGGCAGGGGGAAAAGATTTAAATCAATTCCAGGAATTAGCCTCTAACTGATTCCAGGCAGCTTGAACTTCTCCTGCACATCATCATATCGAATCATAGAAAATTTCTTCTTCTTCTTCTTCTTCTTCTTCTTCTTCAGTAGGAGCAATTTCCTACAATACTCACTCCTTATGACACTTCAACAGGAAGTTTACAGTCGTGATACTTCTGAAGGTCCTCAGGAAACGTGGTGAACGCCCGTCGTGTACCGTGAAACCGATATGGGATTAGCTCAAAAAAAAAAAAAAAAAAAAAATACCGTAATACAAATTTCTAGTTACATCATCCAGGAGGTGCGAATGCGGGCAGAAAGTCGAGAGCTGTTCTCGACTTTCTGCAGCAGCTCGTCTGCAGTGTTTACATGTCGGCGTGCCGCAGAGACGTTTAGTGCGAGTGAGACAAATGGTTTTGAGTGATGGTGAGCACACGGTGCGTGCTGTGTGCGTGTGTGCGTGTGTGTGTGTGTGCGTGCGCGAGCGCGCAGGTGTGTGTGTGTCGGCCGATGGTGCGCGGCCCGTCGCTGTCCCTGCAGAGCCGCTTTGCTGCGGCTGATAGCGGGAGTTTCTGCCTCTGTGAGCACGTCTGTCATGTGTGGAACTCAGCCGGCCACGCGTCGGGCCGTGAGGCTGTTTTAACGGTCCAGTGTGTACATTTTTAAGGTAGCCCGGTATTTAAGGTAGCCTGCCTGACAGCGCGTTTCATATTTAGGGCACTGTCAGGCCCCCTTAAAAAAAAGAAAAGAAAAGAGCCTTAAAAAATGTCAGTGCAAGATGGCAGCTAACTAGGACCCATGCTCTATGTGTATTCTTATATGGGAACCGCTTTAAGGGTGGTAAAACTAAATTCCTTATATTCTACTGCGAGTGGACACTTGTATTAATGTATTTATGGGCAGCATGTTCAGCTTTTACCAATGTAAAAATGATAAATCAAGCCAAATTTTACACACTGGACCTTTTAAAGCAGGACGTCGTCAGGGTTGCAATAAACCCACTGGCTCCTTCAACAAATCATTTGCTCATCATGTCACACTTGCAGGAGTTGGCCGTCGCCGCCACTCCCGCAAGTTGTTGCGCGCTTATTTTCAGTTTCGCTTGTTTCAGGCTCGCTGTCACTTGTTGACGGGGAAAGGTCCTGCACTGCGTCCTGTGTGTGTGTGTGTGTGTGTGTGTGTGTGTGTGTGTGTGTGTGTGTGTGTGTGTGTGTGTGTGTGTGTGTGTGTGTGTGTGTGTGTGTGTGTGTGTGTGTGTGTGTGTGTGTGTGTGTGTGTGTCTGGCAACTCATCAGTGTCAACACACAGACACACACGGTCGTGGCTGGAAACTAAATATTAGCTTTATCCTCGGGGGACCAACTGCTTTGTTAGTGACATACATCACACGCGCAGGAAAACAAGCGCGGGTCAGCGGCCTAATGGGGTGGGACGGTGGGGTTAGGGGCAGAGGTGCAATTAAAGACAACGGCAGCTGCTGACTCGCCCACTCGCGCTTGTTTACCTGAGCCACTGTTTGCTTGCCGTAACGACCCGCCAGCTCCACCTCTGCTGCTAGCGCGCTAATTAGCGCCTTGTTTTCCTCGTAGAACCGTGAGAAGTGATTTACTCACCTGGAGCCAGGGGCTGTGAGAGGGACTCGGGGGCGGGGTTTAAAATGCAAGAACCTCTGGCAGAACTTCTGGAGTCGTGTCGGGTCGCGGCCGTGTCGATATATTTAGCGTTTAAGAATAAACAAAAAGCGCAAAAAAAGAGCTTCCGCCCGGTGTTTGTTCTGCAACGCTGAGCGGGCGGAGCGGAGCTCCGGAGGCTTACTGCTGTGTTTGTTCGCGCTTCTCCGTCAGTTTGTGTATCTGCTGCAGAGCGACTGTGGTTGGCTGCAAGTCATCAACTGTCGTTCTTTTTTTTCTGAGTGTCCACACAAAGAGCAATATGTGTGTTTTAAACACATCATAAAAAAAAAACGCTGATTAGCGTCGTAAGAAGCTGTAAACTTGACTGTAAATCTATCACTTTTTTTTTTTTACATCCATTTTTAAAAACTCCTTGACGGCGCAGTGAAGACACGAATCTCTGACAACTTCCAGCTGTTCTTGTAAAGCCGCTCGACCGTTCATCTCCTCGGCACGCACCACTGGGTTTCCTCTCTCTCTCTCTCTCTCTCTCTCTCTCTCTCTCTCTCTCTCTCTCTCTCTCTCTCTCTCGTTCTCTCTCCCTCCCTACCTCTCTCTCTCTCTCTCGTTCTCTCTCCCTCCCTACCTCTCTCTCTCTCTCTCGTTCTCTCCCCCTCCCTACCTCTCTCTCTCTCCCCTGGAACTTCCCTCTGTTCAGACTTTGGCAGGACGGATGTCCAAACCGTCCTCTGTTTAGCGTCCCACTGCATCATCTGATGGCACTTCTGGCTCGGCTCCACACTCCTCTGTCCGTGTGTGTGTGTGTGTGTGTGTGTGTGTGTGTGTGTGTGTGTGTGTGTGTGTGTGTGTGTGTGTGTGTGTGTGTGTGTAGTCCTGTACACTCGCTATGCTCTGCAGCTCCGTCCTGCAGAGAGGTTCATTAAAAGCGGTGCTGCAGCAACTCAGACTCATTAACATGCTGACTGAACAGCTGATACAGAGAGTCACACCTCTCGCTCTCCCTCCCTCTCTCTCACACACACACACACACACACACACACACGCACACCGTGCACCATAAACTCGTCCCCCAGGACGTTGTTGGAGAGTTAGCTCTGCTCTAAGCTACTTGTCTCGCTGTGAGTGTTTTTGGTAGCGTAGCATACAGTGGAGCAAGAAAGTATTTGGGAGCCGCCGATTCTGCAAGTTGTCCCACTTAAAAAGACGAGAGAGGTCTGTAATGTTCATCAGAGGCGCACTTCAACTGTGAGAGACAGGATGTAACAAAAAAGAATCCGGGAAATCACATTGTCTGATTTTCAAAGAATTTATTTGTGTAATGGTACAGAAAATAAGTATTTGGCACCTGCTAACAAGCAAGAATTCTGGCCCTCACGGACCCGTTAGTACTTCATGAAGAAGCTCTTCTATCCTCCACTCGTTACAGGAAACCACTGACCACTGTCATTGCCAACCAGGGTTACATTGCAAAGTATTGAGGTGCACTTTTGTTATTGGTCATATACTTATTTTCTGCACCATTATACAAAAAATGATTATTTTCCGACATTTTTTTAAGACATCTGACAGATGGTGGCGCCGGTGCATCTGCGACTTGACCTCCAGCCTCTGAAAATCAACCGCGTTTGGGAGAGAGGTGGATTATTTTTTATTTTTTTGAATTTTAATTATTTTAATTCTGGCCGACTGGCTTGGACCAGACGGGACGAACAGACGGGACAGATTAACTCGACGTGATTCGCGGTTCACTACGACAGAATGTGTGAATCAGGATGTCAGACCAGGAGCCACGAATTATATAAGACGTCACGATATTGAGTTTGAAAAAAAAAAACCTCAAAAAAATGCAAAATCAAACAACTGCTCTTGTTGTGGACGTGCAGCAGTGTGGAACGCTGTAGTTAACCCTCGTGCTGCTACCAAGTGGCTCCAGCAATGAAGAAATCTGATTGGTTACCTGTGAATGGAGCATCCAGTCTCCTTCCATCTCCTCTCTATTTGGAGGCTCCGCCCCTTTATAACTGATTCTGCCCCCCTGTCTAAAGCCGTGTCGGCTGGGTCCTTCTTCTTCCTTCTCTTCTCTGCTTCCTTCGCTCGCCCCTCATTTGTTCTGTGGTGTTTACGTCTCTCCCCGGGACGCCGCCGCCGCCGCCGCCGCCACCTCGCTCGTTAGTCAACACACCAGCTGTTTTTTTTCTTGTGCTTTGTTCAGCCCTATGACTTTCCCTCCTAATTTGGCTTTGCGTCGTCTCTCCCTCCCCCTGTTCGAGGAGGAAAAGCAGCATCTTCTGTGAGTGTTTGCTGCCGGACGGGGCGGGGCCTGTGGGGGAGATTTAGCCCCCGCCTCCACCTCCACCCCCGCCTCCCCCGGCCAAGAACGGAAGCGAGCTGGATGCGGAAATAAACGGCGGCGATGTTCCGCTCTGCTCCGTGACGAGGGCGCCGTGGAGCAGGGCCCCCGAGGGGAGGGGGGATGGAGGTTGGTAAGGGAGGGGGGCGGGGGGGGGGGCGATCTAAAGAGGGGGAGTAGGGGGTGAGCCAGGGGGAGGGGGTGAGGGCTGATCTGCCGCTCCAAAAGCCTCTGAACGTTTGTCCGTTTGGCTCCCGGAGGCCTGGTGGTGGCAGCAGGAAGTTTCCAGAGCATCATCTGAGATGAACGACCTCCCAAAACCTCTGTATAGCACTTAGCCCTGTGTTTGCAGCCTCCTGCCAAGTCTGAAGCCCTGTTGGACCTTCCATACAATTGGAAAAGCGGGGGTGAAAAAGAAGGCGGGTTCTCTCAGGCGGCGGAGCCAACACCTGGCCCGGGGTTGGGGGGGGGTGGGGGTGGTTACTGGGACGTGGGACAGATTAGTTACCTCTTGTGACATCACAGAGGGCTGATTTACCGGAATTGTGTGCTGTAGCTCAAATCTTTTTTTGAAAAAGTGGAATTTACTGACGGCACACTGCGAGAAAAAATAAATAAATATGTTTTTCATTTCCTTTTTTTTAAAAAAAACAACAACTTTGAAAGCAATCAGCTTCAGAAACACACTCGGAAAATTCCACTTTTTCTCAGCGACCTGCTCGCGTCCCCCTGCTGCCCCGCGGCACAAACTGGGAGCGTCGTGGACGTCCAGACCCCTGCTGGCAGACAACCAGTCAGAATCCATCCTGGGATCCGGGACGTGATCTTTGACTCGCCCCCTCGCGGTCGACTCGGTGAACGAAAGATTTAACGAGTTTCCAGAATAAAACCGCGAGCCAGTTTCACGTCGTTCCAGTCGAAAGGTTTCGCTTCACCGCTGCTAACAGACTCTCATGGCAACACGCTGGAAATATTGAAGAGCGTGTGCGTGTGTGTGTGTGTGCGTGTGTCTGTGTCTGCGCGCGCTGCGAAGGATTCTGGGCCCTGAAGATCTGCAACCTGGTGGAAGATCTTCTGTTTGAACCTTGTTTCCAGGCAACACTTTCTGCCAGGCTGCCAAACCTGCCGCTGATTTCTTTCTTTCTTTCTTTCTTTCTTTCTTTTTTGTCGTCAGCAGGCCGACACACACCGACACACACCGACACACACCTCTCCTCTCTCTCCTCCCTCTCATCTCACGACGCTCTTCCTGCTTTTTTTCAATGAATTTAACATGATGTTCTCTCCTCTCCGGCCAGAGGGAGGACTGCTGCGTTCCTGGAAAACCTCAGTAGGAGCTCGGCTCTCTCTCTCCCTCTCTCTCTCTCCCTCTCTCACTCTCTCCCTCCCTCTCTCTCTCCCTCTCTCACCCTCGCTGCAGAAAGCTGCCAGCCGCTCGATATCGCTGCACAAAGCCGCTTAATTTGACTTTTAACAGCAGAGCTCCGACGCGATGCACTCTGAGACCATGTGACCGTTGCCTGGTTCTCACCAGGTCGAGTCGAGTGGTGGTGGTGGTGCTGTTGTTGGCTTTCTCCCCTCTCGCCCGCCGCTGAAACGCTCTGTTGCGTTGAAATTCTTCTCTGGGAGTCAAGCGGAACAGCTGCTGGTGGATGAAGAGGAGGCGTCGCGTGGTCAAATTAGAGCGAAAGAGGAAAAAGAGTCGAAAGCGGTCGAGGCGTTTCATCCCAACCAGGCGGCTGCGTGCGTGCGTGCGTGTGTGTGTGTGTGTGCGCGTGTCTGTGTGTGAACTCTGACCTCGAGCCAAAGATTAAAAGTCTCGTCCTGAATTATCAGCGCGGCAGATGGAAACTTGTCACCACCCGGTGGAGGGTCAGTGCTCCGGCTGGCACAGAAAAAAAAAAAAAAAAAAAAGGGAATAAATAACCACAAAAATGTACAAAAAAAATTGGGATTTTTTTAAATTTTTTTATTGCTGCTATGACTGAAGGAGCCATGAGTCACATTCTCACACCTATTAGACTTCGGTGTTGCTCTGCACACAGTTAGCAGGGCCCCGACATTTGTCAGCAAGTAGGAAATGATGACACAGGAAGTGATGTCACAGCACGTCCAACGTCCATGTGGCCGTCGCTCTCTTGCGCATCCGCACCCGTGCTTGTGACCTTCGGGAAACCCGCAGCCCACCTCCACCTTCCAATACTGACTCAGACGCTAACACCACCGCTCTATGCTAACACTAGCCTAGCCCGCTAAACCAGTAGACTTAAAACAAAACGACCCTCTCGGTGTCGTTCTCTGGACGGTGCCGTTCGATCCGCCGCTTCCTGTTCTTGATGATGAAAGCTACGACCCCTCGTGGCGAAAAGTCGGTAAAGTCACGTAAATTCACTTTTTAATGAGCGTCGGACGAGGGGCCGTGCTTCCTTAAGCCCTGGTGACCTTTCGCATGACTCCTCCGGGTGATTATGGGCCGTCTGCTGGGACCGTCGGAGGCGTTCAGGCCTGCGGCCCCCTGGGGGCCCCCAGTGGAGCTGCAGGGCCTCTGGCTGTTAATTATGAAGCGCGTCAGGAAAAGGTCAGACTGCTGGTGGCGCCGGCACTGTGGCGTTTTCCCGGGGCTGAAGGTGATGAATGGTCGGCCGGGAAAATCATCTGTTTTTTTCCCGCCAAACGATTTTCACTTTGTCACTATTGACTCTCGTTTTAGCGAAGACTGCAATTACGCGGCCTGCTTCTGAATTGCCGCAGCGAGGAAGACGAGACGGGACAGGAAATGACCCAGGCGGAGGTTTTTCCTGAGAGGATGTGACATCCAAAAACAACCAACGGGTCTTTTTCGCTTTATTTATTTGTGACGACGGATCAGATCCCAATCATTTCCTTTTCCTGCTCTGGAGCAGAAATCTGTCGGCCAATCAGCACTCGGATTGTCAGACCAGCTGCCGTTTTGTCTCTTTCAACTTTCTGCACCGCAGTGCAATTTTGTCGGCCGGTGCGGAACTCTGTGTTCCATCGCTGATTGTAAGAACACTTTGATCCAGATTCACGTTTGTCCTGTTTTCTGCTTTCGGATGATAGGAATCACACAGAGAGGTTGCTGCTGCTGCTGCTGCTGGGAGACATTGAGGATACGAGAGAGAGAGAGAGAGAGAGAGAGAGAGAGAGAGAGAGAGAGAGAGAGAGAGAGAGAGAGAGAGAGAGAGAGAGAGAGAGAGAGAGAGAGAGAGAGAGAGAGAGAGAGAGAGAGAGAGAGAGAGAGAGAGAGAGAGAGAGAGAGAGAGAGAGAGAGAGAGAGAGAGAGAGAGAGAGAGAGAGAGAGAGACTTGGCAATGCTCGCTCACTTCCTGTTGTAGAGAGAGGGAAAAAGAGAGCGAGAACAGGACAAAGAGGATTACAGCGGCGGCGGAAGATTAAAAGATCTCAGATTGGAGGGAAGGTGGCGCCGGACGGTCGCCACATTACCGCTGCCGCCACCGCCACCGCCATTTATTAGGGTGCCGCTGATGTCATCAGGTGATGTCATCACAGACGGATTGGAAGGTTGCCAGAGATGCCCTGGACCTGGCGGAATTCTTCTGAGGGGAAAAGTGATCGAGCGTGATCTAGTTTATAGATTTAGTTTTTTTTTTAATTTATTTATTTTTTTTAGCCTGCAGACAAAACAAACAGTTGATAGAATCCTTCTTCCTCCTTCACCTCTTCCTCGTCTCCCACTTCCACCTCCTCCTCCTTCTCTTTCACGTCGTTCTCTTCCTCTTCCACCCCTTCCTCCCCTTTCTCCTTCTCCTCCTATACCCCCTCCTCCTCCTCTTCCTCCCCTCCTCTTGTGTGATGTGAACAGCGGCTGCTTCACAGTGTGGTCCAGTTGCTGGATGATGTGACTCAGCTCTTCCTGCAGGTGATTTTCGTGCTGCTGTGCTTCCTTTCATGCCGGCTGCACTCACCTCAGCCGCCTGCAGCCACTGGTTCCTGCTCAGCTTCCTGTTCTTTGACTCACAGAGTTTCCTCACCTCCAGACAGGGAACCTTTAGCGGCGACACTGCTGCTGGCGGCTTGTGTCAGAGGGTAACATCCTCCTCGGTGCTGACGGCAGAATCTGAATTTTTTTTATTTTTTTATTTTTTGGATGGTTCACTACGATATTGGATGAGCCACTTTCATTTATGAGCTCATTCCATTTATGGCTTGTTTTGGGGTTTTAGCAAGAATATCCCCCCCCCCCCCCACTGAGCTGTGCTCACGCCGCTGTTGATGCTGTGAAGCCTGAACGGAAGATTTATGGCCGTCCAGAGACGACCTTGTGGTCGGGATTTTTTCAGCGTGGACGCTCTGTTGGAACTCAGCAGAGTGTGTGAGAGGAGTGTGTTGGCTGAGAGTTTAATGGAACTCATGATTATCTCTAAAAATTGTCAAACCGCCTCCTGACTAGTGGAGTCACACGGATGAGTCAGCATCACCCCCCCCCCCCCCGGAGGAAGGTGTTGCAAAGGAGAGTCTCTTGTGTTTGGAATGTCCCTTTGAAGCCCGTAGAGACGGTTCATGAAGGTTCAGCTTTTTCTGCCAGACCAGCAGGTGGCAGCACAGCAGATATCACGGACAAAAACCTCGTTTCCACTGACAGTACCTGCTTCACTTAACTGTACTCTTGGTATCTTTGGTACTTTTCTTGAGTTTTTGTGGCAAAACTCCCAGAAAAGTGCTAGCACGACACGCTAACTCGCTCGCCAGCACCTCAAGCTGTACAATTGCAAATCACACCTGGTTGAATACTTTGCGATTCACTATTTTTGAACAACTTCCTTCTCGTCCTCCACCCAGTGACCATCTCCCCCTTTGTAAAAAAACAAAAACCAAACATCCACGGTGACTCTGTGTCCTCTGTCCTCGTTCCCTGACTACGCTAACCGTCAAACCCGGTGACGGCTCCTGTCAAACGGCCTCCCAGCACTCTGAACACGACAGCCCCCTCATGATTCTTTTAGCAGGAAGTGGGAATGAGTCTCCAGAGAGTTAAGAGGCAGGTGGAGCCGAGGAGGCGGGAGAACGGAATTCAAACAATTAAATTCTCGGTAGTGTTGAAGCCTTCAAACCAACTGATCTCCTGCAAATGCAAATATCTAATTGGCCAACAGAAGCCGACCCTGACCCTGTGACATGTAGTTTAGCGACGAAGCTAAGCTAGCTAGCTGGCTGTCACCGATGGCTGTGACCTTGCGAAGGTACATGAACTTCCTGCTCCCCTTGAGGAGCTCCAGCCGTCCCTCAGTCTCACCGTCAAACTGGCAGATCCGCCCACTTCCTGTGTCCTAGGTAGACCGACCAATCACAGCAACCGCTGGCATGCTTTATTTACAAAGTGTTTTTCTTTTCACTGAAAATCAGTATGAATCTGGAATATTTATAAAGTTGAAGTCTGAGGAAAACATTTTTGAATGTTTGTGTTGTGTTGTGTTGCAATTGTGTATGTGTGTGATCTGTGATCGACATCACTATTCGCTCCCTGAGAGCAGCAGCAGATATTGGCCGTGACTCTGGTGGTTTAACCAAAGGGCTTTTAAAACAGTTTGTACCAAAGGTTGCAGCCAATCAAGCTGAGCAGCCGCTGCCGTTGGCGGCCATGCACTCCACAGCCTCGGAGCTGTGGGAAGTGAAACGTAAACACATCTGACCTTTTTTGTTGTGCAAGATGTCTCGGATAAGAGCTGTGCCATCGATGTGTCTTGAGCTCTTTTTTTTTTTTCTTGTGCGTGGCGCCTCGCCTTCAGTATTGACTTCCATGTTAAATTGATTATCTATTTTGATGTAAATGTGAGTAAAGGCAGATATTTTCAGTAAGTATAAGGTCATTTTGCACCTCCCTGGAAGTGAACCTCCTCTCAAATCTCTCAAAACCTTGTGGCTCAGTTTTCTGAAAAAATGAAGTTTCGCTTCTGGGGTGTTTGTCAATGTGGCCATAGCATCAAAATTCCACTAAATGTATCTGTAAGCCAGCTGGTTTTAGTTTTAAACTGTAATTTTCTCGAATTGTGTAGCTCTTTTTTGTTTATTTTTTTATTTTATCTCTTGCTAGCAGGAGTTTCTCTCCAACATTCTCTCTAAAAATGTCTCTGCATCAAGATACCTGACCGCTGTTAGTGATTAGCAGTTAGTAAATAGCGCCATTGCCAACCGTAGCTGCTAACCTGTTAAAATTCAGTCTTTGGTGTGACGAGTTAACCAAGCTAGCTTTAAAATCAGGCTGTTAGCATCTTAGCGAGCAACCTTCTGAACCTTCTTTAACAGATTATTGTTATTGTTCGTGAACCTCTGGGATTTTAAGTGATTTGTCCAGAAAGTGTGTATGTGTGTGTGTGTGTGTGTGTCTCAGAAAGACTTTTTTCCAGCGGAACGTATCGTGACATTGTGATTCCCCAAAAAGCAGCGAGAGGTTTTAAAGGGAACACAAGAAGCCCTGAAGACACTTTTTATACAGCCGGGGCTCGGCGCGTCTCTGAAGTGGGTATATTTCATTACACGCTTCGCGCTTCGCTGATTTTATACTGAACAGCGATGAAAAAGGAAAAACACACACAGAGTCGCGGTTGTCGTTGTCGTCGTCGCTTCTGTGAGACATTTACATTTTTCAATTCTTTAACAAACAATTCTTGTTTCTGTGGCGCCCATGTTGATTCCTACTGACAATCCGCTGCTTCCGTTTGTTAAATAAGCAGAAATAATTCAAATTAAAAAGAAAAAAATGACGACGCTGTGATGAACTCAGTTGTTCTGGCTCCATAAGAGTCGGAACTCACATCCGTGGCTGTTTGTTTGCTTTCTTTTGTGAAATGGCAACACAGTTAACTTCATCCAACTCTTCTTCACGATTTAAAGAAAATGAGCCACAGGTCAGTTTTGTCTGACGTCCAGTGCACCAACAGCAGCAGTAGCTCCGCCTCTCGCCGCCGCCCACGAGTTAATTACAGCCAGAAGGTTCACGCAAGAAAAGAAACAACAAAAAAAACCCCATTGAGTCATCAGCAGGCAATTACAGGTTTTAATCCTCTCAGAAAATATGGACGTGAGTCACTTTGAATTCATCAAAATACAGTTCATCAGTTCAAGGATGGCGGCTCGGTAGCGGTTGTCAGGCAGTGACTCAGTGATTCTCCTTCTCGTCTCTGCCAACATGTAGGCCGCAGAAAATCAAACTATAAATAGTTTGGAATAAATTACGTTACACAACAGCTGCGTGGCTACGTGCTAATTGAGACACGGCGCTAGCAGGAAGAGGGTCGGTCGGATTGTGGCCGGACCAATCGGCTTCCTTCGAGGAAAAGAGAGGCGGGGCTTAGCCCAGAGTGTAGCTGCGACAGAGAGGAACAGCATTAATGGCTTTTCTTTTGATCGTCCTTTAAGCTCCGCCCACCGTCGCCGTTAGCGACGCCAAGATGGACCAATCGGAAGCGGTGAGTTTTAGTTGTGAAAAGGGCCTCATCTTTCTGAAGTGTTTTCTCAGGGCTGTTTCACAGACGGATGCGATAAAAACTATGCATACAAATGCAACAGATTTTTCAATCCATCCAATAATGTTGAACTTCGGCTCACTGACTGTCAGTCAGTGAGCCAGTCTATGAGCCAGTCAGTCAGTCCGTGACTTTGAGAGTCAGTGAGTCAGTCAGTTGTATGAAATCTACAACAATGTAGATCAAGTGCAGGCTCCCCAGTCAGTTGTCCAGATCTTCACTTCCTGTCCTCTCTGCTGCTGATCTCCCTCCTCTCCTCGTCCTTGGCCTCCGGCCCGAGACGACAGCAGTCTCTGGCAGTCGCTCCCCTGTCTGGCCGCCCGCCTGCCGCGGTGAAAAGTCCTCGGCCAGGCTCTTAAAATTTAACGGCGGGTTAAACACAGACAAATTAGAAAATTCCTTAAATCCCCAGTCGCCTCTTCCCGCAGTGTCTTGAAGGAGTTCAGGAGCTTCCAGGTAATGAGCTGCGACTCAGACGCGCATTTGCATATTTTATTTCATTTCCCAGTCATTTCCCCCGACGGAGGAGCAGAACGACAGTTTCACTATGGTGAAGTCGTTTTTTTTTGGATGTGATTTAGCAATTTAGAAAAGGTTCAGCCCGCTGAATGGACCCAGACTGTTGGGGAAAAAGGGGGAGGACCAAATCAGTTAGCAGGTCTTCTTTCAGGTACTCAGGCCTTGGTTTGAACACCACTGAAGTCAGTAATCTGGTCTCACACATTCAGACTGATGAAAGGCGTTATCAGCAGCGGTAGAGCACGCACGCACGCACGCACGCACGCACACACACACGCACACACACACACACACACACACACAGCCTCAGCAGGAGGTGGAACCAGACGGTTTTCATAATTTCAGATTAATTGGAGGTTTAATTTCAGACTGTTTGCATCTAATAAGACGTTTGGCTGTGTTTCAAGCTGTGGCTCCGCCCGCTCAGCTCCGCCTCTTCCTCTTCCTCCTCCAGGGATAAGTGTTCTTTCGGGAACGCCGGATCTCAGAGGTTCTCCTCCACTTCCACCTTTGATCGGCCACAGAAGGCAGCAACAGCTCCTCTCTCTCTCTCTCTCCCCCCCTCTCTCTCTCTTTCTCTCTCTCTCTCTCTCTCTCTCTCTTTCTCTCTCTCTCTCCCCCTCTCTCTCTCTTTCTCTCTCTCTCTCTCTCTCTCTCTCTCTCTTTCTCTCTCTCTCTTTCTCTCCCCTTGGCGGCGGTGGCTCGGGCCCATCCAGCCGTGGCCCTGGGGCCCCTGGGGGTTTTATCCCCCCTGTGGAGCCTGACGGTGCAGCAGCAGCAGCAGCAGCAGGTCCTCTGGGTCTTGCTGCTGCTGCTGCTGCTGCTGCTCCTTGTTCCAGAACATCGTGTGAATACTCAGCGGGGTTTAAAACCGGTTGGGACTCGGCGCCGCTGACGGCTCTTGATGGTCGAGGTCACAGCTGACGATGATGATGATGATGATGATTTCTGTAGTGTGTGTGTGTGTGTGTGTGTGTGTGTGGGGGGGGGGTGAGTGATGTCAGCCTGCAGACGGTGTTGATTCGTCTTGTCTGACAGCTGCAACCAAACGGGAAGTTCTTCTGAGTCACTCTCTGGTCTTTGTGTCTTACTGCTTCCAGGTTGCTGCTGCTGCTGCTGCTGCTGCTGCTGCTGCTCAGTGCCCTCGGAGGGCTGACGAGGCCCCGGGACTTTAATTAGATGAAGAGAAGAGGAAGAAGACGAGAAATCAGCGACGTGCCGCAGTCGTCGGGCTCATCGCTCGTCAAAGAGGATTTTTTCCCCCTGCCCTGCTGTAATTGCCTTTTGTTTGAAGGCTTCAAATTCTTCTTCTTGGATTATTGTGGCTTGGTGGAAGGTCACTCAACCTCCTTCCGTCTTCTTTCATCCAGCCTATGTTTTTTTTTTTAACGCCCCTTCCCGCTGCTGCTGATTCGCTGGGACATCTTCTCTTCTTTTTTTCCTCTTTTCTTTTCGCCATAAATCCTGGAACACCCTGGAACGCCGTCTCCCCGGGAGGACGAGTGGAAGCCGGAGACTTGAGCGTGAACGGTGAAGAGCGAGGGAAGGAGGGAGCGAGGGAGGGGAGGGGGAGGGACTGAAGGGCAGATGGCTGCTGGGAAAAAAACACCAACATCCAGATGAATAAAACATCGGGATTGCCGGGGAAGTCGTGACATCTGGCTGCGGAGTGTGTGAGTTCCACACTCCTCTCCTCTCCTCACCGCTCCCCCCCCCCCCCCCCCACCCCCACCTCCTCCTCCACCTTCCATCTTCTTATCTATTCTGTCCACTCGCCCTCCTCCTGCCTCCTCCTCTTGTCTCGGACTTCAGACGCTCACCCCGACGGACGGGAAACAAACTCGTGCCTTCGGACTCTAGTCTGTTAGTCCCGCCCCCTCCTCACCCCGCCTCCTCCCACCCCCGCCGCCCCCACCCCGGTGATGCTGCGCCCCCTCCTCTGGTTCGCGGAGACATGCCGGTGCGGGAGGAGATGGCGGTGAGTCCTGTCAAGTCGCTGCACTGGGAGAAGTTCCCGCCCATGGCGCAGCGCCGCGTCTACTGCACGCCGGTGCGGCAGGGGGGCGTGGTCTACGTGCTGGGCGGCTGCAGCGAGAGCGGCGCCCCGCTGGACAGCGCCGAGCTGCTGGACGTGGAGAGCCAGACGTGGAGCCGGCTGCCGCCGCTGCCCACCGCCCGGGCCGGCGCCTCGGCCGTGGCGCTGGCCGGCGGCCGGGTCATGGTGCTGGGCGGGATGAGCCGGCAGCAGGCGCCGCTGGCGTCCGTGGAGGTCTACCACCCCGACGAGGGCAAGTGGGAGAGCAAGGCCGGCCTGGGGCAACCGTCCATGGGCGTGACCGCCGTGGAGAAAGGTGAGAGAAAAAGAGAAGAGAAAACTCTGGAAATCGCTGTGCTTTGGTGTGATGCGTTGAGGGACCAGCGTGTAAGAAAAAAAAAAGTTTGGAAAAAAGTTTTTCCGTTGTCTTGCTGCATTTGACGACCATTTGAGTGGGGAAAAGTCTGCTCTTGAATGGAAAGTGAGGGAAGAAAACAGCTACGTTGACAATTGTTGCAGTTTGCACTCCAGGCCAGCAGGCGGCGACGATGGAGGCGCCGATTGTCTGGCGTGGCGAGGACAGAAAGCTGCGTAAGAAATGCGACAGCCGCTAGTTTTTCTGGCAGAGGTTTGATGAATCGAAGACGACTCACAACACGACAGCAACAACAAGTCTGTCAAATTTCTTGCTGTTCTTGTTGTCGAGCCGGTTTGCATACAAGTTTCTGACACGCACCATCGGTGCTGCTGCTGCTGTGAAATCTCTCTTTTTTTTTTTTTTTTAAATAACCTGAATCTTTAATTTAGCCTTTAAACAAACTTGACCAAACTTTCCAAACAACCGGGGAACTTCACCTTCAGCCGCCTCCTCCTGCCAATATTCCCTCAAACCTGCGATTGATCCGCGGCAGGATGAGCCTTTAATTGACTCCCGGATGCGAGTGGAGAGGAAATAATGCAACTGCTGTTCGTCCGGGACACTCGAATCCTCCCTCCTGGAGGGGGAGGGGCTTCTCTTCTTCTCGCTCTTTTTGTGCTCTTTCGGGACCAAATGTCACTAAAGTTCACGCCGGCTGACATTTGCTGCCTGCGCCCCCCCCCGCTTTTTGTGCGTCGGTTGCACTTCCTGCTGCGGCCCTTCGTGCCCTCCAGACAGTTTTTTTTTCTCCTTTCGAGATTCATCCTCTGCTCGTTGTCCGGATCTAAAAATAGTGTGGAGACCAGCTGCTGTTTGGAGACTGTTGCGTTTTATTGCTGTGGTTTGTTTGCGTGATCAGTGTGCGATCATTCCGAGTAATTGGTGGAATTAGGAGACGCGGCGGACAGGAAGGACCGTCCTCCTCCTTCCTGCCGGGTGGGGAGAGGGTGGGGGGTTGGGGGGGTTGGGGGGGAGGAGTCAGCCGATCAGCCTCCGGTTCAAATAGTCCATCAGTTTGTTGTCGTGTTGTCGAGACTGGCGACCTGCAAACACGGATTTACTTCGCAGAACAAATAATGTTGTTTACCTCAATGGGATAGTGTGTGTGTGTGTGTGTGTGTGTGTGTGTGTGTGTGTGTGTGTGTGTGTGTGTGTGTGTGTGTGTGTGTGTGTGTGTGTGTGTGTGTGTGTGTGTGTGTGTGTGTGCGCGCTGGCAGAGTCGGGAGTGGGAGGACGACAACGAGACAGTGAACCGATCGCAAACCGTCACGGTGGGAAAGAGAACAGACGCTACGTGATGCTTTCGGAACGCCGGGATAGATTTTGCTAAAACCCTGAGAGGAGACGAAGAGTCTGAAGAGCCGGTGGTGCAGCTTAAATGTTTTCCAAGGAACTCGGACGGGGGAAGATACCTCCGTCTGTTTTCCTGTCGCACGCCCAAGTAAAGGTTGCGACTTCCTGTTTCCCCGCGGCGAGGGTTGAACTCCTTCTTTTTCTTTGGTGAAAATGTTGCTCGTCTGTGGGATGAAACAGCAGGAGTCGTGAGCTCTGTAATTCGGAGGTGGAAAAGCTCCACCGTCTCTTACTGTAAATCCGAAACTGTCTTCCCCCCCGCCTCCCCTGGTAAACAAGGTGCTGTGCAGACCCTCCGTCTCTCTCCATCGCCTCCTGGACAAACTGGTGGTTCCCCGGAGAGCCGCGAGGAAACAATCCCGGCCGAGCCGCTTCTGTCCTCCCGCAGAAACAACATCAAAAAACAAACCCCAGAGAGAGATTGTCAGTCAGGCTCGGCGCGGTGACTGAGAGCACAGAGGCTTTCACAGTCCGGCTGCCGCCTTCAGATAAGGCTGCGGGTTTGGCTCTGCGGAGCCACGCGGGCGCCAGGATGTTTGAGCCGCAGCCAATCAGGTGCAAGACGCGGCCGGCCTGTTTCATTTATCAGGGCAGTTAATGGAGGGAGAGTTTCCTCAGCGGCTCCTCGGCACAATTACCCCGTCAAATGAAATGGATAGTGGTGGGGGGGACGGTTTGTCTTCTCGCTGTTTCCAGATTTGCATCAACTATTAGCATTCGGTCGGCGCTCAATTTATTTTACACATTACAGACAAAATGCATAGAAATAAATTGCCGTTGGAGTTTGTTTTGTTTTTTCACTGCCAGCGGTTAGTTTAAAGCCATCTTAATGTTTTTACTGGCTTGTTGAAAGGGAAAATGCACCATCTGCCACTGGTACAGCGCCCCCTGCTGGCCGATTAAGGACTTTAACTTTAGCTGCCTGCCCAGCACCCTTGAACTGAGCGATTTAAAGCGTCAGTGTAGTAAAGATTTTCAGATCGGTGTAGGAGCACAGTTAGCCCTGCGTTTGCAACGCCCTTCTAAAGAAAACAACAACCTGATGCTCTGTTGGACCTTACAGATGTTTGGTTGGGGCACAGAAACGAGCCGGGAATCACTGTGGCGGAACCAACACTCGGCTGGGGTTGGCACCTCCAACCCCTGGGTGAGGTTTCAGTGCCCTTTGTGACATCACAGAGGGCCGCTTTCCAGTGCGATTTTTGAGAATGTAGAGGGACAAAAGAAGCAGTTCAGGACTTTCACCGACATTTTAAATTGAATTTTTTTTATATTTTTATATTTTCTGTTGTGTATCTTTCTTCTTAGTGTTTTGCGCCTTTCTTGTCCTTGGCTGGATTCAGGGCAAAGCCATCATGTTCACCCGACTCACGTCATAGACGTGTGTGTGTGTGTGTGTGTGTGTGTGTGTGTGTGTGTGTGTGTGTGTGTGTGTGTGTGTGTGTGTGTGTGTGTGTGTGTGTGTGTGTGTGTGTGTGTGCTGGCAGCTTTCACATCCTCCCCCCCCGCCGCTGTCAGGACTCACATGTTGACACTGGATGTGCGGAGGAGGCGACACGCCAATGAGCCGTGTTGGCTTTTGAACCGAGTGTCGGATTATGTGGGCGCTGCAAAAATAATCTGCTAATCTGCCACCGAATGAACCCGGTAACTCTGCACCCGCTGCTCTTAGAGACGCGTCGGAATCTCCTCCGAGTGGGAAGAAAAGATTTTTTTGGCGGAAATTTGCGGACTAGCGTCGATTGGGTGTTGAGAGAGAAGGCGACGCCCACACGGACACACTCATTTGTCGCTCCAACGACGACAAGAGGCAGCGACCGCGTCACATCAAATCAGTTTCCTGTCGCTGCTGCTCGGCTGAGTTTTACATCTTTTCATCTTTTTGTTTTATGTCTCCGCCACGCGCGAGGCGGCGCAGTGTTGTTGTTTTTTTTTTAAATTTCTCTCCGCTCAGCTGCTTAAACTTTCTCTCAGATGTTTTTTTCCCCTCCCCTTGTGGATTTTATGGCTGTGGGTTTTCTCTGATTCTTCATGTCTTGCTACTGCGTTCGTCCAGCTGCTGCTTGGTTTTTCGAAAGAGGCAAAATGAGACATGAGAAGATGGAAAAAGTTCACCAGGGGTCACGTCGACTCCGTGCTGTTGCTCCCCCTGGTTTGGTTTCATTTTCAGTTTTGGGCACAGAATAAATCAGTTCCTTCTTTCTTCCTTTCTTTCTTTCCTTCCATCTTACTTCCTTACTTCCTTCCACGTTGTCCCAGTATGTTGTTGTGTGTAGAATTTTGAGGGGAACGAAATGAACTAAATCCATTTTATAATAAGGCTGTAACATGAGCAAATGTGGAAAAAGTGAAGACGGATGCTGATGTGTAGCACAGTCCAGCTTATTGACACACTACATCCAGAATCATCAGCTGCCTGCTGCAATTTCCTTCAATTCTCTGCAAGTCTTTCACAACTTTGGCCAGAAACAGAAAAACTGCGAAGTGATTCAGTGATGCTGTGTTGTTTTTCTCTCCCGGAGGCCTCGTCGCCCGTCTGTCCGGCTCTTCATCACACTGCTCTTCATCCTCCTGCTCTTGAAGTCCCTCCACTTTATCTTCTGTCGACTTGCAGCCCTTCTCCTCTCGTCTGTGCCCCCTTTTCTCTTTTTTCCCCCTTTCTCTTTGTTTTCATGCAGCTGGTGCAGCGGCTCAGGAGACACATCCGTCTTCTTCCCTCCGACTGGGCTCAGAAAAATGCGGTGGCACTGATGATCCTGCCTTTCCTCCCGTTTTTTTTTTCTTCCTCTTTAATTCCGCTGCCGTGACTGACTGCTGTGATTGGGACGTGTCAGACTCCTCCTTGCTGCAGCGATACGTTTCATTTCTCCCGCCGCTCTGTGATTAACGACGGCTGCCTTCCGTCCTGTCTGCAGGGTGGTCCTGTCGCTGGGAGATAGAAGGGAGGCAGATAAAGGCCTTTAACAGAGGAAAGTTTGGTCGGCGGGAGGAAACAGTCGGACAGCAACAAAGTGCGGAAATAAAAGGGGACAAAATGTTTTAAGCCAGATGGGAGGGAAGGAGAAGCTGCTTTTAAATTGGATTGTTGAGTTGTTTTTCTCTCTTACTTTGAAAACTGTCCAGTCAGATTTTTTCTTCATGATCAGTGAGCCAGTTGACAGTGTGGGACTTCCTATTGGTGGAAGGAGGCTTCACCGAAGGTGATGAGTGGCGACGGTGGGCGGGTCAAACTGACATTGTCACTGTTTACAAGCTGGCAACAGCTTCCTGTTTGATTGATTTAAAATAACTCAGAGAAAAAAAACGTCCTTCTCATTTTTGCGCAATTGCATAATCCCACCAGAGAGGGCGCCAATTCCCCAAATTCACTATTTCACATCTGCTGGCCTAGATTGGGCCTTTTTAGCGTTCAGCCTGGAACATTGTCACCGGCTGCCTGATGAACTGTGTCCCACTGACACGCGTTCCTGTCAGAGTCACTGGACGTGGATGTTGGACTGTCGCTATCGCCGGCCGCCAATTACAGCCGATCGCAGCAGGGCGCTGGAAATGTCCTCCGTCATTATCGGCTCGACTCGCTGCTGCCGCTTCTGTAGCAGCGAACCGTGGATCCGTCTGACTGAGGAAGTTTGTCGCTGGCGTGTTTTGTAATGTGTGTGTGTGTGTGTGTGTGTGTGTGTGTGTGTGAGAGAGAGTGAGATATATTCAGATTTCCTCATTAAAAGTCCTTTTTCTCCCTTACTCATGAACACACACACACACACACACACACACACACACACACACTTCCTACCGTTCAAAATGTCATTTTCATCCTCCAGAGCAACTTTCACATTAAATCTCTGTATTTTCAAGCAAACATCCAAATTAACACATTTTCTCTTGGTTGTTTTTTCCCTCCGTGTCGGAGAGGATTTTTTTTTCATGAACGCGGCGACCCGGCGGACAAAAAAACATCAGAGCGACGTCTCTCCTGCGTCTCTCGGCTGGTTTCACTTCTGCTCTTCATTTCTCTCGACCTCAGATCAGCGCCGCCGCAGCCGACGGTGAACAAGACGAGGCGTTCCGTTCCCGAGTTCTCACACATCCGTCTTGAAAAGCTCCAAATCTGATCAAATCACAGCACCAACCTCTTGATTTGATCTTATCTCTATCGGGTGAGAGAACTCACTGAGGAAGTGACATC
The DNA here is from genome assembly GCF_046127955.1 of Nelusetta ayraudi. Classification (NCBI taxonomy): domain Eukaryota; kingdom Metazoa; phylum Chordata; class Actinopteri; order Tetraodontiformes; family Monacanthidae; genus Nelusetta; species Nelusetta ayraudi. The sequence continues at coordinate 6,583,576 of NW_027466069.1, read as the reverse complement.
ACGCCGCGGCTTGCGGCAACTTCTGATCTTCAGGAGGGAAAAACTCTGTGGGCTTTTGTCCGAGTGGGAGAGGGAAAACAACTTCTCTGTGTGACACGTCCGACCCTGCAGCGCTTTAAGTCACTGCTGCGAGCTCTGCGCCTGGAGCTGAGCTGCTGACTCCTTTAAGCCTGGATTACCAGCGCCGAAGCCTGATGAGTCGCCGTCCGTCGGCTGAAGGCTGCAGTGGCGGTGGTGGTGTCTCATCCTCCTGGACGGAGCCCAAAGTTCTGAACCAATCGCGCTGGCCGAAATAGTCGACGAGGTTCAACTTTCTTCCAGGAGACTTTTTTTCACCAACGGTTATTAATCTGCCAGTGGACAGAACTGGAACAACGTCTCCAAATAGAAGTTCTGACCCAGTTGCAGGCAGATAAAAAGCACATTAAATTTTTTTAATCAATAAAATATACATAAATTAAAACAGGAATCCAGGTTAGAAACATTCATCTTTTCATGTCCCTATAATCACATTCACAATGTGGTGTGTGTGTGTGTGTGTGTGTGTGTGTGTGTGTGTGTGTGTGTGTGTGTGTGTGTGTGTGTGTGTGTGTGTGTGTGTGTGTGTGTGTGTGTGTGTGTGTGTGTGTGTTGTTAACTTATATGCTGTGTTGCCTTCCGCAGCCGATTTTACCAGGTTAAAATCTTTAACAGGATTTGTTTCCAATCTCTCCTCTAATCTGCTGCCCCGATGAAATTGTAATTACTCCATCGCCCATTACTACCAACTTCCAACTACCTGCTGTGCTGGTAAATTGAAGCTGCACTTGTAGTCGTTTCCACTAATGGAGCCCGCTGCTGCCACCGCCGCTGCGGCGGCCGCCGCCGCCGCCGCTGCTGCTGCTCATGAAAGATTCGAAGAGGTTTAGAAGTTAAAGGAGAGAAAATGTTTTCATGTTCTCTCACATCGGTTCCTCCTCCCCCTCTCCCTTCTACTTAACCCCTCCTCCTCCTCCTCTTCCTCCTCATCTCCGTGCATAATAACAGCTCGCTGTTGCCCTGATGAGGCTGTTCAATATGAATGAGAGACTGCGTTTGCCAAAGATGATGGTGGTGACGGTGATGAGGATGATGATAAATGGCGCTCTGAGAATAGACTGTAATTTGATCCGCAGCTGGTCTGAGGTCGGCAGGACAACAGCGAGGAGGCCCGTCAGCCTCAGCCAGCCAGAAGATCCTGCACCACGTCTATTTAAGGTGAATTCGGAATAGGTTTCATACTTTATTCATCAGTCCGAAGGCTGAAGGGATCAATAAGACGGCCGTCTGTTCATTTATTTATCGTTTGTGTCAAAATCGGGGTGAATAACGGGATGATTGTCCGAAACCAGCAGCCGACAGCAGCGGCATCAGCAGTCTTTTCTCGAAAAACAAAACCAAACAAAACAACGAAATGATTCGTTTTCATAAAGCGGGTGCACGGTTTCACATAGTAGCTCGGTTCAGCCTGTAGTTCCCAGTCCCCTCTTTGTAGTTTCTACATAAAGAATGACAAAAGGGGGGGGGGAAGGGGAAAGAAATCTTTTTTTCCGTCACGCAAATTAATAATACATCAGAGGTTAAAAATGCAAATTCTGCCAGTAAGTGAGAAAAATGAAAATAATTGTAAAAAAGAAAGACAGAGATTATACTCGTGACAACAACCAGTGGATTTTTTTTTTTTTTTTTTTTTTTTATTAATTCTGTTCTGGTGACACAAAAGCTCTCGTCATATCCATGGCAACGTCTCCGGGGCTAATTTCTCTTTGTTTCTGATGGAAGAAACTGAGACTTTTGCTGCAGGAACGTGTCGCAGATGAAGGAGCTTTTCTGCAGCTCCGGCGCAACAAAGCAAGACTGCAGCTTTGACTCAGAACACAGTCGAGAGATTCTGTCTGTTCAAGTTCCCGCATCGTGGAAGAACCAAGAGCCTTCAAAAACCTTCTGACCTTCTGATCTGCAGGGTCTCTTCTTCCTCCTCGGCCTCCACCTCCTTCTCCTCCTCTTCTCCTTTCACTCTATTCACTCCTTTTTCTCCTTCCACCTCCTTCTCCTCGATGATCTCTAATCTCTAATTGCTCCTCCTCCTCCTCCTCCTGCTCTTCCCCCTCACAATTGCTCCTCCTCCTCCAACTCGCGCTTCTCTTCTTCCTTCTCCCCCACTCGTCTTCCTCTCGTCTTTTCTCTCTGTCTTGTCCTCCATCTGTCCTTTCTGAAGCTCTCGGTCACTTCCATGGAAACTCCTCCTCCGTCAGCTCTTCTTCTCTCCCTCCCTCCCTCCCTCCATCTCTCTCTCCATCTGGTCCTCCTTGCTGCCCCCCCCCCCAACTCAGCCGCTGTGTTTTTTTTTCCCAAGGCGGATCGGCACAAACGTGAGCCGGCTGACTAATTACTCATCTGTACCTCGGCGGCCTGCGTGAGTCATGTGCACTTAACGCTCTGTTTTTAGGCCGGCACTGCTGCTGCTGCCCCGGTGGGGGGAAATGATGCGCTTTGGTGAGGATGAGCGGCCACGAGCTGGCGAGAGGTTCGGTCGGTAGGGATTCGGTCCAGTGAGCGAGTTGAACGTCGCTGACTGGTTTTTGAACTTGAATCTTTACAGATGGATCATCTAACTTCTGTCAAGGACGACGCTAGCACGATGCTAATCAGTTGTTTCCTCTGTCTATCATCTTTTTTGAAAAAAAAAAGGTTCATCTTCCTCCTTTCATCTCATTTTCTCTTTCCTCAACTCATCAGATTTCGCATCAGATTTATTTTATTTCTTGGTCTCATCTCACTTTACCTCGAGTCCTGCTGTGGTCGAGCTGTGGTCCTGCTGGTCTGCAGCTGCAGTCACACACCTGGTGACACTGCAGTGGCGGCGGCCACACAGCATTTCTCTCTCTCTCTCTCTCTCTCTCTCTCTCTCTCTCTCTCTCTCACTGCTGCATTGCATCACTTCACCAAAAAAAAAAAGTTTTCTTCCAAAACACTGCTTATTTCACTTGTCTGCGGTGCTGAAACTCCTCCCCACCGTCTCCTCTGTGGCTTTCCGCTCCACACCCCGACCCCCCTCCCTAAGCTCTTCCATCTACCTCCATCTCCTCCTGCATAATCTGATCCCCGCATTATTCACACGGCAGCCGACTCCATTTATCCGAGCAGGCAGTAAAAACCAGTGTGGGGATGTTCAGGTGAATCCCGGGGGGGATGAAAACTGGGCTTCCTGGAAAAACGTTTCGCTGCCTCACACGTCTGAAGGGAACGGGACTAAATTATGGATTAGACGTTTAAACCTCGTGGAGCAGAGGTGATCATTTGTAGCGAAGCCGAGGAGCCAGAGAACTGCTTTCCTCATACGGTATCTCCGTTCTTTTTTATTTGCTGCATCTACTCTTTATCTGCTCTTTCATTTTGTTCCTGTTTTTCCGAGGCCCTGCAACATTTCCAGTCGTGCATCCAGCAGCGTTTCGCCGCAATTCAGCTCCAGTTCAGTTTCCCTCAGAGACCCAGAGAACTTCCCAACACTCTGCAACCGACCTGAACCCCTCGTTATTCCAGGTTCTGGTTCAGCAGAGTTCAAGTCCGGCAGGAAGCCGCCGCAGCACTGGATCAACATCACAGCTGTCTGACCTCTGGGTGACCTCGGCAGGTTGACAGAGTGACACGGCGGCCGATTGTTGGTTTATTTTCAAGCTCTTGACCTTCTTCCCGGAGCCGAATAGTTACAAAATTCAGGCCAATAAGGGCCAGTTTATGCGTCTCGACAGTCAGTGGGCGGAGTCAGTATCTGATTGGTAGTTCTCCGCCTCTCAGTGTTTGAAATACAGCAAATTGAAGAGTGTGTCTCCGGTTCCTCTCGGCACTTTCGTCCCGACTGCTTTTGAGCTTTGTGCGTATTTTGTTTGTATTCTTTCCCCCCCCCCCTCCAGTTGTTATGGAGACTTCAAAAATAGATGTGCTTGCCCTCGCCTCGCCTCGCCATGGTAACCGTGCACGGCTGCGTGGCGGCTCCAGACTTTCCCAGCCTGAAATCTCCCAGATCCCGGCTGAGGAGCTGCGCCGGGTTGCTGGAGGGATTTGGGTTTGTTCAAAAGCAGGAGCGGTAACGGGATTCCTCCCGCTGTTACCGAGCAGATCGGCCGGCGGCCAAGAAATGTGATTGGTCTGGAGAGAAGGCAGGTCCTGTCACTTCTCTGTAGATTTATGGCGTCCAAGGATGACTTTGGAAAATAGAAGAAGTTTGTGAAAACTTCACAAACATCGTTTCTGTTTCTTCCAAAAATAGAACATTAGCTTGCAGTTTTTCCCACAGTCTTCTTTAGATGCATCGGACTTGATTCTGATGTCACAGGGGGAATTGTTTCCTTTCTGTCTCGTGTTTTAGCAAAGGAGAAACTGTTGCAAATAAACAAAACGACTCAAATGAAAACCCTTGAAATCAGACAAATACGAGGAGCCGGAGCTGTTCTGGAAATAAAGGGATGAAGGGCGGATCTTGTTTTGTTCGGCTGGTTTCTGTTCTCAGTTTCTGAGAATTAAAAAAAGCGAAACATCAAAGAGGCAGATGTCATCAGAAACACGTCACGCTTCACGTCGCTGGAAGCTTTAATCTGCTTCCCTTTGACCCGACGGTATAATAATAATAATGATAATCGTAACTCATCATCCGTCTTCCCCGTCATCATCATCATCTTGTAACGCAGCCTGTTTCATTCGTCGCTGTGTCGGGATTTTGAATATTTATTGTTCAACAGCGTGTCAGTCGGTTGGAAAAAAAAACCAAAAACGGGCGTATTAGCCCCGAAGCTTTTGTCGTGTTGAGTCACTGCGAGATGAGTTTCTCCCGACGCTGTGAGAGAGAAAACAGGGCGAGCTCCTCTTGGCGAGAACGAAATGAGATGAATAATGCGGCGGCGGCGGTGGCGGCGGCGGCGGCGAGATCACAGACTCGCGTCGCTGATAAACACCTGCTGGAGTGACGCCACGCGGAGCCTCGAGTCCCGCAGGTGAATTGTCGGAAATGCTGCAAAAACCGGCTCGGCTTTCGGCTACGACGTTGGAGGAAAGGTTTTTAGGATGCGTGAGACCGAAAACACAACTGAAAAGCGGGGAGATGATGGCATTTTTCGAAATTGGCCAATCAGATGCCTTTACTGCCGGGGGATTCAGTTGCTAACAGCTGGAGGCTTCCTATTGGACCAAGCTCATGTGGGAATTCAGCCAAAATTCGGCGACAATAAAGTGAGAAATTATTAATCAAATGGCACGAAATGCAATTTCTACCTTAATGTGAGATGAAATGAGAATCAAAACTATTTTCAAATTGTATAATAAAAGCCAGATGTGTTTTATTTCCGAGTCTTAGTGGCTTGTAAATGTGACGCTACCGCGAGGCTAAAATCGAGATGATTTGTTTTCCGTTCAGTTTTTATCGACCGCGACGAACAAAAATACACCAGCGCTGAGAAACACAGTGAAAGAGCTGTGCTTTGGTAAAGAAACAAGATGTAAAAGGTTTAAAAGGGTGTGTGTGTGTGTGTGTGTGTGTGTGTGTGTGTGTGTGTGTGTGTGTACGTGAAAGAGAGAGAGGGGCACCCCGCGGTGCTGTGATCTGCACTTCACAGAACAAGTCAATATGGAAAAATTGGAAAGAAAAAGGAAGTGGGCGTCGCTGCGTCTTCGGATTTTCAAAAAGAAACGTCTCTATATATTTATATATATGTAAAGACATTCTACACACGTTTTTCCATTTTGTCGAGTCGCGCCGCTAGCGAACACGCAGTAACAGTGGGAACGCTGCGGTTGAACTGCACCGGCTCCCCTGGTGGTGGCGGTGAGATCTGCTCCTGTTCCTTCCGAGATCTCAGACACACAGAAACTTTTCTTTGTGAATTCAGTTTATTATTATGAAATGATTTGGAGGCAGACCAGACAGAATTTTTGCGAATTCTTATTTTTTGGCTTGCTCGTGTTGACCACTCGCCCGTTGAGTCGTCCGTCCATTTGTCCATTTATCATCCATCCATCAATGGCATTAAAACAAAAAAGACACCAACAATGACACAGAAAAGAAAGTTTCCCTATGCGATGAAATTCTTCATTTGCTGTCCACAGAATGCTGAATAAGGGACAAAGTAAAGCTGAGAGACCTTGTATTGCACAGCGAGGTGTAAACTGGTGGACGCTGCTGGCGTCGCGGAATGTTTGATGAAAAGTATTTTAACGGTCCTGTCAACGGCACCTGGAACTCCCTCGACTTTCATCCAAACCAGCAGTGCCGGGTATCAGCGGGTGTCGCTCACCCTGATGCCATTCTACAGAACCCTCCTTTAAAAAGAGACCTGCCGGCGGGCTGCGGGGCTCCGCCCCTCCCCCCAGGACACCTCCCGGCCGCTGGGTCCCCGGCTGGTGTGTGATGTCTTCCTGCCTCGGGGGCCGTCGGCAGCCTTCGAGGTGTCAGGTGTTTTCCTCAACGCCCCCACACCCCCCCCCCCCGGTCTCATCTGCATTGCAAATCATCCCACAGTGAGATACTAAGAGGAAACCAGCATTTAATAAAAAAAAAAAAAAACCCAGAAGTGCTGCAAGCTGCAGAGTGACCCTGTTGAAGCGGGCGAGGGCTTTGCACAGCGGCCAGCTGCTGCTGCTGCTGCTGCCACACACACACACACACACACACACACACACACACACACTGAGGAATGAATCCACACTGTTCACACAGTGTCCACTGGACCACAGCATGGCCAGTTGGGCGAATGGGAGAGCAACAACGACAACAACAGCAACAACACAACGCAACAGTGTGGTTGTGAGACTCCGGCTTCGTCTGAAACGTCCTCAGGGATTCACCCAATCCAAACACTTCCTGTTTATTTGGAGCTGCTGCTGCTGCTGCTGCCTTCAGGGCGACAGAACCAGCAAGAGTGAGAAAACGAAAAATACTTCTTAAAAAAAGCTGCTTTTATTCCAAAAGCACTAAAATGCTGGAAAGTCCACAGTTGGTGGTTGTTGTGGAGTTGACTGCGGATGGCTGTGTGTTTGTGTAACAGCGGATTGGCTGTGTTTATTTATCATGCGCCGAATTTATTCCAGAATTTGTTTCCTCTGTCGGCAGTTTAAACTGTGAACGTTTTGCATCCAGCAAAAAGGACGACAGACATTTTTTTATTTCTTTTTAACGAGTGATGTTGAAAATTTCAGCTTGTTCCCTGGTTCCTGGATGATGTTTGTTATTTGATGAAAGAACTCGCAGGGTGAACTGACAGCCGCCGGTACGACGGCTCTGAATGCAAAAAATTCCCCCCAAAAAACGGGGAAATATTTACTGGCAAATATTTGGAATTTTATTGCATTTTATTCGCCAATTGGTTTTAATTTTTGAGCAGTTTGAGATTTCCCCTGTTACGCTTTTTTAATCTAACTTGATTGACTGACAGGAACATTGCTTTAGTTTGTGTTGACATCTGTTTGTGTTGACGTATGTATATATATATATATATGTATATATATATATATATATATATATGTATATATATATATATATATATATATACATATAAATATGTACATATTTTTTTTTTTAACGCAGCCAGAGTTGTGCAGGACTGGAGTGGAGCCACTGTAGCTGCAGGAGAGGGCGCAGTAGAGGAGGTGGGGGAGGGGTGAGAGAGGGTGAGAAGGGAGGATAAAGGGAGGCGAAGATGCAGTGCGCGGTAGTTTTGCTGCATCACGTCTCGGGTGTCTCGCAGGCGAAGCAACTCGCTGCGTTTTGTGAGCCGAAACACGTTCATTCAGAATTTGTGTCTCGTGAATATTAAAGAGGCGACAAGCCGGATGAAAAAGGGTCATATTTCGCTGCACATCCTCTTTTCGGTGGATTAAATCATCGCTGCTGTTGCCGAAGGGATTTTTATATTCTGCTCTCCCAGAAGTTGTGTTGGAAACGCGCGCAAGATAAAAATTCACTAAATCATTTCTTTCATTGTTTCACTTCAAAGCCGCCGGAGGATTACGAGTGAAAACAAGAGCGGCTGGAAAATCCTCCTGCCGCTCAACAAGTGTGACGAGCTGCCGCATCCCCAGAGTTGCATCACTTGACCGCGTGTGTGTGTGTGTGTGTGGGGGGATGTGGGAGGGGCTTCAGAGTGCTGCCACCACAGTCTTGTGTGACCCGGCGAGTGATTCGTAGCTGCCGTTTGCTAACAAGCTTCACATTTGACCTGAAGGTTTGACACCAGCTGATGGCAGCCGGGCCGCTGCCGCTGCCGCCGCCACCGCCACAACAGACAGGAAGTCCGGTGCTTTGGTTCGGCTCCCCAGTGCTCTGATTTGAAAAGAAAAGAAAACGCACAACAAAAAAAAAAACGCTTCAGATTGCAGCTTTTCAAGACGGTTGGGCCGAATTTCCGACTGGGAATTCTGAGGTTGTAGCGCCGTTGTGACCCCGTCGTGACCTCACAGTGCCTCTAGTCGCTCTCTCTCTTTTCCTCTCTCTGTCTCTCTCGCTCTCTTTTCTCTCTCTCCACACGTCTCGCACTGTCGCCGCCAATCGCTCCGCCGAATCTCTCTCTCTCCAGGCCGCCGCTCTCCGCACTGAATATCCGCGGGAACGCCGGCGGCGGTGATGCGAGCAGCGTGTAGGAGGGCGGGGCGGGCGAGCGAGGCAGCCTTCTTCTCGGCCTTTTTGCGCGGACGGACTTTTCACTTGAAGGCACTTTGGGTTTTTTTGCTTTCTTCTCGCTTTGCCCGGCCAATTCGCTCTCTCTCTCTCTCTCTCTCTCTCTCTCTCTCTCTCTCTCTCTCTCACAATCGCTTGCTCGCCCGCTGCCGCTCCTCACATCTTCAAAGAGGCTTTTGAGGGTCGAGACGATCGACGAGAGCGCCGCTATCGGCTCGCCGGCCCACGCAGCTGCCCCTTCGATCGCCGCCAGAGCTCTTCTGTTGCCGCCGTCGCTTTGTTTCTTCTTTCGCACTGTATCACTTGAACAAAAAAACAGGACGCGGAGAATCGAGTCTGGCTCTCGTCCTTCCGGGCGTCTCTGACACAGACCGCAGTAAAGATCAGGGCTGACGTCCTCATCGTGCTGGGGGTCTGTGTGCGATTAAAACAGAAAACTCAGCAGCTTGGTGGCGGGTTGACGGGAAACTGCCTACGATTGAGCTGTGGTGGCTGGCGTTGGTCAAAGCCGTGTGCGCTAGCTCGCCTCTCGCTGAGGGGGCGGGGTCAAAGGGGCTGCAGGATTTGTGTATCATCTGCTTGGTTAAAAAACCTAAACGAATAAAGAATCTGCTCAGCTGTTCATCTCAGCTGTTCGCCTCAGCTGTTCGGCTCAGCTGTTCGGATCCGCTCTTTGGCTCAGCCCTTGGATCATTCATTCAGATCAGCTATTGCCTCAGCTGTTCAGTGCCTCTCATATTTGGCCCTCCAAATTCTTTTTTTGTTTTTGTCCCTCCAGCTTTTCTCTCCATTTTCAGACTTTTCCTGGAGACACCTGGAGGGACGAGCGGCTCAGAAGTTCTTGTTGCGCCGATGATGCAAAATGCAAAACGCCTCTGGTCACCCCCCAAACTCCTCATCTCTCTCTCTCACTCTCTCTCTCTCTCTCTCTCTCTCTTTCTCACTCTCTCACTCTCTCTCACTCTCTCTCTCACACACACACCAGCCCCTCCCACTTCCTCGTGGCAAGAGGCGCGTCCTGCTCGAGGCTTCGGTGCTGCGGTCTTGTTGAGGAGCGTCGCCGCTCGCCGTCGTTAGATGAGTGTTTGTGTTCTGAACAAGAACTTTGGATACAAAGATAAACTGTCATGTCATGTTTCTGTCTGCACACACACACACACACTCACTCACACACACACGCACGCACGAGTAAACACTAGAACACTGGTACAAACTTCTCTGCAGGAAGGATCCTGCTGCCAAGTTTCCCTCTTTTGGCAATAGCTGTTGTTCTGCTCATTTGTGTGTTTGTGTTTGCATGATTGAGTGTGTGCAGACGCTCGTGCGTGCGTGTTTGTGCGCACGTGTGTGTGTTTGAGAACGTCGGCAGTGAAATCCCGTCACAGCTCACAGTCACAAACACACTGAGTCTCTCAGCAGGAGTGACATGATGAGTGTTAAACTGTCTCAGAATGATGCCGAGATTTCCCCCCCCCCCACACACACTTTGCTGCATTTTCTAGATTTTCTCAGTTTCTCAGAGCTGCCGGATGGATTGAGTGCTTAATATTTATTTTTTTTGTCTGCCGCCAGCAGAAACACGTTTGAATGAAACGCGGCGGTTCTAAGTTGTTCTGTGACACCAGGGGTTTGTTTTTCTTCTTTGAGCTTCACTGCATACAAAGTGTAACATTCAAACTGCACGACAAACCAAGTCAATATTTTATATTAATATTTTAGTTTATATTTTATTTTGAAAGTACTAGTTGTAGTTTTTGAAGTACGCCCGGCCTGTAGTTTGCCCATGCCTGAACTAGATGGAGCAGAGACTACCCCCCCCCCCCCCCCCCCCCGCCCTCCACTCGGTCCACGGAGACACCGGTTACATAATGTAGCCTCACCAGCCTCCGTTCTGTGAATCAATGAGCCGCCGCGTTTGCAAGGAATGGGAGGAAGAAAGAAAAAAAAAAAAATCAAAAACAAAAACAAAAAAGAAAAAAAGTGAGACTTCCTGCTCGTAGCGGCACGTGTCGGTGCCTCGAAGCAGCACGACGCGTCTAAAAATACAGCTGATGACGACAGTGAGAGTGAGAGAGTGAGAGCAACACTGGCAGAGTTTCAGTGACCACAGAGAGAGAGAAACACTCAACACAAATCAATGTGTGGCTTTAGCAAAATGAATAAAGCCCTACTGTTGTTGTTGTTGGTGATGATGAGGATGATGATGATGATGATGATGATGATGATAATAGTAACAAAGTAATTTGACAGCAAGAAATTTGTCTCCAATTGCATCAGCGTTGAAACAAATGACTATAAAAATAATATCTGGTGATGACCAGGATTTGTCTTTGTGTGTGTGTGTGTGTGTGTGTGTGTGTGTGTGTGTGTGTGTGCTTGGCCACAGGTGTGCCCCCCTCAACCTCCCACCCCCCCACCGATGAATAAATCCTTTATTAAAGACTCTCGGCTGTGGTCTTCATTGCGGTGATAATTATTCTGCCAGGCAACGCAGCGTGGGATTTCATGTGGGCTGAAATGATCTCACATTTGCATTAAATATGAATGGAGCCTCTGGAGTGTGTGAGTTTGAGAGAGAGGGAGAGAGAGAGAGAGAGAGAGAGAGAGAGTGCGAGCGATAGATGGAGAGAGAAAGGGAGCAAGAAAGAAAAAAGCCCCAACGAAACCCCACACGACAACAACGGTGCCGCGAGTTCCCAGCAGGAGATCTGGGCCACACGCCTCCCGCAGGAAGAAATGTGTCGCGTGCCAGAGCGCTGTCAGGATCCCCCCCCCCCCCGCACCAACCCACCCCAACACCTCTCCCTCCCGCCTTTCTCACCCGTGTCTGTGAAGGGAGGGGGCGGGGTGTAGAGAGCTGCCGGAAACGCCGTTGCTGCGCACTTTGAAGAGTCCCGACTGACATGATGTTCCTTCCACAGCAGAACTGGAGGCAGGGAGAAAACCCAAAGACGTGTGTGTGTGTGTGTGTGTGTGTGTGTGTGTGTGTGTGTGTGTGTGTGTGTGTGTGTGTGTGTGTGTGTGTGTGTGTGTGTGTGTGTGTGTGTGTGTGTGTGTGTGTGTGTGTTGTAAACGTGCAGACAGGACACACCAACCAGCACCTTCCTGCTTGTTCATGCTGGATGCAGTTCGAGATGGAGCCATCTAGTTCCTCAGGTTCGTAGGTGTCAAACTCTGGCACGCAGGCCCAATTCGGCCCACACTGTCATTATATTTGGTCCACGAGGCCGATACAAAATCACTACTAGAGCTGGCCTGTCGCTATTACACAGCACATGTGTAATACTACAAATCCCAGAGTGCTCTGCTCAATCAGGACAGGACCTTCATTGAAGGATATTATTACTGCTTAATTGGTTTATTGTTATTTTATTTTGAAAATTTATTATTAGCCCGTGGAAAAAGGTCACTGTTGAAATTTAAATCGGAATGCACATTAGCAGCCCCTAGTGGACGTTTTTCTTTCTTTTTTTCTCCTCCACCACCAGAACCGTGTGGTCCACTTTGACTCTGGTCCTGGTGTGAACACGCCAACTGAAACCTGGATGCAGCTCAGAACAAGCTGCACCATCCAGAGTCCTCACTGCCGGCGTGCATTGTGGGCAACGTCGTTACCGCCGCTGCGTTGTGATTATCGTTGCGCTGTGCGCTCCCTCGATGCGTGAGACCAACCAACCGCGCTGTTTCATTGGCCGCTGGCGTTCGCCGGTGCCATTTGGCTCCATTGTCTTTGCTGGTTTATTTGACCCAAATGAGGAGATGATGCAAATTTTTCCTGTCGGCCCATTTTCACATAATGTGACCTCGTGTCGACACACAAACAGAAAAACAACTTAAATATAAAATGCGATTTGTGACCGAAGAGCAGGTGGCAGATGTCATGTGGCCCTTTATGATGTCACAAAAATGGTACATTGCTCCTCCCAGGTCGGTAATTGCCACCCACGTTGGCAGGTATTGGCTTCACTCTGTTTTGGTCCACTTCCAAACTGGTTGAAGGCCAAAATGCATCAGTCTTGGCAGAAGGCTGTAAACAGAGGGCTCAACACACTGCTCTCGGGAGAATTCTTTGAAGTGATTCAGCGGTTCAAAAACAGAGATCTGATAATGGCAAGTTTTCAGGGGTGGAAAAATGACTGATGAACTGATGATGAACCGGATAAAGTCCTAAGACGATATCAAAGACATCAAAGTTAGCTGAAGTAGATTAGAACTCCCCCTGCTGGTCAACAGAAGCAGCATTTCAAGCTGCCTTGTTGTGCAACTCCTCTGTGATGGTCTCCAATTTCTTTGGGGGACTATGTTATCACATTGATTAAGGCGATTTATCGGGTGGTTTAAGTCATTGGTTCCCCCTGGTGGCGCCGGTGCAAAGCACACAAAGCGACCCGCAGAGTGTGTTTTCCTTTGGTTTCCTCCCCAGCGGTTAATTAATTATAAATTAAGTTCCTTCAACAATCTGGTGCAGGGAATGGCAAAAAAAAAAAAAAAAAAAAAAAGATGTGCGTGTGCCACTTAGCGACGAGTCACGGCGAAGTCGTTATGGTTGGATTTAAATGTTTATTTTGCCGCTGACGTTCCCTCCACCCCAAAGAAAACCCTCCCCTCCCCCTTTCCAGTTAATTGTCTTTATCAGGCTGCGCTGCCGCGTTGTTAAAAGAGGAGAGAGGAGAAGTTGAGGCTTCCGCCTCTGCGCCGCTGACACTTTAATTAGCCCGGTTTATCAGTCACCGCTCCTCTCACCAGAGACTTCCATGAAGTGCCGCGTTTGCCTCTTTAAAGAAAAATGGGCGGCGGGCGGGCGAGGGGGGGTGGGCGGAGCTGCAGCGATGTTCGAGGACTTCACGCCGTTTGGACAGCAACAGGAGAATGAAAAGCGGCGAAGGGGCGGAGCCTGAGGAGCCAGATAGCGCTGAGTGGCAGGTCCATAACGGGGGTTAAACAGTTGTGGACTGAAGTTTTTCCATTATACACTTGAAGCTCTCTGAAGTTGTTGTGTTTGTCATGTGGTCATGTGGTCCAGGAAGCCAGTTGAGAGAATGTTTTCTGGGAGATTTTGGCAGATGTGGATGTGTCCTGTAGGCTCCAGGAGTTTCTACTCGCCCTCTCATGAATTTTAATGTGCCCCCTTCGGAGTCTGAGTCAAAGTGAGAAATAAAAAGCGCAGAAAGTGGGAACAAGAGTCAAGGTCCACGTCGATGATGGAGGGAAAGGATGCAGTGATTGTTTTTTTTTCTCTTCATGCAATTGTTTTTTCCAGGGTCAAAATCTTTGGTTGTGGCTGCAGGAGAAAACAAAGGCTGTTTTTCGGGTTGTTGTTTTTATTTTATATTCTTTGAGCACCGTCGACATAAAGTCTCGGTCTCAGCCCGCTTCCCCTTCACCCTCCCTCAACAGTGTTTCAGCCGCTGGTGTGTAATTTCACACAGACTCAGATATTCATCCTCCTCGCGGGTGTGACTGTAAAAGGCTTCTTTTTTTGTTGCTTTAATGTCAGTGCGGAAGTCAGAGGGAGATAAAAACCTCAACCCCCCCAGGAGCCTAATTCAATTTGCAGTGAATGGCGTGAAGTGCCTGTTAGAGCCTTTTAACTGCGGCGCTCATCCCAAGCCGGAGGTCCCTTCTTCCATCATCCATCCATCCAGCCATCCATCCGTCCTTCCATCCATCAATCCATACATACATTAATTTCTTCTACCCTAAAGCTCTGTGAGATCCATTGAGGCAACATTAAGTCCCATCCATCCATCCATCCATCCATCCATCCATCCATCCCTGCTTACCCTGCCCTCATGTCTTTGTGTTGTTTTTAGTTTTGTCCCCTGGTGGAACTTCCAGGAAACACCTGCTACCCCCACCCTCACGGGTGAGGTCACCTGACTGGCCTTTTGCCCAATCACCTGCCTTGGGGTCGCCAACTTCCTTCACCCTGCATTTCAACCTTTCAATCCACCAACCAATCAGAGGAAAGGAGTCGCTGGGGTTTTCCATCCTCTCCTCCTCGGTCTCTCGATGCTGGAAGCCTGAACGTTCTTGTTCTTGAATGTTCAATCTGTCGAACGTCAACACGCAGTCACAGGAGGCAGGTGAGTAGGTGGAGGTGGGCGGAGGGAAGCTGAGTCGTGGTTGGAAGGAAGTCGACCCTGTGTGGGCGAAACTCATCCCCCCTGCGTGTCTGATAAATAATAAAAACCTGCTCGACGCTAAAACTCTAAAACCTGCTGCTGCTCCGTCTCTCTGCGGCGCCCCCTGATGGGCTGAATGACATGAAATCTCACACCGCTATTGATTATTTTTTGTTGGTGGAGCACAAACAAGAAAAAAACGAAAAAAAAAAAAAAAACGAAAAAAAAAAAAAACAGCTCGGGAACGGGAAGTATTTTTCTTTTGTGTTTTTCAGCTGCTGACTGAGGCACTAAAAATAGTCGGCGTATCAGCGGCAGGTGCCGGGAGATTATTGGATGGCACTGTGGGCCGCGGAACGATGGAAGGATCCGTGACTGGATCCGCCCACTCGACAAGCCGGATGATAAAAGGGCTCCCGTCCGGCCCCGCCCTTCTCCTGACAGCCGACATGTGCTTTTCCCTTCATTGGATTTCGGCGCCATATAATCATCCCTCAAACTCTCAAAGCAGATTTTTTTTCCGCCTTTGTTCACTTCAGGGTTTTTTTCCCCCTCCCCGCTTGTCCGGGAGAAAAGCTGGGAAGGTGGCGGGACGTTTCGAGGACACCCTGAAGGAGACCTCGGCTTTCCGCACGCACCAGCGACGCTCTGAGAACAAGCTCTGCTATAAATAATAGCTCACTTCAGCTGCTGGAGAGGCGGCGAGGCGGAGAGTCATGTGACAGAATGCAAGCGTTGCTCAGAATTCCTCTAAGAGACAGTTTTTGAAGTAAAGTTGTTTTTTGTTTTTTTGCACTCAAGTTCAATTGTTATTGAAAAAAATCTAAACATTGGAAGAAAACAAGGGCCAGACTTAACTGCAGCGCTAGCTAGCTGGCTAACAAGCGTTGTTTTCAGTTTTCACTTGATTTCAAATGAAGCACCCTATCATATTTTTCCTGGCTCAAAATCCAACAACACAAATTAAAAAATTCCAAAGTACTGCAGTCTATAGTTTATGAGCTAAATCCGCTAATGCTAAGCTAAGGATTGGTAGAGGCTGCATTGCTCTGAAACCTCCAGTCATTCCATCCGGTCGGTGAGATGAATCACCTCATTAGGCCTTTGTTGGACCTGCTGGATCGGAATTTAGCCCTCCTGAAGTCCTTGAAGTCCCGACGTCTTTTTTTCCACTGGCGCCTCCCACTCAGAGCGCCCCCTGGAGTGGAGGATGACTTCTTTACTAGCGTGCTGTCCCGCCGCTAACAGCTAGCTGTCGGTGATGGAGAATCATTTTTCTCCCGCCGTCAACAAGTTGAGTACAGTAATCCGAGGGCTTGGTCAGTGAGTTGACATGTTGCAGGGAATTAAAACGAAGCCTGAGTGCCGGAGAGTCTGAACACGCTCGTCTCCCCGAGACAGAATCATGTCCACAGAGCAGCAGCAGCCGCGCTGACGCTCCCTTCCCTCCATCCTTCCTTCCCTCCTTCCTTCCCTTTTCTGGGAGCTGAGCTCCTCTGAGCCGGAGGAATGAGATATGCACCTGTGTGGCTGTCAAACCATTTATCATCTTAATAAGGCGGAGGCGGTTCCAGGCCCCTGACCGCTCTGCCTGTCTTCAAAAGGCCAGATTTCAGGCGGAGCTCCGCCAGGGTCTCGGAACGCCGTCTGGATGTTGTGCAGAGACGTCCGAGTTCTTCTGGAAAAATTCCAAACAAGAAGCCGGGAACAATTAGTTCTCCTTGTGGGAGTTTGCAAGTCTACGAGTCTCATGTTGACATCAATTATTTAATATTACAGCATAAATGAACTGCAATGTGTCATTTGCTGTTAATTTTTATGAATTAACTGCTGATCACAGTTGAAGTGATCATAAATTAACCAGTTAAGTTGGGCTGCACTCATCTGCTTCCCTTCATCATCATCCCGCCCTCCTGCCATCCTTCATCTCTCATCCTCGTTTCCCTTGTTTCAGTACCGACAGTCTTTTCTTTAACAATTCAATGCAGACGCGTTGCGACTTTCTGTGCATCGTCGTTGCAGACGATGCACAGAAAGTCGTCACGACGGGAGCAGCAAGTCAAAGGTGACTTGTGCTCGGTGCAACTTCATCGGTTGCCGTGACAGTTTCCCACTTTTTTTTCCTTTTTTTTTTTTCACTTGGCGTCGCTGCTATCTCGGCGCCCTCGTCTGCCGACGGCGGCCGTGACGGAGTGCAGACTGACTGTGTGGTTTTAAAGAGAGCTGCGAGCGGCGGCACGCTGCATCCATCACGCTGAGGGATGAGACGCTGCTGCTGCTGCTGCTGCTGCCGGTGGTGCTGCAGCTGGTGGTGGTGGTCCAGCTGCTGCTGCTGAGGGATAAATTGGTAAGAAATGGGAAATAAAGGGAAGGCAGCGGGCCGCCGTGCCTGCAGCGGCAGACAAATAAATCTATACGCTGATGAGCAACGAGAGCGAGACGACACGCTGTAGTTTTAAATGGTCTCTGGAGAGCCGCCTGGACGGCGGTGTTGACTTCTGGGGGTTTGTCCAGGTTCTTTCTGATGTTTTTTTTTTATCTCTTTCTTTTCTCGTTCCTATTTTCAATCTTATTGACTTTGCGATTGACACGTCGCCCTGAGTTCAAGGCTGAAATTCCCTGTTAATCCGTCTTGAAAACCTCCGGGCCTGAATCCTATTTCAGCCGAGCGGAACGTGGGTGGACCTGTAAGGAGGAAAGGGCGGAGCTACGGCCAGCATAGATGATCAATAGATGAGCGGGTGCTTTTTTTTCTGGCTTGGTAATTGGATTTTTATTTTCAGCTGCAGTTTCGAGCGACAAATCCTCAACGATCCGCCCTTGAAAAGCGCTCATCTGTTGTCCGAGTCTTTTCCAGATAGATCACAAGCTAGAAGCTTTTCCCCCTGTTAGCTGGAATCTGTCCGCAAGTACGGCACAAGTGGTGTCAACAAGGGCGAGAAGAAGCACAAGTTTACAATTTCTTCATCCACTTTATCTCCTCGAGCGCCTGTTAATTACTTAAACGAAATGTTCCTGGACAGGCTCTCTCCGTCTCTTCTGGACACCCGTGAGATCACCGTCGGAAGTTTCGGGAGCCTGTAATGTGATTTGTGCGTCTGGGGGTCAAAGGTCGGCACTTAAAATTTGCTGCTGGGCACGTGGAAGGGAAAAAGGAAGTGGCTGAAATTCAGCTTCCACCGACGTCGTCGATCATAATCGAATCTGCCTGTTTGTCCAGTGACTGCAGGACGTGTGTGTGTGTGTGTGTGTGTGTGTGTGTGTGTGTGTGTGTGTGTGTGTGTGTGTGTGTGTGTGTGTGTGTGTGTGTGTGTGTGTGTGTGTGTGTGCGAAGCCCAAGTGGTTTGTAAGAGTCACGCTGCCGTTCCGCTCCACTGTAGCGCCGCAGCACCGTGACTTGGGTCCAAATCCTCGGCGGAACGTTAGCAAACGATCCCATCAAAGCGCCGGGCTGAGCGGGGATCAGGGGGCGGCGGCGGGGGAAAAGTGTCGGACCCCAGCAGAGCGGCGCTAACTAGCGGGCTCGGCCAATCGGTGGAGGGCAGGCAGCGCCTCCCGAGGGACGGCGGCCTGGGTTTCTTAATTTGCGGGACTTCAGCTTGATTTATAAAGCCGCGGCCCGGAGGAGGGGGAGGAGCTCCCGGGACGACGGGGGCGAAGCATAACGAGGTCTCCTCGCCGACGGAGCTGCCACTGCAAAGACGTGTCATCATTTTGTCTGCAAGTGGATGTAGGCGGAGATCAATGTCAAGCTCCGCCCACCAGTGTCAAGCGTCGCCACCCTCAGGCTAATCGGGAGCCTGGCAGCTCCGTCCTTTGGTCTTCTTGTTCCAGCAATTCATTTTCAATACCTGCTTCCTCCTGCACTCTGCTGGAGCCTCTCCCAGCTGCCGTAGGGTGAAGAGTTCCCGATTCACCTCGTTCAACAAAATCATTTTGGAGTGTGGGACGAAGTCGGAGAACCCGGAGAGAGGCCACGCAGACACAGGGACAACATGCAAACTCCACACAGAAAGGTCCCAGGGTCGGAATCGAACCCACAACCTCCTTGCTGAGGTGTCACGTGTTGGTCAGCTGAGTCGTGACTGCAGCCCTCGAGAGTCTGACGTCTGCTTCCTCCAGTCTTCCTGATGTTGTTTCTCAGCGGAATGCCGCCAGTCATCACGCACGCACGCGCATGCACACACACACACACACACACACACCTGTTTTTTTTCTGCTGCCTGTTGACTCTCGGCTGATTGACGGCGAATGGCGCCATCGCCGTCAGTGCCCCCGGAGGGGCGGCGCTGCTGCCATTACTGTGTGTCATCATCCAAATCATCTCAGGCAACACAAACACAATCAGCGGCGGCACGTCAGCCGAGTGCGACGGGCGAGAGAGAAACTACGCAGCGCGTGTCAAAGGAGCGAGGTGACGGGGGCAGGCGGGCGCGCGTGTGTGTGTGTGTGTGTGTGTGTGTGTGTGTGTGTGTGTGTGTGTGTGTGTGTGTGTGTGTGTGTGTGTGTGTGTGTGTGTGTGTGTGTGTGTGTGCGTGCGTGCGTGACATCACTTTAGCTCACTGTCTGCAGCCTTGTGTTTGACAAACTGGGACAACAGCTGGACAATCTGCTCGCTCGCATCATCATCACAGCGCACCCACACACACACACACACACATCCTCTTAATGCATCACACGCGTTGACTTTGTGCTCAATTAACCGCCATTAGAGTCGACCTGCGGCACCAAAGTGCGTCAGAGCTCATCAACCTCCCGCCAATAAAACACCAGTTTGGATAAATAAAGGGCCGAACCGTAAAAAAAAAGTGAGAGAGTGAAGAAGAGTGAAGGAAAAGAAAACACACAGCAACCTCGCTCGCCGTCACGTCTGAATTCTCTCCGCAGCGCTCAGCTGGGTTCCACCCTGCTCTGCTTGCTTAAAAGTATCTCACAAACAATAAAAAGTGCATCGGTTGACAAATTTCAAGCGTTTTTTTTTGTCTTTCTCTTTCTGTTTTTTTTTCCCCCAGCAGCCTCTGATAATATTCATTGATGGTCTGCGGCTGGTTGTTGCGTCGCATCTTAAGTCGTCGTTGTCCATCACGCAGCCAACGTTGATAAATGGGACGTCTCTCCGTGGCAAACGTGGAGTTTTTTGCTGAAGAATTTTTTCTGATTTTTATTTCTTGCGCTGCTTTTTTTTAAAAAAAAGAGCAGCAGAAGAGCAGCCTGCCGCGGCTGAGGCTAATTTGACGAGCGTCCTCCGCTGATCGATGCTGTGGCTGCGGGGGGGGTCGATGAGGTCGGAGCCCCGGCGGCTTCATCTGCAGCGGCGTGCAGAAAGTTTTCTTTTTTTTTCCGCACCACGCTGCAGTTTCACTCTGGCTATCTGCCCTCCGGTGGCGGCAGGCTGTTCAGTCCCTGCTGCGTCACGATCAACTTCCTGTCAATGAGGTCGATGTGGCACCTCGCCCTGTGTAAGCAGGAACAAACAACAATAAAAAAAGATGGTGGTGTCCAATACACTGCGATTGAACTGGCGACTTGTCCAGGGTGTCACCCTGCCTTCGCCCTAAGGCAGCTGGGAGAGGCTCCAGCAGACCCCCGTGACCCTGAATGAAGGAATAAGCGGGTCGACAATTTCACCTCGTTTTTACTTCCACCGCAACCACATTTCCCTTGCGGCCTCTATCACCTGTGGCCACACATGGTGTCGCAGCAGCAACAATAACAAAACCCCCATTTTGTACAATAGCAGCAAAAGAGCAAACGGAAGCCATTTGATTTCGTTTGTAAAGAGTTCGTAGAAAACACTTCATTCATTCATCTTCCATACCCGCTTCTTCCCGAGCTCAGGGTCACGGGGGTCTGCTGGAGCCTCTCCCAGCTGTCATAGGGCGAAGGCAGGGTGACACCCTGGACAAGTCGCCACATAGAGACAAACAACCATTCGTACTCACATGCACATCTATGGACAATTTAGAATGTTCAATTGACCTCACATGCATGTTTTTGGAGTGTGGGAGGAAGCCGGAGAACCCTGAGAGAACCCATGCAGACACAGGGAGAACATGCAAACTCCACACAGAAAGGTCCCAGGCCCGGAATCGAACCCACGACCTTCTTGCTGTGAGGCGGCAGCGCTAACCACTGCGCCACCGTGTCGCGAAAACACTTCAATCAAAGTCTATTAAAGTCTATTAATCAGGGAACAGGGAACAGTCAGTTCCCTGAGGGAACTGACTGTGTTTAAACCAGTTTACCCACCTGGAAGTTTTCTGACTAAAACCATTAAGTTCCCTTAACCTTTCTCAAATTTGACACAGTTTGCTGCAAATTGAGGTTTCACTGAGGGCTCGCCTCAATTTGAACAACAACAGCAACAAGGTGTTTTTTTTTTCTTCTTTTAATTCCCCTTTGACCAGCTGGATATTCATCAAGACCGTAAATCAGAAAACTATCAACGCGGGGGAGGCGATAAACTGGAACTCAACAAGAATTAATGGCGCTGCGCCGTAACGATTTAGTCATTCAGTGGAGGGCGAAATGAGTTGTGCACTTGTAGCCACTCGCGAAGCAGAGATTAGCGGCGCAGCGAGGAAAAAAAAAATCGGCACACACTTTGCTGCGTGCGCGCTAATAAAACTCCCAGTTGGAGAGCCGAGAGCCGCTGTGATTTAGAGACTCGATTCAGACGCAAAACGTCGGGAGTTCTGCTCTGACGTGAGTTTTCCCAGGAGACGCTAACTTCGTTAGCGCCCTCGTCGCTGCGGGTGGAGTCGACTCCGGCGGGAGACTCAGCGAGTCAGCGTTTTAGCCGACTCAGCCAAAACTATCTGCGGTAGCTTCCAATAGCCCCAGGTTATGGCGAGACACGAGCGCTCGTTCATCACCGGGGGCCGTTTCTGTCACGCCGGCTAATTAACACAGATTTTCCCCGTTAGCGCCGTTTTTCCTGTCACCTCCGACTATGATCTCCATTCAATCAAACCTCTGAGCTGCGAAAACGCACAATTTCCTCGCTGGGCTTCCGCTGTAGAGAGTTTTTTTTCTTTCTGCTAAGCACTCGGCTCACCGTGCCTCCACTGTATAGTATTTCGCCGCTGCTACCTTTGTTTCTCCAGCTAGCACGGCCCGTGAAAATTGCTAACGGCCTCAGGCGGGTCAGCGGAACACTCTTCCTTTTTAAATCCCTGCATCAGTAGAATTTGGACTCTGCTGCAGAGTCATTTTGTGAAGTGGACCCTCATCAGCAGGAAGTGGAAGAAGAAAATTGCGAGTCGGGTTAAGTGGAGCTTGTTGCAGAGCTCGGAGGAAGAGGGAGGAACTGGAAGCGACCTTGTCAAGGTGAAGCCGGCCGCCTTCGAGACGCCCGGAGCCTGAAGTAGCTCTGAAATCAAAGTCTGGAGAGTTTCACCTGACAACTGACCAATCAGCATCCACTGAGGATAGAGGAGGCGGAGCCTACAGGCTGTGAGTTTAGCTGAGCCTGGATCTGTTACCAACCGGTAGAGGAGCAACCAGATTGGTCCGTTTTGAATTTGACTCTCTGAGTATCTTTCTGATTGGTCGACCTCGTCTAAAACGATCTCCTTTTTTTTAATTGTCCAAAAAACTTGGTCGAAGTTCTGAAGGTTCTGAGTGTATGGAGATGCGTTTCCTGCTCGGTGTCTGCGGGTTCTCTGGTGGATCAGAGCCTCTCTGGTTGAAGCTGCTCTCCAGATCAGGTCCAATCTAGCAGGAAGCTGCTGGAGAGGGAGACGAGTGCTCTCACTCTGAGGAGAAACCAATCTTTTTTTATTTCCTTTGCGCCAAAATGCCGATGAGCTGTTGCTTGTTTACATATTTCAGTGGTGATTTTTCTGAGAGGAAAATAAAAAATACACGCCCACTCAGCCGGTTTCTGAAAGTGTGAATATAAATTCATCCATCTAAAACGTGGTACGTCTGGATGCAAGAGAAGCCGAGAGACGGAGTGTTTTTTTTTTTTTTTTCGGGCGTTGAGAGATGAGAAACTAATCCAGGAAGACGGAGTGGAAATGTTAATTATTGAGAAAGGGGAGAAAAGAAAAGAAAATTGCGGCGGAAATTAACCCCGGCAATCAGGGAGATGAAACATCTGCAAGAGACAATGACGTACAAAACCAAAATGTGATGGTGGCTGAGAGAGAGAGAGAGAGAGAGAGAGAGAGAGAGAGAGAGAAGGAGAGAGAGAGAGAGAGAGATGATTTATCTGGCAGGAGGCGGCAAATTGCAGCTTTAAAAAAAAAAAAACATGTTTTTTTTCAGTTGTTTCTCAGTGTTTGGGATCTTCGTTCCCTCTGCTGCTGCTGCTGCTGCTGCTGCTGTTGCTGCTGCTGGTGCTGTTGTTGTTGCTGCTGCTGCTGCTGCAATCTGTTGCACCAGGCAGGCGCCACTATTTTTGGACGGAAGCCTGACCTTTAGCTCCGCCCACGCTCCGCTGCAGCCCTTTGATGGCTCGCTAACAACGTAACCCTTCGTTCACACACTCAGCCCCAGCACTTTGTGCTTGCGTATGCGCGTGCGTGCCTGCGTGCGTGCGTGCGGTTGGTTCACATAATTGATGCCTCGGGAGGCTTTTGGTTTATTTCGGGAGCAGCGTAGAAGCAGGAAACAGCGTTTTATTTTGAAATGTGTCGACGGTATCTGCTGCTGCCGTTCTCCTGCGGGGACTCGGAGCTGCTCAATTACACAACTACCGCCGCAGCGCTTGTGTAATTACGGCTGCGGCGCAGCCACAACATCTCCACACAATCGCACTCAGGAACTCGCTGGAGATGCGACTGCGGATCGCAGAGGCCACACTGGGTGGCGCTCTCTCACACATCCGTCTTGAAAAGAGCTCGTCTGAGTTGTTCGGGAGTGTTAACGAGTCAATCAGACCAATCAGTGAAGAGCAGGAGAGAATGAGAGAAGAGCTGAAGACTTTTTCCACTTCTGATTGGTTCACACTTTACTCGCACTCGGCCCACCTTTGCCGCCGTGGGTTGCCAGGTTTTCACAGAAACCCCCCGTTCTGGTTATTCCCCTCCCGAGTATCACCGACAGCTGGTGTTTATGGATTTCCAGGTTGGATTTCCAAACTCTGAGGTTCTGAGAAGTGTCGTCCGCTGTGCCGAGCTCAGCGTGACGCTTTTCAACCCGACGTTTTGTTTTTTTCTCTCTCCCCCCCCCCTTTGACGGCGGTAAATCCGCTGTGATGTTGTTTCTCCCTGTTGGCGGCCTTCAATCGGTGCATTTGACTCACCCATCGATTGACCTCGACCATCGATTGACCTCTCCCTGTCCTTCCCCTCCCCTCCACCTCCACCTACCTCCTCCCACTTTTGCTTGGGATTGTGTAACTTAATAACGGAGACAATTGTATGTCAATGTGCGTTTTTCACGTGACGGCGAGTTTGAAATACATGCCAAACGTTAAAAAAAAAAAAAGGTCAGTGAACCCAAGAATGAAATAAATTAGGAAAGAAACAACAAACAACAACAAGCTGCTTGCGGCGGTGTAGTGGCTGTGGCAAACAAACAGCTGCTGGAAGAGCCAGTTGATCTCAGAACCCCGGACGTTCATTAGAAGAAGTGCGGCTCTCTTTTAAAAGGTCATTCGGGGGGGGCTCCACCCACCACAACGACTAATCCAGTAGTTCTGTTCATCATCATCATCATCATGAGTCGTCTGCACTCTACTTCTCCAGCCACAGTGCATCGTGTTTGTTTTGCGCGCGTGTCGGGTTTTGGTGACGGCAAATTCATCGCATTTGACAAAAAAAATTCTCGAGGAAAGAAAGACACAATTCTTGCGCTTTCAAGCTGTTCTGAGGCGCAAAAACACACCGTCACAGCACAAATCAAAACATGCTGAAGCTTTTTAAACAGACAAATAAACATTATTAAAAAAAAAAGATCTTTGAAAGCAGCACTGGGGATTTGAGCAGCTGCTGAGAGTCGACAGACGTCTCGTGTAGAACTACAGACGACTGCTGTGCCGCAAACAAGTGCAAATATTGAAAAGACTCGGAACTGATTCACTTCTTCACTCGCTGGATCAGAGACATCAGCCCAGAGTGTCGCAAAATATCAGAAATAGATTGTCTGACAGCCTGCAGGCTCTAGTCTGTGTGTGTTGGCTGTATGTGTGTGTGTGTGTGTGTGTGTGTGTGTGTGTGTGTGTGTGTTTCCTTTTCGTTTGCAGACGTGTGCGTCAGTGTTTTCAGACGCTGCGAGCCGTGTTTCTGCGGCGGTGACTCAGTGCTTGGCCCCGGAGAGACACCCCATAATAACGTCCTCCAGGTTCCGCCGTCGTTGCCATGGAGTCGCCAGTGGTGGCGACGACGAGCAGAGGAAAAGAAAAAAAAAATCGGATTAGAGCGTCACTGCAATTACAGCGACGTGCGTGAGATTGAATCGACGGTGGCCAAATGACCATTACAAACACACACACACACACACACACACACACACACACACACACACACACACACACACACCCACACACACACAGGTTCTGATTGGCTGATAGTGACTCTTGTGTTTGAATCTCTTATTTTGATTTGTCAGTGTTAACATTGGTTAAAATTCCATTTAAAATTGAAAAAACAAATAACAACAAACAACAAACTAACAAAACAACAGCAAATGGGCAACACAAAGCAAAATTGTCTTGTCACTTCAATTTTCCAGTTCACTGTAATTTTGGCAGCCGAGTAGGAGAAAAAAAAAACTACTAAAATAACAAAAGAAAACAAAAGAAAACAAAACAATGGAAATTGTTAAGCAGTTTCGGTCCTTGTGGAATAAAACACTTTGGAGGACAGAAACAAATCATGCAGAATGTGTCCGCTGGTGCTGAGCGCTGATGGCCGTTTAAAGAGACAATTTGTCATTTCAGAGGTGGTTTTGTGTGTCGGCAGCAGCAGGTGTGAGCCACAGCAGCAGGTGAGACAACACTCAGGTGGACGACGCTAACATCGTTAGCGTCGTCCATGAGAAAATGGGTAAAGCCTGAACTGAAAAAGAAAAACTGAAATTTTAGAACCCATTGTGGCCCCACCAGTCAAAAAGTTTACCCACCCCTTGGCTAGAGGTTCAGCGCTGCCACACTGGAGGCGTTTGGCACAGAACTACGCCCTCTAGTGGTCGAAGGACGTTGCCTGTCGCTGCTTTAATATGAAACTCTTCACAGCAGCTGCACGGAAACTCGGCTGCTGTTGGTTATGCTGCTCAGCATTTTCAGAATTTTGGGGAAAATACAACGAACAGAAAAACCTGTAAATTTTTTTTTTTTTTTTAGAAGGAACTAAAAAGGAGAATTGTCAGTCGTTCAGCCTGTTTGATCGGCGCTCAATATTTCTGAGTAAGCAGTAAAGTTCCCTGAAATAAAACCTATATATATTTTTTCCACGTCTGCCTTTTTTTTTTTTTTTTATTGGCTTTTCATAAAACTCTGAGTGAACTCCAGGCTCCTCTGTCTGTGTTAGCCTCGTCCCTCCTGTGGCTAACAGACTTTTTATTGACGGGAGATTTTCACCGTCCCATACAAGCGTTCGAGAAGCTGCTCCGCTGACGTGACCTTGGGTGGAAAAAAAAAACAAAAACACAGAACACAAAAAACAAACAAATCAGTGAGGGCCTTGTGACAGTAAGGGGACCTGGGGGAGGGCGGGGTGATGGTGATTGGTTCGCTGGGACGGGATCCGACTGACAGCTGATTGGTGCAGCGACTCAGCAACTTTGTTGCCGACAGTTTGCCAGAAACTGCATCGACTTGAACTTCAAGTGGAGACTTCAGCATCTTCAGATGTGCTGCCCTGTGGTTGACGGCAATTTGGTCTGATTGAAGTTTTTCCGACGGCTGTTTCACTTCCCGCCCAGAAAAACTCGTCTGCAGCAACAGATACACAACAACCGGTTCGTTGTTTGTGTGTTGTTGGGGTTTTTTTGCACACTCGATCCTCCTCCTCCTCCTCCTCCTCCTGCAGAATGTAATTAATTTTGTCTTCCCCTCCTCCTCGCTGTTGCCACGCTGCCGTCCTTTGTGTTTGACAGATTTTCTCTGCAGTCGTCACTCCGCTCCAAATGTGTTTCAACTTCTTGCCCTTGAACGTTCAAAAAAAAAAGAGAAAGAAAGTAAAATTGTCTGCTGGTGTTTCTTGCCGCGAGGAAAGAGGGCAAACGAGACGGAGCGCTTTTGACTCATTATAGTTTTGGAAATACCTGAGAAAAAGAGGAGATTCTGTGTTGAGCGCAAAAGCCGGCCCGGCCGGCTCTGATCAGCGCGGAGCGGAATGAGGAGGGAGGCAAAAAGGTTTTCAATCAAAAGTCTCTTGGTGAGAGTTTAAAACTCGGCCGGGAACTGATTGAAAAAGGACTCAGTTCGATGTTTTCAGGCTCTTCCACTGCACGTCACGGTGTTGGCCAGCTAGCCAGCTAGCCAGCTAGCCCATAATCGGCTTCTCCAATGTAAACTGTTTGTTTACAAAAAAAATGCAACAGTAAGAATCTTGTAAATGCGGAAGATGTTCATTATGACTGTGTGTGCGTGTGTGTACAATTATCTATGTTGTGATAATTAAGAGCTGTAAAAGTACTCAGTATTATCCTGGGGGGAGGAGTCAAACAGCGGCTTTGCATCTCAAAGTGTGTGTGTGTGTGTGTGTGTGTGTGTATGCACGTGAGTGTCTGTTTCCGTGTCCGTTTCACCGCCCGGACGTCGTCCCCTCGCGCTTGATGCGACCGCGCCGTCCTTGCTGCGTCATTAGTTTTATGCACAGCAGCAGCGGCAACAGATTTATTCGCAGCTCCGACGTCCAGACTCTCACCCCTCACTCTCTCTCTCCCTCTCTCTCTCTCCCTCTCTCTGTCGGTGACTCTGGTTGGCTGTTAATCCTTAAACCGTCTCTTAACCATCCTCTCTCACTTCCTGACCGTTTTTTTTCTTTTGTTCCTCGCTGCTGCAGGGACACCGTTCGCTCGCTCAGCATCTTTTTTTCTTTCCTGTAGCTCTGCATAATGTTAATGATTCTGCAGCAGCACGCCTGCACGCGCGCGCGTGTGTGCGTGTGTGTGTGTGTGTGTGTGTGTGTGTGTGTGTGTGTGTGTGTGTGTGTGTGTGTAAGAGAGAAAGTGAGTTGAGTGAGTCCAAGGGGTCAAGGACTTGAACAAAGTTATGCAAATGGCTCAGCATCAAACACATGTTCAGATCTTTATCTTTCATCCTGGGTGAAGTTGAAGCAGTTTTGCACAATTTATCATCCCTTTAACAACAGCAACAACAAAAAAAAACCCTCTGGCATATTTAGCCCGGTCTTTACAGCCAAGATTGGCTTTTCCAGCTGTAGCCGTTAGCAACGGTGCACTGGACGTGCAAATTACAGCAAGATGAAGCGCAAAAACATCCGTTCTGCGTGTGTGTAAGTCGGGGGAGGGAGCAGTATCAGTGGGCAGAGCCCTTTGTGACGTCACAAAGGGCTTTATTTCCAGGGAAATTGTGTCTGGGCAGTTTGTGGAGAGTCGAGAAGGAACAAAGAGGTTCTCGGCAAAAACATTTTTACTGATCTCTCTCTCTCCGTCTCTCCATCTCTGTCTCTCTCCGCTACAGACGGGAGGGTCTACGCCTTCGGGGGGATGGGGCCCGACACGACGCCTCAGGCTCTGATCCGGGTCTATGAGGCTGAGCGGGACGAGTGGCAGCCTCTGAGCTCCATGCCGACGCCGCGGTACGGAGCCACGCCCTTCGTCCGGGGCAACAAAATCTACCTGATGGGTGAGTCCTCTCTCTCTCTCTCTCTCTCTCCCTCTCTCGTTCTCTTGCTCTAAAATTTCCTCCCGGCTCTTTCACATTTTCTCCAGTTTACGGCTCACAGGTCTTCTGTGCTTCTCCTCCAGACGACCTGGCCGCTCTCAGCAGCTGCTGAACTCTCCAGGACTTTCTTTTTACAAAAATATTAAAAAATTTAAAAAGGCCTCAGAGCGCTTTAATTTTTCACAGAGATGACGTCATTTTGAGCCTCTGAACAGCTTGAAAGAGTAAGAAAACTTTTTTTTTAAAAGAAAAAGACGATTTCTTCTGAATGTTTGTTGTCACCAGATTCTCCACACAAGCTGCTGCTACAGAAGTAGCCGCCGCCGCCGCCGCCGCGGCCAACTCAGCAGGACTTCCCCGCTGCTTAGCTGGAAAAATCTGTTTGCATAAGTTTTTAATCCGCGTGAGGGACAACATATCTTTTTCTTTTTTTTTTGCACAGCAAGAGCAGTGCACAAAAACACACTTGACATTCGGCTCCAGTCGCTGTTACTTCGCTGCCGGCAGCTGCAGCTTCGGTTATTTCCACATCAGTGTTTTCGTCCGAGTTTCATCAGACGGATAAAAAAAAAAAAAAAAAAAAAAAAAATAGAATATAAAGAAAAACCTTGAGCCTCAAACGCTTGTTTTAAATTCAGTCTGTACACTCTCTCTCTCGAGCCGTCCCCAGTGTCGCACAACTCTGCGTCTTTGCATCGAGGACTCGGCTGAAACGTCGAGGTCAGAGGTCGACGCCGAGACCAGCAGCCGAGAGCGTCGAGCTATGACGGACTGACTGACGAGTCCAGATATCTGGTTTCCAGTTCACTGGTCCAGTTGCTGCAGCTGTAGCTGGAGAAGTGGAGCTACCAGGAACTGGAGCCGCAGCTCCACTGGTCCAGCTGCAGCTCCACTGCAGCTTCACTGCAGCTTCACTGCAGCTCTACTGGTCCAGCTGCAGCTTCACTGCAGCTCTACTGGTCCAGCTGCAGCTTCACTGCAGCTCCACTGGTCCAGCTGCAGCTTCACTGCAGCACCAATACCAGTGCACTGGTCCAGCTGCAGCTCCACTGCAGCTTCACTGCAGCTTCACTGCAGCTTCACTGCAGCTCTACTGGTCCAGCTGCAGCTCCACTGCAGCTTCACTGCAGCTCTACTGGTCCAGCTGCAGCTCCACTGCAGCTTCACTGCAGCTCTACTGGTCCAGCTGCAGCTCCACTGCAGCTCCACTGCAGCTCTACTGGTCCAGCTGCAGCTTCACTGCAGCACCAATACCAGTGCACTGGTCCAGCTGCAGCTCCACTGCAGCTCTACTGGTCCAGCTGCAGCTTCACTGCAGCACCAATACCAGTGCACTGGTCCAGCTGCAGCTCCACTGCAGCTCCACTGGTCCAGCTGCAGCTTCACTGCAGCACCAATACCAGTGCACTGGTCCAGCTGCATCTCCACCGCAGCTCCACTGGTCCAGCTGCGGCTCCACTGCAGCTCCACTGGTCCAGCTGCGGCTCCACTGCAGCTCTACTGGTCCAGCTGCTGCCCTACTGCACCTGAACGTGCACGCTGCAGTCAGGCTCTGACGTCCTGGTTGTCCCTCCCCTCCGTCCCGAAGCTGCTGCTGCTCCTCCTCTCCTCCTTCACTCACCCACCTGCTCCGACTGACCTGCTCCACTGTCTCCTCGCCGCCTCCGCGTCGGTCTGACTCGCGTCTCTCTCTTCTCGTCTTTCCTCCCTCTTTCCCCTCCACACATATCATTTTTTCCTTCCTTCCAGTCTGACTGAGTCGTTTCCCCCCCCCGACAAAACTCCCAGAAATCACTCAGCCACCTTCAATTTTCCTCCTCATTCATATTCTCGCCGCTCTTCCCTCACGGCTTCGCCTTTCTTTCAAGGTGAGGTTATGATTTGTTAAGGCGAATAAACAACATGTAGGACCTTCCCCCCACGCCCCGCCCCCGTTCTCCCCCTCCCCTACTGGGGAAGAGGAGCACCCTGCTGCAAGGCTCTGTTGCAGGCCCACAGTTTTAATTCCTTCCCTGTGCAGGTCTGCATGCCTGCATCGACTTTTTTTTTTTAAAAAGTAGCTGAGTCTCCACAAGCGTTAACAGACGGTTCCCAGGCTCGCTCTCACAGCCGCTGCTGCTCCCCCTGCAGGTGGCCGCCAGGGGAAGATGCCCGTGACGGCGCTGGAGGCCTTCGATCTGGAGACGCGCAGCTGGACGCGCTACCCCTGCATCCCCAGCCGCAGGGCCTTCGCCTGCTGCGCCGGCAGCCAGCGGAGCCTCTTCAGCCTGGGGGGCCTCCAGCAGCCGGGGCCACACAACTTCTACTCCAGACCGCACTTCGTCAGCACCATGGAGGAGTACGACCTGGACCAGGGTGAGTCCACCAGTTCTCACCGCCTCACCGAGCTGGGCTGCTCCTGATTGGCCGCCATCAGGCGACGGCATCGTTCATTGTTATTACTCTGGTGTGATCATCACGACTGTGTTCAACAACAGCACAACCAGCACTGCAGGCACGACTTTAATTGGGAAAAACAAGGTCAAGGTCACCTTTAATTATGGTGCACATTAGAAAACCAAATTGCAGAAAAAACTACGACACAAACAGAATAATCATAATAGATAATAAAGTACAGATAATTAAAAAATATCAGGAAAAACACAATAAAAAAATTCATGAATTCTTCCTTTTTATTATTCTAATTTCTAAAATAATAATTAGCCTCGCTAACAGAAGTAGTTCTGCAACTTTGCTGGCCTCATTTGCACTTCTGTTTGTCAGGTCATTTGTCATGAGATGGGAAAAAACAGGAGCCCCTTTTTAACCAGTGAGGCCGCCTGCTGCCCACCTGCAGTCACTGACTCCTTTGTTTGCGCTGATGTTTTCGTTGAGGGATTCGACTATTAGTCATTTTTCTCCTGGGCGCCGAAACAAACTCTGTGCTGTTTCCATAAAGTGTTGAGCAAAACCTTTTTAAATCTTTTTTTTTTAATTTTTTTTTTATGTGAATGCAAAAATCTGAAATAAATGGTTGCCGGTGAAGTGGTGCGGAAAAGGACGAAGCTAAAACAGCGGGAGCTCGCGTGCTAATTCACGGCCGCCGTGTTGTTTACCGATGTGGTCAAATGTCTGAGGACTCCCTGAGTTTTAAAAACACAGTAATCATCGGCGCCGCCGCTAACCGCCTCTGTTATTTGTCTCCTGCTATTTTTTTTTTTTTTTTTTTTTTGTGTTGTTTTCTTTGCTTTTTGGCTAATTAACGCGATGCTCAAATGCAGGCCGATGAAAGGTAGAAAAGCTCTCAAAGTAATTATGTCCCCGCTCAGCCATCCAGTTGGCCGGAATAATAACCAACAAACTGAAGCAACATCCACCATCCTCATGCTCTTCCTCGCTGAGGGAGGAATCTGATTGGGCTGTTAGCACCGTGTCAGACAACGACAACGATCTGCTGCTTCTCAATAATCCGGCCCAAATATAGAGGAGATTAGGACTCATTCAGGTTGGAACATATGACACGATGCGCGATGGAAAACACACTGTGGCACTGCTGCAGCTGAGACACACACACACACAGTCACCCGGGGCCTTTTTTCGCACTGCCTTGAAATGTTGCTGCATTAAACATAAGCCTACAAAAGCTACAAACCTCGGCGGTTTGAGGTTTTTGAGTTTGCGGTCTTGCAGCAGTGCTGCCGGTTTCTGCTGCACCCCGACAGAACCAGAATCAGAGCCAGAACCATAACTGGGCTGCAAAACGACAAACTCTAATTGGCCCCTGTTGTTATTATTGTTATTACGGTTGCTTTCCAAGCGGGAGCCGCTCGGTGTCAGAGCCGAGTCCCTCCTGAAGCGCCGCTCAGCCTGATTTTAATGTGGCCGCCGCCGCCGCCGTGTCGGTGAGATGACAAGCGGGATCTTTCCAGACGGACGGATCCCTGAAGTGTCAAGAGTGTCAAACCACCAGACGTCCAGCTCAGGATTATAAATCATGTCCTGCCTTGTGCCAGGGATTTGGTGCGGATGGGAGGAAAAAAAAAAGAATAATAGATTTTCGAGGATTTTGAAAGAGATAAATCCTGTCAAAGTTTTTCTTGGGCTGAGGCCAAAAGGTGGCAGCAGAGTGTCAATCTGCGGGACAGTAGTTTACCGCTGTGTTGTGGGCTTTTTGTTGTTTGTTGGTTTGTTTTGCCGAAGACGTTGCAAAACCTCTCGCCTGTCAGGGCAGCAGTGTTGATGTTGGACTGGTCACCTGTTGATGATGTCACAGTGGGATGGACCAGTGTGGACTGGCTGAATATTAGCCCCATGTTTGCAGGCTCCTGCTAAAACAGATGCTTTGTGTTTTGACCTTCCACGTTGGAAGAAGTGGAGAAATGGGCAAGCGGGGGTCTGGGTGGGGGTGGAGCCAACACCTGGCTGCAGGTTTGTCTACTGACCCAGGGAAAGGTATTGGGGCCTTTTGTGACATCACCGAGGGCTGATTTCCAGAGAGAAGCTGAAAGGATTCCGTGTCCAGGCTGACTGGCCACTATTATTTGTTATTTTATGATGCAGATCCAGCATTAGATGATGATGATGATGATGAAGACTATGATGACGATGATAATGACGGTGGTAAAGATGATGATGTAATGGCTGCGTCGGCCAGCAGGGGTTTAGGGCTCGGCGGTTGAACAGGATCAGCTTGGGTTGTAAGCTGCTTGTTAAATATTAACGGTGATGGGAGGAAGAACGAGCGAACATGAGTGACCGTAAACGCTGAGTGATGGCGCCGTCGTTTCAGCCTCGCAGCAGCACTTTGTTACTGCGAGGCCTTGAATCATGGAGCAGCAGCAGCAGCATCTGCAGAGGCAGCAGCAGAGTTTGTCCAGGGATTCTGATTCTGATTCTTTTAATGAAGACTATGCATAAACCCCCCATCAATGTTCAGAGTTCAGGATGTTGATTCGTCTTCAAGTTCAAAACGTTGAAGAAAAAGAAGCGGATAAAACCAGCGATCAATGGACCTCAACTCCAAAGAGTCCTGTGATGAGATGAAGGATGTTCCATGTGTGGCAACCCAGCGTCGGATCAGACAGAATCCATCAGCTGCGCCTCGTCATCGTTAGCGCTCCGATGGTCGAGACAGTTGTCAGCATCGAGGTTGCTGATTTCATCGAATATTCTAAAAAAATATTTGTCCCCGTCGTCGAAGGGCGTCGCGGTTTGAAACAGCAGCAGCATCTGGTGGATCAGGTGGGAGAGGACGTTTCTGCTGGTCCAGATGCTCCTCTGTCGTGTTTGCATTCAGAACCCATGTGCACACACACACACATACATGCACACGTACACACGCAGTCAAAGTGCGAAGGTAATTTCGCGGCTCACGGTTGGATGGGCAGGAGAAACCATGAGAGGGTTTTAATAGGCCGCTGCCATCCGAGAGCCGTGTTTACATTGTGTGTGTGTGTGTGTGTGTGTGTGTTTGTGCGTGTGTGTGTGTGTGGGTTGTCGTCGTCGGTATTTAACTTTAAGGGGATTACCGACTGTCCGCAACCGCTCGCAGCTGAATGGAAGCGCCTCTTCTTCCGACTTTAGACTTTAATGTGTGAAGCGGAGCCAACGGGACCGTCCAACCACTCACTCACCAGGCCATGCACGTGCACGCACACACACACACACACACACACACACACACACACACACGCACGCCACCCTGTCAGCCAGCGATATGATGTTCGATTCAAAGCTCCCCGTCAGGTTTAATGCGCTCGGCTTTTCTTCTTCTTCTCTTCCTTTTTCTCGCCCATCCCTCGCTCTCCCTCAGCTCCTCCTGTGTGAGCCGCCACTGATTCCCACTGAATGCAGGTTTTTCCGCCTGTGTGCGTGTGAGCATATGTGTGGGCTTCAAAGTGACTGCAGCGCGGTGGGAAGAGGACCAGTCGAAGGTTTGGCTCTGCTGTTTTGCTGCGAAGCTCCGTCGTAACTGAGACCATCTGCACTTTTCCGACTGAGGGCTTTCCAGCGCCGTCGGCCGCAAACTCAACACGCCGACGTTTGCAGGTCATTTACACCGCGAGGTGTTGCGGTTTTGGGCCGCGCATGCAACTTCAATCAGGGAATTTTCAACCCCGCCGGGACCCTGTCACGCTTGTCAGCCGCCTTCGTGCTGCAGCGCAGTAGAGTTGAATCCATTAATCGATGAATCGAGTGGAATCAATTGACTGCAGTGTTTCGCATGGACCCTTGTTGTGATGCATGTGATACTTTTTGCAGTTGCGGTTTAAGCCGGCTCTGGAATGAAGGATAAGGTGTTCATCGTTTTAAGATGATTTTTTTCACAATGTTTTTACAATTCATTTTTGCCCGTTTAAATAATCATTAAGATAATCCATTAACGAAACTCGTCGACAGCTGCGACTCTGCAACACAGACGTCTTTCTCCATTATCTCAAGGCGGATGTTTGGAAACCGGAGACGATTCACGTAAACTACATTTTTGGAGTCATTTGATTTCTCGAGATAAAAATGACAAAATAAATCACTGTAAGCTGAGCAAAGTAAATAAATCATTCATTAAAAACACCAGAAAGTTTCATCACATCGACGTGTATTATTATGATTTTTTTTTTTACTTTAGCTAGCGAAGAGTCCTGGGAGGGTTTTTGCCGCCGCCTACTGGTTACGCCTGACGACAATGTCCTGATCGGTGCAACAAACTGCACATCAGAGCAACAGCCAATAATAACAGAAACAATTTGGTTTCTGCTGCTGCACAACTGGATGGACAGAACAAAAATATTCACATCCACCCATTATTTTCTTTTTTTTACTTTTCATTTTTTTCACTCTCCACCATGGTGCCTTGAAGGCAGAAGTGACGGAGGACCACTGACGCCACCGTTCCCTAATAGAGGTTTTAACCTTCGGGGCCTTTGCTTAATACCTGCGACGTTTATTACCTGCTCATTTCTCACCGCGACTGAAATGTTTTAATCAAAGCGATTTGCATTTTAATGTTCTTTC
The DNA here is from genome assembly GCF_046127955.1 of Nelusetta ayraudi. Lineage (NCBI taxonomy): Eukaryota > Metazoa > Chordata > Actinopteri > Tetraodontiformes > Monacanthidae > Nelusetta > Nelusetta ayraudi. The sequence continues at coordinate 6,547,977 of NW_027466069.1, read as the reverse complement.
TCTCTGCTTGGGGTTAATGGACGTCCCGCTGCCGCTTTTCCCGGTGACTCACATCCCGCTGAGCACGGGTTGTTCTCACCGAGCGGAGTCGTGGGACGAATTGAAACGGAGCGAACGCATACCCGGCTGTAAACGGATCTCTGGTGTGGAAAAAAAAAAAAAGCCTCACCGAGGCCTCCTGAAGAGGTTTTAAAGCTCTGGCAGAGCTCATTTTGGAAAAATAGCTAGCCCGCTAACAACTAGCGCTCTGTTAGTTGTTAGTCAGTCGTTAAATGTCACTGGCTGAGCTCCTCCCCCCACCACCAATGGACGCCACCTGTGCCCCCCCCCCCTTCAGCCTCCCTGATTAACAGACAATCACGCAGCAGTCGGCTCCCCGACGCTCCTCCTTCGCCAGGACTGCTGCTCAATTGGCCCAGATGTCAAAGGAAAGAAAGAGCCAATCAGAGGCCGCCTTGACGCCTCTGCGCCTCACGCGGCTGACAATCAAGCCGGGCGACGCTGATTAGAATTTTCTTTCTTCATTTTTTTTTTCTCCTCCCACTCGTCTGCAAGACGAGAAGGTGAGACCCGGACGTCTCGTTATGCAAATGAACGTCTCGGTTTCAGCGACAATCCCCCCGGTGTGAGTCCTGGCAGGCTTAAAACACAACACTAATTGTGTCGAGTCGGATTTCGGACTTGGCTCGAACCTTGGCTCGTGTCTTTTAACGTCTCAGTTCAGGGGAGATCTGGTCTGAATGAGTAGATGCATCTGACGCACATGATTGTGAGTTTGCTGCACTGTTTAGGTGCTGTGGACACGCAACTGTTACTGCCAACTTGGGCGTCCACCAGCCTGTGGTTGTGTCTGCGGACCATCAAAAAAAAAAGAAAGAAAAGAAATTCATGGAGAAACTTTGAATCTTCGTCCACTATCCAGAAGACACTCAACTCAGTGGAACCAGAACTTCTGCTGAACTCCTTCGGGGACCCAAAAGTTTGTGTGTGTGTGTACGCACAAACGCAGAAAAGACTTTTAGACATAAAAAAATGTTTTGTTTGTTCAACTTCATGTCCTGAAGCGACAAATGGCAACCAGAGCTGGGAAAAAAAAATACTTTCTGTTTTTCTTTTCAGGATTTTTTCCTCCCACATACATCATCTTCTGCCACTGGCATTTTATTAGCTTCATGTTCCGGCGCAACGTTCTGAAGGAACCGAATTTTCCACGTTTCGGTTGAGCCGGTTCCTGCTTTTATTTCCTGGGCTTCTGATTGGCCGACATTGTGCCTGTAAACAGAATTGCTACTTTTTGTTTCAAACAAAATACCCATTGGTTCCCCCCACAGCACGCAGGGTGTCTTATAGCATTCCAGACACACACATGACCACACGGAGGCGCTGTTACTGGACTCGTGCACGCGCTGCAGAATCACGTCACATGTGGTTGCCGTCGACGCTCTAATGGACACTTCCTGTTACGGGGACCGACCCCTGTGGGTGGCGGCTCTTCTTCACAAGATCGATTTGGAGAAGGAGGAAGAGGAAGAGTAGGAGGAGGTGAAGGAGAAGAAAAGGGTGACAAATCAGCGGGCGGAGGTAAACAGGAGGAAACTGGAGCGACAGCAAATTGTCTTGTTTTCACTTTGATCCTCTTGGCTTTGTGGAGGTCGGCGGCCAGATCCCTCAGACCTCCTGCTGATTTTATTATTACACCTTTGCTTTTTTTTCATTAAAGCGCAATCTGCAGCCTAATGACACGGTGGCACCATCCAGCGATTCCTGCCGCTCGGTTTGCTTTGATCAGACTCCGCCCTCCTGTTGACTCGCCCTGTCGCTTTACTGAGCCGGTTGCTTGGTTTTTTTCTGGCTCTTCTGATATTGGATTTTTTTTTTCCTCGCTGCTATTAAAGCTGCCAGCTCCTCCTGCCCACTGATGATTGTTTTTGTTTTTTTAATCTTCCCCTCTACTGTGTCTGTTTGACAGGCGAGATGCCAGGAAGAGGCGAAGCAGTCAGACTTTAAAGGGCGACCCGGATGTAGAGGGCAGTGACTTAGTCGATTAACTGATTAATCGACTTTAACTGAACTTGTTTGGTTGCGGTTTTCTTGAATCGAAGCTCTGTCTCCCTAATTTCCCAACATTTGGTTCTGCTTGGAACTTTTGATTCTCTTGTTGTCATTTCTGGATTTACATTTTTGTCTTTTAACTTTTACACTTTTTGTTTACCGTTTTCAGACAAATAAAATAATGGATTAATCGATTAGCGAACGCCATTAGCTTCCAAGGCTAATTCCGCCACTGCGGCGGGAAAGTTCAGGGCCAATTCACCATGACGGCCAGTCGGTGGTGTCTTTTTCTTGTTTCAGTCGCTCTGCCGCCACTAGGGGGCAGCGGTGGTGGGACGATAACGTCTCCATTTCTTTTCTATTCCATTCTGCTTGTTTCTTTGCCGCCTGGTGGCAGGAGGAAGTCAGTGCAGCCTGTTTCTTCCTCACCTTTTTCCGAGACTGAGATGTTTCTGGATTTTTACAGCGTTTCCTTCCTGGTTTGAGGGTCAAACTGGTAGTTCAGAACTGTGGGTCCAACAGAACATTTCTGAAGGAAGATTTTCCTTTAAAATAAAACACAGCTTGTCATGCTCTTCTCTGTTTGTCCAAGGATTATCTCCACAATAAGCTGGACAAACAAAAAGAAAAAACTCTCTCCTCTTCTTCTCGCCTTCTTCAATGTGCCGCTTATCTTCCTGCAGGAAGTCCTGCTGCTGCTTTTTTCTTACGCTGCCGCATCTCCTCCAGTGCCGGCAAGCCAAGTGGATTAGCACATCGATCCCTGAGATCGATAGCACGCAGGCTAGCTTGCGCGCTATTAATCTGCGTCGCGCTGCAGGGCGATGATCTCTCTCTTTCTCTTGTGTGTCTGGGTGGTGGGATTCATGCTCAAAAATTAGAGCGACAGCGGAGAACCGAAAAAACAAAAAAAACAAAACGAAACAAATGCAAGAGGCGGGGTGAGGCGAGAGCAGGCGAGACAGTCGGGGCCTCCTCAGATTTAATTCCCTCCTTTTGTCTGGTTTTATAAGAAATGAGGCGGCAATAAAACTACGAAGGAGGAAGGGAGAAAAAAAAAAACGAGGTTCCCCGCTGACTGCTGGCGCCACTTCTGCTCTTGTTTAGGGGAATCATCGCAGCGGTAAACACCAGCCGAGAGCGTCGGAGCAGCTTTTGTTGCACTTTGGCTCCGCAGGGACGTAGCATCAAAACTGAAGCGGAGTCTTTTCAAGTCCATGTATGCAATTTTAAGTGCCGATCCGCAACCAAGTGTGTCTGACAGCATGCCAGCTTCACTCTGATCGCACTGACAACCACTCACGCAGTTTTTTTTGATAATCGATAGTGTTCTTGCAGAAGAGGCTGAACGATGAAACGGAAAAAAAATGATGTAAATACATGCATTTATTTATTTTTTTTTTTTTTTACCATTTTCTCCCTGCAGTATCACAAACACTTATAGCTCGCAAAATTGCTGAGATGACAGGTGCCCTCCGTCTGGTGCTGTCCATGGTGCTGAAACTAAAAATAATGGCCTGCGACCCATCATCCAGTCCGCTGCTTAAATTAGATTAAACCGAATGAGTCAACTTCATTGTTTTACATACATACATATATATATATATATATTTATAACAAATCTGAAAATGTGTCTACAAACCAGAAAGTAAATTAGATTTAGCCCAGCCTGCCCAGCCTTCCCTCTCGGCAGAACACAACATTTTTAACCAGGAAGTGAACATGACCGGACTCTGACTTACATAAATAGTCGGTGGAGCCTCATTCGCTCACGCCGGCGGCGAAACAAACCGGCTTTCTGTCGTTCCCACTTCTTCTGATTTCTGCACCAGAGGAACTCAAACAGGGCTTCGCCCGGTGTCTCGCAGCCACTTGATCTCCACCTCAGACAGGCAAAGCTATTTTTTGCCTGTCTGATTGGCAGAGAGCGCCCCCTCTCATTACCTCCGTCTTTCTGGCGTTTTTTTTTCCACCTCTGCCAATATTCCAATATTCCATCTCGGTCCTGGGATCCGTTCGTTTGAGGCTCAGCTGTTTTTCCAGGGCCGTGCTTTAATGTGCTGCATATTTTGCATCGTTGCCGCTTCAACCTCGTGTGTGTGTGACTGTGCCGTGTGATAGACACACACACACACGCACACACGCACACACACACACATCAAAATTGGACGATTGATTTGCAGCTTTAAATAACTCGCTCTGCCCTCCTCCAGCTGTGTCCGGCTCGGCGCCACCTGTCTGTCACTCAGCGCCAACAGCCTGCACGTACTGTATTCTGCCCTCCTGGTGGTCCAGCAGGAAGCAGTGAGCCGTAAAATAACCGCCGCTGATATGTGGACACGCATGAGCCACGAAAATCCCTAAAAACAAAAACAAAAACAAAACAAACAAAAAAAATAAATTTACTGTGTGTGTACTTACAATTTACTGTAATTTGAATTTTATAAATTCAAAACTAAAATATCTCTGCGGCTTCGTTGAAACCTGAAGTCGGGTCTGAACAGGAGCAAACGTGCAAACTGTGTTGGATCCCCGAAGAATAAGCTCTTCTTCTTTTGACAGCTTGCTAAATTAGCCTCGGAAGCTTCTCGCATGTTATGTCACCGTATCAATTTGACCTGATATCACTTCATAAGCAGGAACAAAACACATTCAATTCTGACATCACTGATTTTGATTGTGGCTCTTTTTTTTTTTCCAGCTCATATCTTTCCAAAATCAAATGAAGATGTTTCCCCAGCCTCAATGACGCCGCCTGCTGGCTAGCACTAGCATCGGGAGCTAGCGCTGCTCCTTTCTGACACTTTGCCGCGAACCTCCTGCAGTAAATTCTTTTGTTTATCCTCAGTCTTCATGCGTCTGTCGTAGCCGAACGGCTGCTGAGCTTAAAGTCGCAGCCAACGTCCAGTCAGATGTTTTCTGTGCCCCTTTTCCCCTTCTGTCTCCAGCCGAGGGTGCAGAGGCACCATGATTATGATGATGATGATGATGATGATGATGATGATGATGATGATGCATGGACATTTCATGGTGAACGGTTAATAAAAAAACCCAGAAAGGGCACTTGAATTAATTGGCTGAATGGGACGTGGAGATGGTCTTTTATGGCCCTGCCGACTTATCTGGCAGCTGCAGAGGTGACCAAGCTGGCGTGTCGCTCTGAAAGCTCCGCCCCCGGCTCCTCTCCTCCTGTGCGGCCCACATTAGCATCTTATCTGGCCTCCGCCGTTCTCCTCGGCTGAGCGGGTGCCGCCGGTCGGTTTCGCCTCCTGCTCTGCGAGGCGGCGACGGCTATCGTGCCGATCGTCCTTCCTGCCCGGAGACGCCGTGTCGTTTACGGGAGATCGGAGGGAGTCACTGAAATCCTTCTCCATCTTTTTTCCCCGCCTCTGCCTGTGAACCCACAACGCACGACACACTGGTGC